>NC_140792.1:5475000-5847500 GCF_037176805.1 Vigna unguiculata | reverse complement strand
TAAATGAGGATGAAGATGTGG
This sequence comes from Vigna unguiculata, assembly GCF_037176805.1. Classification (NCBI taxonomy): domain Eukaryota; kingdom Viridiplantae; phylum Streptophyta; class Magnoliopsida; order Fabales; family Fabaceae; genus Vigna; species Vigna unguiculata. The sequence goes on along the minus strand of NC_140792.1, from coordinate 5,847,479 downwards.
TGGGGACGGATATTATGGCGGGATATGTACATCCCCATATTTATCCCCATGTCCAGTTGAAAAAGTCGGAGATTTCTCATACCCATACCCATACCCAGTCAATGTGGAGATTCTCTATCAAAACAGAGACAGATTCGGGCAATACCCACGGGACGAATTTTCTATGTTATCTCTATATATAATAACAACACACCAGGTTGTAAGAAATTATTTCCTTATTAGCATGTCATGTGAACTTGTTTTCCTATTCATGCATCTTAATAGAAATAAAAAAGAAAATAAAATATTTTACCCTTTTTTAATTTAGCAATCTAGAAGTTTTTTTTTAAGATAAAAAAAAATTTTAAATTGTATAATTCGAAAATATTTTTTACTTCCTGATTATAAAATTTAAAAAACGCAAAAGTTAAATATTTCTATGTGGGGGTGAAGAAATACACGAAGGTGCAAGAAGAAAAAATATCATACATGTGCAAAGAGTTATATATCCAAGTTGGCATGTGAGGTAAACTTGATGAATTCAAAATTCTACACTCAGATCTACAGTTTTACTCATGTACCTCCATGTTTTCTCGCTGTACTTCCGTGACTAAAGTAAAAAAATAAATTTGCCCTCATCTTCTTCTTTTCTCTCTCACCACCACACCTCCAGACTTTTTTCTTTTGCCGACCTGTACGTGATCCGTCAAAAAATGGACTGAACTGGACTGACCTATTAAACAAAAACGGACCAATAGTCATAATTCATATAAGACGGACTAACCCTACTTTTTTCTACCTCCACCTCCTCCACCTTTATCTCCGTTCCATCTTCTTCTTCTTCCTGTAGTCTATTCATTCAACCAACCAGATATATGACCAAAGTCAACATATATTATTAGGTCAAAAGGGTAGAATGGAGATTTAAAATGATAGGGGTACATGAAGAAAAAATGAGGTGCAGGAAGTAACATTTCTTAAATATGTAATCCGGAATTTAAAATAAGAAAAGGGTTGAAATTTTAAAATGTATGGAGGTGCAGGAAAACATTGTGGAGGCGTGGGAAGAAATGTCCTTAGATCTATGGTCTTTATCATGGGTACATATATTTTTTTCATGTGGCCCAAATAAGCTCATTTCTGGTATTTTTCCATGCACCTCCAAATATTTATTTTGTACCTCCAAAAAATTTTAAATTATAATTTTACTTTTCTCTTTCTAGCCCATCCACTTTGAAATTTTTTTATTTAACGGACGTCGACATTCAATACATTTTTTTCTACGGATGTCACTATTCAGTATTTTATTTTTAATTTTTCTTTCTATATATCAAATCTCAACAACCAATATTATGATTTTTTTTTCATTTACGGATTTCAATATCCAATGTTCTATTTTATTCTATAGATGCTGACATTCAAAAATTTAATTCTTTTCCGAAACTTTAATTTTTTTTAATTACCTGATGTCAACATATGTGTATATAAAAACGGATTTGAAATCTGTTTATATATATATATATATATATATATATGTATATATAAACTTTTTTTTCGTTTTTTCTATTTTTTTATTTTATCTTTTAATTTATTTTCATATTTTATTCACATTTTTTATTTTTAATTTCCTTAAATTTATTTTTTATTTTTTTAATATATATTTTAGTAATAAGATAAAATATTAATATATATTTATATAAATATGTCTAATTCATTTTTATACAATATATCAAAAATAAATAATATTTTGAAATAAATTAAATTAAAAAATTTAATTTTCTGACAAAAGAAATAATAAAAATTAAAAGAAAAAATATATATCGATATTTGTAAAAAAAATATATAAAAAAAAAATACTGGACGTCAACATTCATACAACAAAATGTACAGCATGTCGATTGAATGAGTTACTGAGAGTAAAAATGTAGTTACTTCTATCTGAGGAACAAATGAGAATTTAAATTTCTGAGGAACAAATGAGAATTTAAATTTTTTTTTTGTGGTATGAAATGTTTGAAGGTACAGGGAGAAACCCCTCATTTCTTTGTTCATGTGATTGGTACTGGTCACTATGTTTTCTTTTAAATCTCCATTTGGCCTTTGCATTTATCTTATGTCTAATGTTGAAACCATGGTCATGATTAGTAATGATTTTTGCTCAAATTTGCTATCCACAATCAATTTCGAATGAAAAGACTTAGGGCAGCTCACATATTTCTTGGCCGTTGATATTGTTCAATCCTTCTTTGGTAGTCATTTCATGGATAAAGTACGATTTAGATAAACTTGAGATTAACACGCTTGATTGCTACCCTAGTGACACTTCTATGATCCTAATCTCAAACTCTTTGGGGGTAAATAGAGAACTTGTGTGAAGACTGAAATATCTCTATTACTAGGCCAAGCATCACATTTGTAATCAGTGTGATAAATTAATTCCTCAATTTCTCCTTGTGATAGTGATTTGGATATTGCCATCTGCATTCTTCAATACATCAAGAATGCATGAATTGTTAATTTAATATACTTTTGATTATGTTCTCATTTGAGGGGAACCTGCTCTCATGGATAAGTAAAAATATAGATACTAGATCTGGTGCTGAAGCCAAATGCTATTCTCTTGCAACAATTACACATTCAGAATGATAACATAATCTTTGAAACACAATTTTCAACACATTCATTAGCTGCATTACATTCAGAAGAAAGTGAGGACCTCGTAGTATTTTAAGTCCTAATAATTTCAATCAATAGAAAACGGTGTTTGAAATAATGTATTAAAGAACATGTTTTTTTTACCATATCCTAAGCTTATGATAGAGCTTCACAAATAATGGCTAATCTTTACCTCATTTTTGTTCCACTTATCAGTTTCTAGGAACTTCAGGAAAAATCAGATTCCTAATGTTCTCCTTAGCAGAACTTCTTCTCGAAACAATGCTAATTTCACATACTATACTATTTTAAAACTAAACTAAGACACCATAAACCTCTTGTCTGCAATTCGATAACTTCCATGAATGACAAATAAAACGTTATGACAAGCTAATCCAATTATTGAAAAGGATTAGCACCTTATCCATTTTCCATCAGAACTTCTAGCAAAAGTGCGAGCCTGCTTCGTAGGAAAGGTTTCTGTCCAGTGTGGATGCTCGATCAAATAAGTCCACTGCCTGAATATGTGATTATTACTATTATCTCGTGATGTTTATGCAAGTATTGAAAAAAGTCTGGGAAATAATAGGCTGCACATAGATTTAAATATGAATCTAATAATTTGAATATATTTGCATAGAAAAGTGCAGATAAGCACAATCTTATAAAAACTCTTGCACAGAAGAGAATACATTAGAGAAGAGAATTAGAGCCAAAAGTTTCAATTTCAGCATCTCCGAAGACAGATAAAGATTAACCAAGGCAATGAATGAAAGCTTTTGAAGTTTTACAGTTGAAATTAATGGTAATGATGAAGCTTTCCAGTTGCAGCAACAAGATTCTTTTTTATTTCTTTTATCAGAAAAAAATAAAATGTAAATTAGACTGTTCATTTAAGTATACATTAAATAAAATCTTTCAAGAACAACTATGATTCAAAAAAACTGTTAAATCCATCATCTGAAGACAACAACGACAATATTTTCATCCGACTAGGTGAGGTTGCCTATATTGATTGGATGATGCCACTGAACTAGGTTAAAAACTGAATTATCAAGAATATTATTAACCATAGGATTCTTTTTAATAATATGTCCCCATCATTTCAGACAATGATGAATTTTGAAATAAGATGATAGCTTGAAATATATAAAATAAGAATCAACCATAGGTTTTACCTTCTTAAATTATCCACAAAATCTGGCGCCTCAGCAGTAGGTGAAGTTGAACACGTTGAAAGAATTTCCGAATCAGAACAATTCAGAAGTGATAAAGCAATATGATATTGACGAAGAGTCCTAGATAAGAAGAGACCAGGAAGCATAAGTGTATCAGAATTGAAGAGAAAGGATTTTGGAAATCAATATCAGATCAAACCAGAGAAAATATTTAATCCATTACTTCCCACTAAGAAAACGATTTTTTAACCATCAAGAATGACCTTGGACAATTTATTTTTCTATATACGTTAATAAATGCTCACTTTGCAGGATTTCTTCCTATACTATTTTATCTCTGCATTGGTTTCACAAGTATTTTCCACATGCAAGATTTGAAAATGAATTCAAGAAATTTCATTTGTTACCAGCGACAAGGAGCAATTTTGAAACAGTCAGAGCCACAATCATATGTTTCTAGTAACTTTTCATTCCAATTGGCATCTTCATAAGAAACAGATACTCGTATTCTTCTGACAATCTCATCTGGACATCTTGAAGTTCCATCAAAAATAGCTGGGATGACTATACCAGATGCAGTCTCCACCTGAAAGCATAGAATGGAAGAACTCAAAGATCCCATTCAAAAGTTTGAACATATGTGTAATTATTCACTAAAAAAGAGTACAACACCTTTTACAATATCTTTAGAATATATTAAAAAATCAATTAGTTAGTTAAGAAAGTGATTTAAGTAGTGGTTTCTTATTTAATAAGGGTCATTTAGCACCATCTATATCTCTTTTCTTTCTTCTATGACCCCGAACCTAGAATTCTCTAACAAAGTAAATATGTTTTTATAATGATGGCAAGTAAGGTTTATCACATACTGCAAATGAACTAGACGTAATGACAAAAGTTTAAAGCAGAAGCTGACCGCAAATCCATTGAAAAAGGGGTATGTGTTTCCATCAGAATCTCTTCTGGTATTATGCCCAAGAACACATAACGTTCGGAGGTGAAACTTCTCATGTCTTGACCATAGAGTATGAACAATCTTTGAACACAAAGGAAAGGAATAACCATCCAAATATGCTGGGCTTTCTGATATTGCGCTACCATTTGCCTGCTGCACAAAAGTTCAACCGATCCAACTACAATTATACTGTCTGAGTGGAAACTAGAAATTGAAAATTCACAAACAAAGCAGAAGACCCTGGTCAGACTTGCAGTGACACTTCTTCAAACCCCCCTATGAGATGCACCTGCAGTTGGGACAAAGCAACTTTTATTTCAGAAGATAATCTAAGTCAAAAAGAAGTCATTGAACATATTGATGACATAAAGCCACTATAGAATGCAGAGATAAAGAGAAGGAAAAGCACATCGAACTCGGTCTCCAAACTGTTTGCAACAAGTGATGATAACATTTGGGAAAGGCCCATTTCTACAATATTTGGCGAATCCATATGAGCAACTGATGTCCTGCATTAAAAGAAATAAAAAAAAAAACAAATTGAACAACTGGTAGAAGGAATATTTGTGAAACTTAATATACAGTAATCTAGCCACAAATTCCCAGTCCTTACATTCCATTTTTTTGGTTCCGAATAACAAGGCCAACACACGTTGTTGCTTCATCAGTGCCAACAAACTAGTGATATGCGAGGAAAATGAAGCACATGAATAACATTCTTAAAATAGAGTAGTAAAATTGTTTAAAATGATTTGAAATATAAATTGCCAATCATACAGGCAGATTTGCCGATTCCTCAGATTATTCAGTGTAATCAAAGATCACAAAAAATGGCGGAAAATAATCTGCCATGTCATATAACAGATTCAATTGAAGGCGAATTAGCAGAAGTCACATAGTAATTGAAATATACATACATATATATATATATATATATATATATATGTGTATGTGTGTGTGCATATATATACATATATATATATATATATATATATATATATATATATGTGTATGTGTGTGTGCATATATATACATATATATATATATATATATATATATATATATATGCATATATATATTTACACGTTACTAAAGTAAACGGGAAATGGTTGCATTTCATGTAATATATAACATCTTAATGACATTACAGACGGTTAAAAAGTTACATCAACGAGGGCAGGGTCAACTGTAGCATATTCTTTCTGGAATATATAAACCCACTTTGATCTCTCTGAACCAGACTCATCAGATGCTAAGAACTTCCTCTCCGAGTTAGCCTTAAAAGAACTTGTGGCTGATATCAGATTGGGATTTTCCAGCAAAGCAAGTAGAATGTCATCTCCCTGTTCATAAGCACAAAATGCAGATCTTCACATGGTGATGAAATGATACTAAAATCATATTTATACTTGCATCACAAACCTAGTAACTTCCAATCATGCAAGCAATAGCCTAACAAATAATAAGCTATATATATCATTACACGCTTTCTATTATTCTTTGCCTTTGAGGTGTAAGTTACCATCATTTATTTAGTGAAGAACATGGCAATTTGTATACAAGAGGTCCTAAGTGTAGAAGGTCAAGTAATAAGTCTATGCAAACAAAATTGTTATGTACAACAGTACATGTGTTAGCAAGCCCAATGAGGAGGTGGAAAGGCCCAGATGAATTTCAAAAAGCCCTCTTGGCTAAAGGTCTTCATCCAGCACAATCAGGCTTGTACAAGTGTAGGACACAAATGAAATACAATTTTATCCTGTTTTTATTTTTTGATAGCTTTAGCTTGCCCTGGTTTATCTATCACCATGCCTTCAGTTTTCTTCATCTTAGATGGCATCAATTTTCCATCTTAGATTCTGTTCTCAGAAAAACTAATGAATGAATCATACTATTAAATAAAATATCAGTGGTCCAAATATCATTTAAAGAAAAGCCACAAACTTAACCCAGTTGTCCAGTCCAGTAAACAACGCAGACAATTGCTAAAGAAGATTAAGCTAAGGCCAATCCAGGGATGTAATAAGTTTTCAGTTTTTTGCCTTTTTGATGCAAATTTGAAACACTTTTAATTCAATTCTTTGAACTAAAAGGTAGCTTTGATTTTCGGTCTTTAGGGGTAAACCATTCAACCTACTTTATCAATCTGAAAAAGACCCATCCCCCACTATGGCCACCTCCATCTCACCCAATTAACTCCGAATCACAAATCGTGACTGAATTGTGTGCTTTGGACTTCAAATTTAAAAACTAAAACTTTAAAAAAACGAGAATGACTCTAAATTACAAAACTAGATCATCGAAACCTAAAACTGACATGACTCGGAAAACTTCTTAAAAAAATGGATCTCACTCACACTTCCCAAGTTTTCTTCTATGATTGTGCTCCTTCTAAAACAAGTAAACTTTATCAGAAGAATAATTCAACAAGAATGAGAATACCAAACAAAGCATGCCCAACAAAGAATTCCACCAATTAGTAAAAATATTAGTAATGTTTTTTTTTTTTTTTCACTTCGTTATCACGAAAAGGGAAACGGGTGAGAGAAAGAGAAGAAGAAAGAGGGACCTCAGGTTGAGATGGTGAGGATGAAGGAGTAGAGAACGAATTGCCATCAACGAATATCATGGCGTCTGGGTATTGATGCGAAAGAAGTAACAAAAGAAAGTGAGCTTTGGTTGGCGTTCAAAACAAGCTGATGCAGCTGTTGTTGTACTCACAGGGTCAATCTTTGTTTCTTTGTTTGTTTGGAATAAAACTTAGGATGATGCATAACATTTGTTCATTTCATGTTTGTCTAATTTGTTATAGTTTTTTTTAATGCCTTATTTTAATACTCTAATTTTGAAATTTATCTTTTTTCTTTACGAAAAGTGATTTAAATCACAATTAAAAGACTCACGTGCATTTTATTTATTTAACTAGACTCTTCTCCTATATATGTAGTTTTTTTTTTTCCGAAAATGTATAATTTTTTTTTATAAAACATAAAAAAAAATATTTAAAACTGTAGAAATATTAAAACATAAAAACATAAAAAATATCAAAATTTTTAAGAGAAATTTATAAAATTCATAAAATAGAAAAAAGTATTAAAATTTATTAAAAAAAATTATTTAGAAAAAATTTAAAAATATAGGAAAATATAGAATTTTTTAATTGAAATTTATAAAATTTTAAAAATAGAAAAAGTATAGAAATTTATTTAAAAAATTTTATTTTAGAAGAAAATAAAAAATATAGTAACTTAAGATATTTTAAATAATTTTTTTTTATTTTTTTATTTAAAAAGTTATTAATAGATAATAGTAAAATAAGAATAAAGAATAAGATGATTTAAGATATTTGATTTGAATTAAATTTTATAGTTAAAGAATAATTTTAAGTAGATGAAATAATTTGAAAATAAATGAAGTAATAATGATCACAAAATTAATTGTATGTTGTAATATTTTTTTGAAGAAAAATATAATTCGTTTTATTTATTATAAATAAGATATTTGAAATGGAGTTGAATTTATTTAATTATTTAAATGTGAAGATATAATTTTTAAATATTTATTGTTATTGTATTTAATAATTTTAATGTGAAGAATTGAATTATTTGTGTTGGATTATGCAATTAACTTTTTTAGTGATTATATATATATATATATATATATATATATATATATATTTTGTAATATAATGTAAAACATATTAGAATAAAAAAAAAAAGTAGAGTAAATAATAGTGGAATGAATTTGAAAGTCAAGAAAGAAATTATTTTTAGATAACCGAAAATATATTTAAAAAGGAAATGGAAAGTGATAATAATTTTTGGAAAGGAAATACAATTAACTAACTAGACATGAATAAAAATGAAATTAAACAGATATATGGTAATATTTGTCTAAATCTTTTAAAGTCTCTTTCATCGATATATTTTCAGGGTATGAAAGTCATCGTACTTTTTGATAAAGGTTGCATGTCATATATATATATATATATATATATATATATATATATGTTGTATATATGTTGTTTGGATGAAAAGTCCAATGGTGTGTGGTTATGCAATGGTGGATCTTTGGTCAATATTTTGAAAGTGAATTTTGGTTGAATTACTCTTTTGATTCATATTTTCGTCTAAAAATGTTAAGTTGGTCCTTTAGTGTTTTTTATTTTTAATTTAGTTCCGATTTTTGAATTGATACAATTTGATCTTTTTCATTAATTTTCTTAAAGCGGAGCAAGATTTTTTCATCAAAATTGACACTAGAATTATGTCAATTACACTAATAAAGCAAAACAAACATTCGTATTCACAACTTCAATTTTGATAAAAAAACCTTAATCAAATTCCAGAAATTTAATAAAAAAAAGGACAAAACTATACAATTTAATGAAAAAAGCAAATTTGTTGCCCTTAACAATAAGAATCCTAAAGTAAACTTGGATCTTCAAAGAGATGAGATGAATTATTAGACACTTATAGAAAAGGTAGATGAGGTTTAGAGAAAGGTTCCTACATAGGTGAAGATTTTTATAAAATAAAATTGGTTTTAATCAAATTTTTTATAATTTAATTATTTAATAATAAAATATTCGAATAGTTTTATTATTAAATAATTTTCTAAATCTTCAAAGTTTATTTTATTATTTGAAAACTTAAAAACAAAATATTATTATTTATTTTAACTTTTATGATTTATTCTTTAAGTTATAGTTTTTTTTTTCTATTTTTCACAAAAAGCATATCACAATTCAATTCTAGAAAACCAAAATTTTACTAATTTTCTGATGCCATGACCCGAGTTAAAAAGTTAAACTTTCTAACATATTATAAAAGAGTGCAAAAGGTCTCTTTTTCTAAATAAAGATGATATATGTCTATTTTTTATATTTTAAAAATTTATTATTGACAAAATTTGTCAAGAAATAAAATTTCAATTTTACTCTTAATTACAAATATATTTCTTTTCATAAATCTTTAAATCTTTATACGGAAGATACAAGTAAAAGTAGAGATTATTTCATTAAAATGTTTGAAACTTATGGTTTCAATGGATAACAAATAGTACAACAAGAAAATTAATTACTACATGATACTTCTTCAATTATTTATAAAAGTAATGTAAGCAAATATGTGAGAAACTAGAAAATGGTCTTTTAGAATTGATAGTGATTTAAAAATAGTGAGACTTAGTTATTTTAGTTATTTAATATTAAAAAGGGTTTAAATAGGAAGTTTTATAAATGAGTTTCATTATTCTAAAACACATTATTTCTCTACAAATCACTTTTCTAGAGTTCTCTACCTTCTCTATAGGAGTTCTCACCTCTCGTTCGTTTAATTAAAGATCCGATATTGTAGGGGTGATCCTCGCAGTGAGTTCTTCAATTTGGATCGACTAGTTTCTTTGTTTAAGTAAGTTGGTTTTTTGCTCTTTTCTTGATTCCAATATATTTTTCTTTTACATGTGAGCTTTCTTCCGTTTGTATGTGTCATTTTAGTCTTCTAACAAGTCTTTGTTGATCAGTAATCATAATGGTAAGTTTTGATCATTCTTGTGATATTTCTGTATGTAGATAAAACATCTGTAGAGTTAGAGACGTTTTGGTGTTTTCAGAGCGATTGAGTTGGGTCACAAGTGAGGGAAGCTAGGTTTTGTATCGTGACTTTAATCTCTGATTGAATTGTGGGTTACATGTTAATTCTTGTTTAAAATTTGAAGTATTTGATGTATTTCTAATTGAATTAAGTAAGATATGATAATGTATGGAATTTTTATTTCAATGGTTGATTGGTAGTCAGATTCTAGTTGGTAGTGGTTTTTAGTCTGTGATAGAATGAACATTGAGAAAATAGCCAATGTGGCGTTGTCAAAATTTGAAATGGTGCTTTCTTGGTTTAAATGAAGGGTTGATAGAGTAAAATTCTATTTTCTGAGTCAAAAATGTTTTTATTGAGTTATACAAGTTTATGAGTATGTAATCCAATTTAGGGAATCTAAAGATGTATTCTTTGGCAATTCCAGGTTGGTATGCTAGTTTTAGCTTAATTTAACATTCACATGTGACTTGTTTATCTTAGAAATTATGTTGGTTTTGGTATGAGCTTAAATGAGATGTTTGTGGTTGGTGCAATTGATCAATTTGATATCCATTAGAAAGTGTTTTGAAACTAGTTGGAACTATGAAGGATGGAAGATATCATATTGATAGTTGAGCAAGCAAAACTCTCATTTTCATGGATTTTCTAGTATGATGTTGAGCAGTGGCCTAGGGATGTTGAGTGCCAACTTTAAAAAAGTTCAAGTCAGTGGCCATTATGTGATAGAGTGCTAAGGTGGCGATTTTCACCGTTGAGCGCCACCTTTACCGAGAGCTTCAGCGTTGAGCACCACCCTGTTATGTGACAACCAAATTTTTATTTTTATTTTTACTATTATTTTCTATTATACTTATAAAAGTTTAACACATAATTTTACAATAACATATAACATACTTAAATATTCACATATACATATATTTATATATTTTACAGTACTGTATGCATATTAAATTTACATCATTTGGTACATATTATATTTTCTACACTAGAACAGGAAGAAGTATTATTTATTTATAGTTTTCCCCTCATATATTAGTCTTTAAACATGTGGAGGAAAAAGATTATGGATAGGATTCATTTGGACTATTGGGGGTAAATAAAAAGTGACTTTAATTTGTCCTTCAAGGATAATCAGTGCATTTGGAGCATTTAGGGATGTAATGGTAGAATTTCCTATTCCTTGAAATGTTATCGAATTATTTATCGCATTTGTCTGCCATGCGTTTCCTGGAAACTACTACTATATCGACAACGAATGGGTCAGGCATGTTAGGGGCAGCCATCTACGATGAGATTATAAGATTTTATTTTCAAACACAATCATAAAATAGGGAAGTGAGACAACTATCACATCAAAATATAACATATCTTAATAAAATAAAATAAAATGAAAACTCTTTTCAAATCCATAAAACTTGGATCTTTATTTTACTTTATAAAGGATTTGATCAATTTTGTAGTAACTAGTGAGGATAATTGAGTCTCATCATAGCCAACAAAGTAACTCAAGAACATCTCATCTTGAGTACTAACTGCTCATTTAAATCTTCAAGGTTATAGCTCCAACTACAAAAATCAAATCTTTATTTATCATAAGTTTTATTTTGATATTAAATCATATAATTGTATAAATAAATAAATAGGACCAGTGTTTAACTAAAAATAAATATAATAAATAAAAAGGACCGGTATGTGACTGGAGATAAATATAAATAAATAAATGAGAGTATATATAAATTGAATAAATATGACAAATGCACAACTAGAGATAAATATAAATAAATACATAAATAAATAAGAACGAGAACTAAATGTAAATTACAATAAGGTTAGGGACATCTCACTTAAAATAAATATAAAAATAAAAATAATTATGAAGAGATAAAACAATAATAATAGTAAAAAAATAAAATGATAAATGTTTCCTCCCCTCTATCTTAGTTATTGTGAAAAATACACCAATATTGTATTGAGACTTTGATGATATATAATTTTTTCTTCTTCTTTGATGAAGGATTATCTTGTTCCCTTTTAGAGTTATAAATATGGTGAAGTTGTTTAAGAAAGCTTTTTGAAAATTCCCACTGGACATTAAGATAGCATGCTATCTAGATGTGAAGGTTCATTTCTCAAGCTCATGAAAGGAAGAAGAGAGTTGGATTCAAGCTTAAACACACACGGCAATAACAACACTAAAGAGCAAAATGAAAGAAGAAACAATAAAAATGGAAAGCATAGAAGATAAAGAATGGAAGAAGCACGCCACTCATAGGGGGGGATCTAAGCCAACCAAGCCCTAGAGATGAGTGATGGTGCCGCCACTTGCAAGCAAGATAAGGCAAAGGTGAGTTCACTTCTAGGAAGGAGAGCTCACGAAAATTTAAAGGTTGAAACACAATAGTTTAGAAACAAAATGATCAACCCTTTTACAAGACAAGGAGCACCCTTTAAATAGGAGTTCATAGGGGTCCTTTAGCAAATACAAAAACATGAAAAAGGATTAACTAGCAAACCCTAAACCTAATGTGAGAGTGAGTCTTGGCCAAGTGAAGGAAGATGATTGGTGGAGGCATTCCCATGAGGATTCTAGGCCAAAAGAGGAAGGAGACCAAGTGACCTTCTAAGGCATAAACCACAAAGGCAAAAGGAGACAAGGTACATGTCTACTTTTGCTTTTGCTTTATGCTTTTTGCTTTCCTCTCTCTTCCACTTCATCCAAGTGCTCCAATCACCAAGTGCCACCTAGCCATGCTCTACTTTCTCTTAATTACCTACAAAACAAGACAAACAAGGATTAGCATGTTGGTTTAAGTTAATCTAATCTTGGTCAAAGGTCAACTTTGGATCAAAGTCAACAAGTCAACCAAAATAAATCAACTAGAAACCAACTTAGGGAATTCAAACTAAAGTAATGCAAAACAAAGATAAAGGTGATGGAATAGAAGACTCCCCTCTAGACATGCTTCTAGTGATCCTTCTTGATGGAGCTTCTAAGGAGGTGGTCATGCCTTCATCATCCTCCCCTTCTTGGAGAGAATTCGACCACGAATTCTTAAACCCTACATCAAAAGGAGAAAGGTCACAAACATTAAATGAGTTACTTATGTTGTAGCTTGGGGGTAAGTCTAACTCATAAGCATTGTTGTTAATTCTCCTAATGACTTGAAAGGGGCCATCCCCTCTAGGGAGGAGCTTAGACTTCCTTTGAGTAGGGAATCTCTCCTTTCTTAAGTGAAGCCAAACCCAATCTCCCTCTTGGAAGATGACTTCCTTTCTTCCCTTATTACCATCCTCTTGTTGTTTCTTAACTCTCCTCTCAATGGTTTCCTTAACTTGTGAATGCAAGTCTTGGATGTACTTGGCTTTGGTCTCACCATCTTGGCAAGTCCATGCCTCATGAGTGGGTAGGGGAAGGAGGTCTAAGGGAGTTAGGGGATTGAACCCATACACAACCTCAAAAGGGGAATGAGAAGTAGTGGAATGCACAACCCTATTGTAGGCAAACTCTATGTGGGGAAGAAGTTCCTCCCACTCTCTAATGTTTTACACTATCATACATCTTAGCATTTGCCCTAGGGTTCTATTAACCACCTCGGTTTGGCCATCACTTTGGGGATGACAAGTGCTGGAGAAAAGAAGCTTGGTGCCAAGTTTACCCCACAAGGTTCTCCAAAAATGGCTTAGGAACTTGGAGTCCCTATCACTTACAATGGACCTAGGTAGGCCATGTAGTCTTACCACTTCCTTGAAGAAAAGATTTGCAATATAAGTTGCATCATCAATCTTATGGCAAGGAATGAAATGGGCCATCTTAGAGAACCTATCCACCACTACAAAAATGGAATCCCTACCTTTTTTGGTCCTTGGGAGACCTAAGAGAAAATCCATAGAAATGTCAACCCAAGGTTTGGAAGGGATAGGCAAGGGGGTGTAAAGACCATGGGGTTGGACTCTAGACTTGGCTTTCATGCATGCTATGCAACCTTTGCAATGCCTATCTACATGCTTCCTCATGTGAGGCCAATAGAAGTGTTCTTTCAAGACTTCCAAAGTCTTGTTTGGCCCAAAATGCCCCATTAATCCTCCCTCATGTGCCTCTCTAATGAGTGAGGCTCTTAAGGAACCTTGGGGAATGCAAAGTCTCTTACCTTTGAAAAGATATTGATTGAGAAGGTAAAAGTCTTTGTAAGCCCCTTGGTGGCACTCACTAAGAATGAGGGAGAAATCAACATCCTTTGGATACAATTCCTTAATATGATCAAAACTAAGAAATTTAGTTTCAAGAATGGAAAGGAGGGAATGCCTTCTTGAAAGTGCATCCGCCACAATGTTAGCATTTCCTTGCTTATGTTTGATCACATATGGGAATTGTTCTAAGAACTCTACCCACCTAGCATGTCTCTTGTTTAACTTGCCTTGGCTTTTCAAAAATTTGAGTGACTCATGGTTACTATGTATCACAAACTCCTTTGAAAGAAGATAGTGTTGCCAAGTTTGCAAAGTTCTCACAAGAGCATAAAGCTCTTTGTCATAGGTGGAGTAGTTGATGTGACTCCCCTTGAGTTTCTCACTAAAATAAGCTATGGGGTGCCCTTCTTGGAGAAGCACGGCCCCAATGCCTACATTGGATGCATCACACTCAATTTCAAAAGTTTTGGAGAAGTTAGGGAGGGCTAAGAGTGGTGCATTGATCAATTTTTGTTTTAAAGTTTCAAAAGCCTTTTCTTGATCTTTGCCCCACTTATAGGTCACACCTTTCTTGACCAATTCATTGAGAGGGGCAGCTATGATGCTAAAGTTTGGCACAAACCTCCTATAGAAACTAGCTAACCCATGGAAAGACCTAAGCTCACTTACATTCTTTGGGGGAGGCCAATCCTTGATTGCCATCACTTTTTCTTGGTCCACATGGACCCCATGTTGATTTATTTTGAAACCTAGGAAGATCACATGATCCATCCCAAACACACATTTCTCCATGTTAGCATACAAGGATGCCTTCCTTAAGGTTTCTAACACACTCCTTAAATGATGCAAGTGGTCATCTTGAGACATACTATAAATGAGAATGTCATCAAAGTATACCACAACAAACTTCCCTAAGAACTCTCTAAGAACATGGTGCATGAGTCTCATGAATGTACTAGGTGCATTGGTCAAGCCAAAAGGCATGACTAACCACTCATATAATCCAAACTTAGTCTTGAAAGAGGTTTTCCATTCATCACCTTCTTTGATTCTAATTTGATTGTACCCACTTTTCAAGTCTATTTTGGAAAATATGGTTGCACCATGTAACTCATCAATCAAATCATCTAACCTAGGAATGGGATGCCTATACTTGATGGTTATGTTGTTGATAGCCCTACAATCTATGCACATTCTCCATGTTCCATCCTTTTTGGGGACTAGGATCACGGGCATTGCACAAGGACTCATGCTATGTTGCACCCACCCCTTTTCTAACAACTCATTCACTTGTTTTTGAATTTCTTTAGCCTCCTCGGGACTAGTCCTATAGGCTGGCCTATTAGGCAAAGATGAGCCTTGTATGAAATCAATTTGGTGTTCTATACCTCTTAGGGGTGGGAGACCCTTTGAAGGTTCTTGAAAAACATCTTTGAACTCATCTAAGACTAATGACAAGTCTAAGGGACATCTAGAGTGAGGGTTTTGGAAGGAGGGGGAAGATTCACTAGGATAAGCTAGGAAGATGGGTTTTTGGGCAAGCATTACCTTCTTCACCCCCTTGAGAGTGATCATGCTCTTCTTGGACTCATGCCATTGCGCCTTCTTTTGCGCCTTCTCTTCTTTTCTTTTCTTAATCATTTGCAATTGGTCCTCATTGACTTCTCTTGGTGAAAGAGGTAGTAATGTGATCTTTTTGCCTTGGAAGCTAAAGGTAAACTTGTTAGCATGGCCATCATGAAAAGCTTTTCTATCAAATTGCCATGGCCTTCCTAATAAAATGTGAGTTGCTTCCATGGGCACTAAGTCACATAATACCTCATCCTTGTAGTTTCCAATGGAGAAGTTAATAAGGACTTGTTTGTCCACTTTAATTTCACCTTCCTCACTAAGCCAAGAAAGCTTATAGGGCTTGGCATGAGGGAGGGTTTTCAAGCCAAGCTTATCCACAACCCTTGTGTTAGCCACATTAACACAACTTCCACTATCAATTATGAGGGAGCAAGTTTTGTTGTTGATTTGGCACCTTGAGTGAAAAATATTTTCTCTTTGGTTTTCAAATTCTTTAGGCACTTGGCCTAGCATGCGCCTAACCACCAACAAACCTCCTTCATTAGGTTTGATTTCATCCTCACTTGAAGATTGGGAAGAAGTGTGGGAGGAAGAACTTTTAGGGGAGGGGGGAGAAGAATGTTCACTTTCAACCTCTCCTTTAGGGTTCAAGATCATGTTCCTTTTTGTTGGGCAATTTGAAGCAATGTGACCATAGCCCAAACACTTAAAACATTTGATGGAACTAGTTCTTGAACTTTGAGAAGAGTTTGCATTTTCATGGGAGGTTCTAGACGAATTGGTCCTAGGTGGGTGGTCTTTGGAAGGAGGTTTCTCATCCTTTCTTTCTTTTCCTTTCCAAGTTCTAGAGTAGTATTCATTGTATGAAGTATTCCTCTTGGCCTCTTGTTTCTTTTTCAATTGACTTTCAACTTTTAAGACCAAGTGTAAAATTTTGTCAAGAGTGGAATACTCATACAACTCAACTACATCTTGAACTTCTCTTCTAAGACCACTCACAAATCTAGCTACCTTTTCTTCTTCACTTTCAAATTGGAGTCCTACTTTGAGAAGCATTGACTCCATCATTTTAAAATATTCATTCACACACATAGACCCTTGTTGAAGCCTTTGGAGCTTCAAAAGAGTCTCCCTCCTATAGTAGGAAGGAACAAATCTAGCGCGCATCAAAGTTTTAATGTCCATCCAAGAGGCCGCAGGTGGCTCTTGGTTAATATTGTCCATACACAATTGATGCCACCATGTCATGGCATAATCTTCAAATTCTAAAACTACTAAATCTACTTGTTCTTGATTCCTAACTAAATGAATATTGAAGATTTGGTCCACTTTTTGCTCCCACTCTATGTAGAGGTTTGGATCATTCTCCCCCTTGAACTTTGGAATCTTGATTGGTGGAGGTTGTCTTTGTGGGAGTTGATTGCGCCTTCCACCACCATCATAGCCGTGTCTTCTTCTTCTTCCACCATGGCTAGAGTCCTCGGAAGAGGACCTCCTCCTTCTCCTCTCATCTTCCCTAAGCTCAAGTCTTTGGATGTGCTCTTGTAGGAAGATCTCACTTTGCCTCCTATCCGCCCTCAATTGGTCAAAAGTTTCTCTCCTACTCACTTCCATCTCACGTAAGATGTTGGCAAGGGTTATTTGTCCACTTTCTTGGGCCATAGGAGTCACCATGGGAGGGGAATAAGGTGAGGCCGACTCCTCCTCTTCTTCTACCTCCAAGATTGGATCCATATTCATGTTCCTACACCAAAAACTCACCAAAAACCGAGACAAGGAAGAGGTTAGCTAACAAACAATTCCAAACCCGAGACCAAGTGTGGTCTTCTCAAGCACCCAAGTGTTTTTGATCACACTCCCAAAGCACACAAGCAAGGCTAGCACTCAAAAACCTTCCAAACAAGTGAAAACACCTTTAAAGAGATGAAAACCTTTTCAAAGCTCAAACAAGTGGCTCGGCCACAACACTCTAGGAAGACAAGGAAAAGAAAACTACTAAGACAAAACAAAGATTACCTAAAGACAAGCAAGCAAAGCTCAAAAAAAACAAGAAAGTTTAACTTCTAAGGAAACTTGTTTTTAAAGACAAAACTTGAACAAGACTAAAACAATGAAAAGCACTTTTAAGGACTCTATGGAAAGAATTTGAACAAGCCAAGATTATACCTCAAATTATGCATACACCATGAAAGATCATAACCAAGTCAAAGCATGGAACTAATTTGCCAATATCACCCAAAATCCAAGTATAAATTTTGGTAGCATAACACCTAGTAAAAATGACCAAATGGATTCACCAAGCATTGTAAAAGCTCTCGGCCAAACTGTTTTTGGTCTTGAAAACACTTTTTCTTTTCAAAACTAGGTACTTAAAATGATAAGAAGGATGTTTTAGGGTGTCTTGAACACTTAGTTCCTTAAAATTAGGTCAAAATCAATTTCAAGGAGCATACAACAACACACGGCATAGATCTCATGCAATAGTTCAAAAACATAGAAACAAGAACAAGAAAACTCAAAGAAGCATATGACAAGAGACTCAAGCAAAAGTTAGACACATTTAGAGACTCAACATGACATACACAAAGACACAAACATGTAGCTATCATGCATTTAAACTCATGGATTTGAGGCTCAAAGAGTAAGCATCAAAAGACATGTTATCCAACCACATTTAGGAGCAAAGTAGTCACAAAACCGAAGCCAAAATTGCCACAACATAACCTGAAAACGTTGTTTTTCGTATTCTCAGCAGCTCTGACCTTTGCTGACTCATTTGATCATAACTCTCTCCACAGAACTCCAAATGCGTTAATTCTTTTTTTGTTGGAAACTAGACTCACAGAGCTTTCTTTTGATATAAAGAACGTTACTTTTGGACCACTGAGCTAGCTGCAGTATTTTTTTCAAAAACGCACACGTTGCTGCCAGCACTGTTTTTATGTGGACCATTCAAAGATAGCTACACAAGACAAGGTTAGAACATGAAAACACCATATTCAAGGACAACCAAAGCTCTAGATACCAAATGATGAAGGATTATCTTGTTCCCTTTTAGAGTTATAAATATGGTGAAGTTGTTTAAGAAAGCTTTTTGAAAATTCCCACTGGACATTAAGATAGCATGCTATCTAGATGTGAAGGTTCATTTCTCAAGCTCATGAAAGGAAGAAGAGAGTTGGATTCAAGCTTAAACACACACGGCAATAACAACACTAAAGAGCAAAATGAAAGAAGAAACAATAAAAATGGAAAGCATAGAAGATAAAGAATGGAAGAAGCACGTCACTCATAGGGGGGATCTAAGCCAACCAAGCCCTAGAGATGAGTGATGGTGCCGCCACTTGCAAGCAAGATAAGGCAAAGGTGAGTTCACTTCTAGGAAGGAGAGCTCACGAAAATTTAAAGGTTGAAACACAATAGTTTAGAAACAAAATGATCAACCCTTTTACAAGACAAGGAGCACCCTTTAAATAGGAGTTCATAGGGGTCCTTTAGCAAATACAAAAACATGAAAAAGGATTAACTAGCAAACCCTAAACCTAATGTGAGAGTGAGTCTTGGCCAAGTGAAGGAAGATGATTGGTGGAGGCATTCCCATGAGGATTCTAGGCCAAAAGAGGAAGGAGACCAAGTGACCTTTTAAGGCATAAACCACAAAGGCAAAAGGAGACAAGGTACATGTCTACTTTTGCTTTTGCTTTATGCTTTTTGCTTTCCTCTCTCTTCCACTTCATCCAAGTGCTCCAATCACCAAGTGCCACCTAGCCATGCTCTACTTTCTCTTAATTACCTACAAAACAAGACAAACAAGGATTAGCATGTTGGTTTAAGTTAATCTAATCTTGGTCAAAGGTCAACTTTGGATCAAAGTCAACAAGTCAACCAAAATAAATCAACTAGAAACCAACTTAGGGAATTCAAACTAAAGTAATGCAAAACAAAGATAAAGGTGATGGAATAGAAGACTCCCCTCTAGACATGCTTCTAGTGATCCTTCCTGATGGAGCTTCTAAGGAGGTGGTCATGCCTTCATCATTCTTTGCTAATACGTGCACTCTCTCTTATCTTCTTTTTCTTTTCTTTTTTTCACTAATCCTTTGTTCACCATGGTCTCCTCTCTACTTTTTTTTCTCCCTTTCTTTCATTATCTGTTTTAGTATTTATAGAGGTGAAGTAATCATTGCTTTTAGTTTAAATTAAACTAAGTTTTGCGGTATGGTTTCTCATTTAGCTGCTTATAAATTATTTTTGAAAGATATTTTACGTTCTTTTTATCACCACAATAACTCCTTATGTCAACAAGTGTCTCTACCTTTACGCTAATATTTATTATTATTTTTCATATAAAAACAAGAATGATTTATATGTATCCTAAGTACAACGGCCATATTCTTTTGCAATTAATGTAGTTTATCCGTTAAGATTCTGCAATCAATATTATTATTATTATTATATATAATTTTTTTATAGTTATTTATATTATTATCATTACTCAGTTTAATGATTAACTAACAAATATATATATATATATATATATATATATATATATATATATATTTTATAACTAATAAAAATTAGTTTATTATAATTATTTAACCAAATTTTGATTCTATGAATATTTATAATATTTATATTTATATGTTCATAATTTATTAGATTAGATATAACATACATGAAAAATAATGTATCATAAAATTTTAGGTATTAATATATCGAAAACATTGTGGTATAAATTTTGAGATGTTACATGTTATTACTGAGCACTAGCTTATATTGTATTATGCTTTGATGATTTTCATTATCTACGGTTTTGTGATCTTCCAATTTATGTTTTTCATGTAAATATTGGTGTGATTCAAGGTTTAAAGTGATAATAATGTAATGATTTTTGTGAAGGAAACCCTATTTTATGTGGGTGATGCATTGATGAAAATATATGCATATGAGTAATAATTTATAAGGGGGAGATGTTCATTTATATTTAAATTGGGAATTTATGATTTGGAATGAAAGTTCTACTTTTAGGAAGAGATTTTAAGGTTGATAGAAATGCTTTATTACTTTGCATGCTATGTTTTGCTTTCATGGCCATTTCTTTCCTAAGGAGGAAGGATATGGTAAGTTTGTTAGTGTTATGCATTGACTAGTGACACCCTTTCCTTATACTCTACTAGACTTACAAAGTCATGTAGAGGACAAGATCTATGTGGTGAAAAGTGTAGGAGATCCTTATAGTTGGTCTTGGGGACGTGGATTCCATTTCTTTTAAGCTATAGAGAATTAACCATGTCACGGGGAGAGGGAAACCAGGTTCTATTACTTATATGTAACACTTGAGGTTTTAAAGATTTTTATTTCACTTGATGATAGTGCACGACTTCTGGAGTCTAAGTCAATGCATAAATTCAGATATCAAGTCTAGTATTATTTGTCTTAGGTGTCTATGAATGATAGACATGTTAAAGTGAGCCAACCCGGTTCACACGGGTTGGCTCACCACGAGCCGAATTGAAAATGAGTGAATCCAACCTGGCTCACCTTATGGTGAGCTAGAAATTTCGCAACTCGACTCAACCCACCACGGATTGGTGGGTTAAGTGGGTTGGCTCACCAACCCACATAAAAAAAATATTTATGTATTTATTTTTAAATATTCGAATATTTAAATAATTTTTAAGAAACTCATGACATGACAATCAAAGTAAAATCTAAAACCAATTTCTTCATCATGCTCACCACCAATATATGATGAATTGTTTCCAAGAAAGTGTCCACATAGTTCAAAAAAACATGGTTAATATTACACATTTTCTGCCATGATATTCAACAAAATATAAATAAAAAACTACACATTTTTTTGTTGTCATGCTAATTTAGAAAAAATTGTTTATAAGACAGTTGCTTGAGTAATTTACTATAAAATTAAAGTATCAACGTATATAACTTGACAATCAAATTAATTAAACATTCAAACTATTCAAATATTATTAAATAACATTCTAGCATTTAAAAATATGAAATTGTGAACCTATATAATTAGGGGTAGTAAATAATTATTAAAAAAATTTTAAAAAAATTGTAAAAAAATGTTGGTGGGTTAAGTGGGTCAGGTTGAGTTCAACTCACTTTAAAAAAAAAAACTATTTTTTTCTCAACCTAATCCGGCTCATCACGGGTTTGAGTCAGATTAACTCATAAATTGAAATCCATTTTGATATCTTTAATGAATGATTTGATAATTGGATCATTAAATGTTATGTTTTGAATTGGTTAAGATATTAAGTGATAAAATGTCTATGTATGTTCATGTTTGCATTAGCTTACCCTCCTTTGTTGTTTGTGTCTGTTTCTTCTTTTACAATGACCGCCTTTATGGCATGAGCATATGAGGTTATAGGTGGAGGTGATTCTGGTTAGTAGATTGAGGGTTGTGTTTGAAGTATCAGGTTTTTTAACGATATACATAGATATAGAGT
Source organism: Vigna unguiculata (assembly GCF_037176805.1). NCBI lineage: Eukaryota > Viridiplantae > Streptophyta > Magnoliopsida > Fabales > Fabaceae > Vigna > Vigna unguiculata. Next base: position 5,824,876 of record NC_140792.1, on the reverse strand, counting down.
ATGGTGTAGTTCCTAGATTTTGTTATATTGTATAAAAGTTTGACTTTTATATATATATATATATATATATATATATATATATATAATTTTATTTTTTTAAATTTTAAAGACTGAAAGGATTGTAACTGCACCATATTGATATATTTGTGTATTATTTTTTCATCCATAACTTGCTTAAAATCTTAATTTGTAACCGTGTAATTATAAATCTTTGGGATGTTACAAAATGTCTCATGGCATGGAAGTATAAGACTTTGTCTTCATTGGAAAGATTGGAAAGAATGGAAAGAAGTGAAGTGAAAAACATATGAAGAGAACAAAAAAAAAAATGAAAAGTGTAATTATTTAAATGGAGAGAGAAAAGAAGTGAAGAGAGTTACGTAAAAAGATTATATATGATTGATGTAGTATTGTTTTATTAATATATCTAGAAATGAATTTAAAAAATTGATGTAAAAAATAAATTTTAAAAATATAAATTAGAGATAAAATATGTTTTTATTTAAAATAAAAAAATATTATAAAATTTAATAAAGAAAAAATATTTTCTTAAATAATAACATTAAAATAAATTACTTTAAAATTATAAAGTTTAAATTAATCGGTTCTAGTTTATTTATGATTTTAATATTTTTCATTTCAATTATTTTTAAAATTATAAAATTTAAATTAATTAGTTATATTTTATTTATGATTTTAATATTTTTTATTTCAATTATTTATCTAAAAAATGGTAATTACTAATAAAATGTTAGTATATATCCAATTTTCTTTCATATATATATATATAAGAAAATATTTTTTTTTTCTTTTCCAATACTATGAACTTTGTTTTTTTTAAGCATTTTTTAGTTCATAGTTATCAACAATTTTCCATCTTTAGAGATTTACATGCTTCTTTTTTTCTTTTTTTTCTTAAAAACTTAATCAACCTTGTATGATTATTTTCCTTTTAAGTTGTTTACGTTTTTTGAACCAATAGTTTCCTGTGTTAATTGAGAAGACTAATATCATCTGTCTTTCAACATAATTCATTACATGTACAATGTTTGGAATATTTGGATGCAAACAATAGACCAATGAACAAGTTTCATTGATATTGGTACTTGTTGAGATGGTTGACATTAGTACTTTATAGAAATGATGAGACTTAACACTAGCTATAGAGGGAAGATAAATTGGTGTAACAAAATTTTATTAATACTTTTTTCTTTAAATTTTTCAATCACTTGGACAATACAATAATTTTAACACAGATTCAATTGAACTTAAATTTACTTATAGTTTGAATCCAAATAACCTGAATTAAATTTTTCTACTTCACATGCAATATATATTTTTTGAAATCCTAATTCAAGAAATAACAAAACGGGTGTACAAAACTATTATACAAATATACCAAACCTAGGTCTTCAATGAGATTGGGAAAAGAGAAGTAATTAATGGTATCACTTTGAATAATGTGATAGAAATCCAAAAGATTTAAACTATGGAAAGAAAATTTTAATTAGTTTTATCAAGTAATATTCAATTAATAAGTTCTCCCTACAAAAATGTTCAATATATAACATTTTAAATTTTGGAGTGATCTTGAAAAACACTTCTTAAAGGCATAATTAGTTGATTTAAAAATGTATATGCAAAATAAGAGAGAAAACTGATTAGGATTTTTCAAAATATAAAGTTAATCCATTGATATAACTTATAATTGATTATTTATTATATTTAAGTTTTAATAATATAACCAATAACCAATAATCAATTATATATTTTAGGGTAGATAAAGCCTCCATAAACTGATTCATGGGTGCAAATGGGCTTGACAACATTAATGGCAATACAGTTTAATGAATTTAAGATTAAAAGAACACCTTTGTTTTAAAAACAATAACCAGAAGATGTGTTTTTTTCTTGATGTTATTAGGAAAGACAGAATCATGGAACTCAAAATTGTGTTTTACTTAAATTACAATAAGGGCTTTACATCCTTTCTTCTAAGTAGGTGAGATTGGGCCACTGCAGAGTACAGGAGCTACAAGAAAAAACCGAAAACGGGTCAAGAGTCCAATTTGGAAGAGAACCCGAAGCAGAAGGAGTGGGAGAAATTGGCTATTCAATTTTGAAGGGTCAGTGTCGGAAGAAGAAAGCAAAATTCAATTCAGTGCTTCATTCGAGTAATGTGCTGAGGATAAGTAAGGCCCGTGGAGCGAAGACGTTAGTGCACAGTGTTGGTTTGGTACGTTACAATTTCCAATCTCGAACCTTCACACACATAAAACACCACGCCACCACCACCACCACCATGCCCAAAAACCCCAGCTCCCAAGCCATGACATAATGAAGTTGAAAGTTTTTTCCCAACCTGAAGCCACAAACTGAAAGCGCAGGACGGCACACGAGAGGAGTTTGTTAGGAGGCTTAACCCATAGAAAAAGCAAGAAAAAAAAACCCTAATGGCTGCTTTTAATTTAATTTAATTAAAGTTAATTTAGTTTTTGAAAATAAATATTATTTAAAAATTAATAATAATTAAGAGATTGGATTTGAAGAGGGGTGAGAAGAGGAGGCGGGTGTTGGAAAGAGCCAGTTTATGGTTAAACCACAACATATTTTTCTTTTTCCTTCTTCTTTCTCGTAGCTTATGGAAAACCACCAAAACCACAAGGGAGAGGCAGAACCTGACAGAGAGAAGAACCAAAACCATAACCAAGCGTGGGGCACGTGGGAGGAGTTGTTGCTAGCGTTCGCTGTGAACCGCCATGGCTTCAAGGACTGGGACACCGTCGCCATGGAGGTTCAGTCGCGCGCCACGCGCCTCCTCGCCACGGCGCGCCACTGTGAGCAGAAATTTCACGATCTCAGCCGCCGATTCGCCGACCAATGCAACGACGGTGTTACGCCGCCGCAACAGAACGGCGAGGCCGCCGGGGACAACTCCGATCACGTCCCGTGGCTGGACGAATTGAGGAAACTCCGCGTCGCCGAGCTCCGCCGCGAGGTCCAGCGGCGCGACGATTCCATTTTGTAAATCTCCGAAATTCTCCTGATAATATTTTATTCTTTTTAGGTTTTAGATCTAATTTTACCTTTTTCTTTAATCTCTGTTTTTTTAATGGTTCGTCTTTTTTTTTTTTTTTTATACCAAGGTCGCTGCAGTTGGAGGTGAAGAGACTGGAGGAGGAGAAAGAGAATGACGGTAAAGACGACGAGAAACCAGATCTGGCGGTTCCCGGCGAAGCACGTCCGGAAAACGACAAAACCGGCGGAGAAGTTGAGGAGGTTGGACCGGCGAATTCCGGACCGGAGAGAACCGCGAACGCTGACAAGATGTTGCCAACAACGGGCGACGAATCGGACCGGGAGAATCAGTCAGTTAACGAGTCTAACTCGACCGGTTCGAGGTTTGATAAAACCGGAGAAGGTGACGCAAAGTTAAGAGTCGAACCGGATCCGGTTCAGACCGGTTCAAAAGAAGCGGACCCGGTTGCGAGGAAGGGAAAACCGGTTGGGGAGGAATCAAATAACGGAAGCTACGATGCGTTGGCGAAGGTGCCAACGTGTGAGTCGGTGCCTCCGAGTGACGAGAGGAAGGTGGAGCAGGACGATGACTCGTCTGAGTTGCACGACTCAGTGGCTCACTCCGGGGAGGGAGGGACTAGGGAGAGCAGCGAGGTGCAGAGTTCAGCTAGCTTGACGCGGAGGAGGAAGACGCGGCGGAGAAAAGATGTTTCCGGCAGCGACGGTCGCGGAGGCGGTACCTCCACACCGCCTGAAAATGACGAGGTGGCTATGGTTAAATCAGAACCGTTGGTTGGAGTGTTGGAGTTGATCAAGGCGCACGAGCACAGTTCATTGTTCGAGCGCCGTCTTGAAAACCAGGTATTCCATCTACTCCTTTGCGTGGACAAAACCGGTATTTCACTCTCTTTCAAATTTTAAAAAATAATAATGATAATTTCATTCTTCTATTACTAAAAAAATTATTTTTTTAATACATGCATGCACGTTGAATATATACAAATTAATTTGTTCCTTAAATAATAATTAAATAAAAGAAATTAAGTGTTTTTTTTTTAAATAAGCAAAATTTAATTGCAAGCAAGGGTCTTAAAATCGTGACTGTCCAACGGAAGGGACCACTTCTGAAACAGATTGGTTTTTTATGGGTATGGAATTTGTGAATAAAAAAGAGCGAATCGATAATAAAAATCGAAAGAACGAGATATATTTTCAGTTTCATCATAAAAGAAAAAATGAGTGAGAGAATCCATTTCTAGTTTCTAGTTCTAGGGACTAAAGTTAGAGATTTGATTGTTTCTTACGGCCGAAAATGGTAGGTAAGCATGACACATGGCCGTGTTCGTATTGTTTCATGGCACTTATTTTAAGAAAGAGATCAATTTTTAATATAATTAATATGTGAGAAGGTAAAATTAATTACATTATTTGGATAAATAATTTTATAAATTTTTTTGTACACTCGTCCATTATTATGAACATAGGTAGTAGAATCTGTCGGGTCTCCCAGATGCGTCAAGTGTCTCAATGTGAAACATGCAAGTTTTTTTAGTTTGGAATATGTTTATTTTAACATCTCATTATCCCATGGCCTAAGGCCAATTTAATTTTCTCCCACGAGAAAATTACTTTATTTTAGACCCTAAGAGCTAGAAAGAAAATAAGTATCAATATTACCATATGCAGTTTTTGTGAGCCCAGTATTTGAGTGCAGCTGCATGCAACGTGCTGAAACTATTTTAGACCGAATCGCTATAAGCCCACTACTAGGAGAGCTTTTTGGGCTATATCCTATTTACTACGACCCAAAATAAACCACTTGACCAAGACCAAGTTTATTTTTAATTATTATTCTTGTTAAACTTTTCTTTTTCGTTCCCTTTTCTTGCGCCCATGCTTCGCGGTGGTGACGTGTTGGTTCACGAGTCGTAGTCATCCAACTGTGTCTTCTCTGAATATTAAATTTGGATGCTTTCTCTTTTCAAGAGTAAACGTGTTTATTGTAAGTTATTCTTGGCATTTTTCAATCACTGTTTACTTCTTTTTTCTTTCTAAACATCTATTTTCTTTTTCTATTATATATATATATATATATATATATATATATATATATATATATATATATCTATGAATAAGAATTTACAATAATAATTTTTTCGACAGAAAAAGTAATAATTTTGTAATGATATTTATGTTATTATGTACCTATCAACAGATAGAGGATTAGTTTTGTCATTGCTGTTTTCTCCTCATAACTGTTTTTTCGTTTCCATATTTTTTTTACCTATTTTATCTCTATTAATATTAATATCCTTATTAATATAAATTATTTTTAAAATTTTAATTAATTATCTACAGTATAACTTGTTGGGAATAGTCCAAGTGTGAGTCAAAAAGTCCTACATTGGATAGAAAAGACAAAGTTAAACACTATATAAGAATAAAGACCCATAACAACATTGTCTTAAGGTTTTGGTGTAGTGTAAAAGTGGTGTCTAAGGTCTTATATGTGTAAGACTAATGTCATATAACCATATGGAACCAAAATCTCTCAATGACCATAACTATGCCATGTTTATAACCATAACCTATATGAAATATATATAACCTATCATAACTATACTTATCTTTATTAATATGAATAAAATTATTATTTTCCTCTTTAAATTAAATAATTATTTTTTAAAATTTAATTAACTACCTAGAATAAAATCATAGAAAGTATTTATTTTCTATATTATGTTTTTAATGATTATGATAAAAAGTGGATATAGGATGGGCTTCTATTGTTAGATAAGAATGTTAATATAAACTAAGTTAATATCATCATGATATTATTATAAATAGTATTTCATTAAAAAACTGTAATCAATTTAATGCTCATTGTCTTATCGAATGTGAGGATTGGACGGGACGGGGAATGTTACCGTGTTGGCACTAAGCTGTTAATGTTTGGATTTTTAATAATAAAAAAGAAATTCTGTACGGTAGTGGAAATAGGAATGGGCCCTAGCTTTTTGTGCTCTTTCCCTCGTTGTTCCTGTGCTCACCCTTTCTCGTTGAAACAGCAAAAGCGCGGTCTTTCATGTGTGCGCCCTCTCATGGTTATTTTAAAGATTTTTTTATTGCTAAATATATCCCAAAAATTAATTGCAAGTAATCAAATGTTTTATCTATGTTATAATAATTCAATTTTTAATCTGACCAAACCGTTAGAGCTTAGAGACTCAGATATGTTTTATCCCTGTGTGGACAGTATTTGTACACGTGTGCTATAAAAAATAAGTATTTGTACATCTGCACGAAAAGTCCAATGATTTCGCAGGATAAAATACCCGTTTCGCATGTTAAAAATTTAACCTTGAATGGATACTAGATGTTGGTTCGTGCAATTATGACAATTTAGTGAACATATTCTGGTGTGGTCTCTTGTGGCAGCTGGAGTCTGACAGATACAAAGACATAGTGAAACAGCCACTGGACATGGAAACCATACAATTAAGAATCCAGAAAGGTCAGTATTCCTCGTGCATTAGTGCATTCTTCCGCGACCTCCTCCTCCTGTTCACCAACGCCACCGTCATATTCCCCCATGACTCGCCGGAGTCACAGGCGGCGCGGCAGCTGCATCGCCTTGTCACCGCCGAGATGAAGAACCACGCCCAAGCACAATCCGACCCTATCCCCCGGAAGAACGATTCACTCCCTCCAAACGTACCAGTAGCCAAACCAGATTCTCTCTTGTCCAAGAACAAAGCCTCTGGTCCCATATTGGTTTGCCGCAAACGCAGTTCAATGTCAGCGAAACCTTCCTCGACCACTTTTGGGCAAAAGAATAATGAGCAACCCATCTTCAACGACAAGAAGGAAAGGCCAGCTTCTGATTCAAAACCTCCCACGAAACCCTCTTCTTCTGATACAGACGAAGAGGAGCCTCCCAAGGCGAAGGAGAAGCCTGTGACTGGAGCGAGAAGCCTGAGAAGGAGCAACAAGAACCTCAACAATAAGAAACTTTCCTCTAACTCCACTCCTAAGGCGGGATCCTCCGGTAGCAAGCCATCGGAGAGTGTTAAGGCAGAGAAGAGCAAAGCAGAGGGAGGGCCAGAGAAGAAGAGGAGTGCTGCTGCTGATTTCTTGAAACGGATAAAGCGAAATACTTCGGTGGAAGCTGTGAAGGGTGGTGGGGCGGGTGGTGGAGGAGGAGGAAGTAGTAGCAGCAGCAAGGGAGGGGGAGGTGGGGGTGGTGTTAGTGGCAAAGAGCAGAAGAAAATGGTGAATAATGTAAAGGGAGGAGATAAAGGGAAAGAAAGGGCATCAAGGCATAGCGTTGGAGGGGGATCAGGGTCTGCGGATAAAAGAAATAAGAACACTGAGAACAACAGCTCTCAGTCGAAGAGGAGTGTTGGAAGACCTCCAAAGAAAGCAGCAGAGACAAATGCAGGAAGTTCAAAGCGTGGGAGGGAAACTAGTGCAAGTGCTGGCAAAGATAAGCGACCCAAGAAACGTTCCAAGAAATGATTCAAGTTTCATAGTTAGTCTCTCTTCTCCTTCCTCTGTATATTATTATTTATTATTATTATTATTATTATTATTATTATTTTATGTTCAAAGCATGGGTTTTTTTCTTTGTTTTTATACTGCTAATTTATTGATCAGCTGTAGCTTGTAGTGAGTTGGCCCGGTACATGTAACAGTATTTTGATTCGGTAAACCTTGTAACAACATTGTCCTTTCGCGGACTGCTTTTCTTGATTTTTTGGTTTAACAGGAAAGCATAGTCAGTGCCTGGTGCCTGTGCTCGTTTTGATCACCACTTTCTTTTTCGATAAACTCAATTGATGCAACCACGTAGGTTAGAGATAGCATAACCGCTTAAACTGTTAATTATCAATAACCAATATTGCTTGTATCTAATTAATAAAATTATAAATTGTTATATATTTATACTAGTAGTAGAAAATGTGTGTTGTGTGTGTCTCTATATATTTGGAATTTGTACCTCTCCCATATTTTAAATTCACAATTTGATAAAGTTATCTCTGGATTTTGAATCCCACTATCAATTTTTTATTCAACGGGCAACCCTATTTGTCAAAAGCTCATCCATTCCATCCTTCTCTTTCTTCTCTGTTTCCCAAAAGCCTCATGGATAAGATTTGAATCAAGCAACCACTCTCTAGCTCTCAAAAGGGCCACGTCTTGATACTCTCCACTTCACACACGGCTCAGGTCTTATTATTCACGAATTCTCTACTTTATGTTTCCATTTGAAAAAGCAAGAAATTAAAAAACATAAATGTTAAACCAGAATAGCAAAAGTAAGACTAAAAGAACAACTATAAAGAGATTATTAAAATGTAAATGGATGGAAATCAGTCAAATGACTCGAATTTTTTTGAACGGAAGAATGGATAGATCTAAATTCAAGTAAATGAAATGCAATTGAAGTTAAAATAAAGCAGAACTGTATAAAGAATAAAAGTTGATAAGATAAAGGTGATACGATAGATAGTAATTGAAATTTTATTGCCCATCATCGCAGGTAGGGATGTCAACGGGTAGATAGGATATAAGTAGTAGTTAGTAGTAGTTCCTTCGTATTCTACCTGCTGGATAAATATTGGTTCCATACTTGTAGTTTATTTTTGAATGAAATATTAAAGAAATCACTAACTTCATCAATGTCCACATCTTACAACATTATATAAAGTTTCATGTTGTCCAATTTTAATCTAGAAGAGTCTGAAAACATAAGAAGTTCATTAAAAATTTCTAACAATCACTTAATTAAAGTATCTAAATAAAAGTGTTAATTTCATTACCTTCCATGTTGGTCCATAACTTGTCTCCGAGACATATCAATGACTCCACAATTTCTGGAAGTAATCTACTCCGATGTGGGGTAAGAATCTGACCACCATTACTGAATGAAATTACTGAATGAAGACTTTACTAATATATATATATATATATATATATATATATATATATATATATATATATATATATATATATATATATATATATTGTAAATTAAAGTTTAGCGAGTACGTGTATCCACGGGTACGGATATTATGATATATGTACTCGCACTGTTAACATGCGAGTATCAAAAATACATGTACCTGCGGGTAGCGGATATCCATTTTTAATATCCGTTTTCTACCCATTGTGGGTTTTATCTGCGAATACTCGCGGGTACGGATTTTTTTGACATCCCTAACTATAGGGTGTACAAAAATTTATAGGTTAAAATACTCCATTGGTCCACGTTTTTGTTCAAAAATCTCAATTAGGTTCTAAGATTTTGTTTAGTCTCAATTAGGTTCATATTTTAAAAAATGCGTAACAATTAAGTTCATTCCATTAGTATGGTGGTAACGATGTTAAGGATGTGCCACGTGTCAGCTCCTCATTTTTTTGATTTTTTTAATTTTCTTTTTTTAAAAAAAAAATTATTCATGCCACGTGCACGTCAATATTGTGCCACGTGTCAAGTCAGTAAGGTAACACATGTCAAGTCATTGTCTAAATCTCAATTTGGTCCATATATTTGTTATTTTGATTACATTTTAGTCGATTTATTTTAAAATTTTAAATATATTTATTTTAACTTTTTACAAGATTGTTTTAAAATTTTATATTTAAATTTATAAAATTTTTATTTTTAAACCAACTCTAACATTTGTATATAAATTATTTAAAACAATTTTGTAACAAGTTAAAATAAATATTTTAAAGTTTTAAAACAAAATATAAGTAAAGTTTAATGTAAAATAAAAATTTAAATAAACTTAATATTATTAAAATGTTTAATAAAAATATTATTATAAAATTTATATAAAAGTTAAATTTGGTCTCAATTTGGAGAGGATGAAATTGAAAATTAAAAAAAAATGAACTGAAATTTAATCAAAATAACAAATATATGGATCAAATTAAGATTCAGACAATGACTTAACACGTGTCACCTTACTGACTTGACACGTCGCACAATATTGACGTGACACGTGGCATGAATAATTTTAAAAAAATTAAAAAAAATAAATAAATAAAAAATAAAAAAATGAGGAGCTGACACGTTGTACATTTTTAATACCGTTACCATCATACTAATGGAATGAACCTAATTGTTACGCATTTTCAAAAATATGGACCTAATTGAGACTACAAAAAATTTTAAGACCTAATTGAAATTTTTGAACAAAAACGTGGACCAATGAAATATTTTAACCAAATTTATAATATTTGTAAAATATATTTTCAACTATATATATATATATATATATATATATATATATATATATATATATATATATGTAAGCGTAGAAAGATTAATCCAAAGTCTATAAATCCAGGTATTGCGTATAGGTCTTATAAGAAGTTTGATTTAATTAACAGATTTTATAATCTAAAAATATTTTAACAAATATAAATGGGTTTATATTTTAATATTATCTTAGTATTTTGTAACTGAAATATAATATTCTTATTTGGAAGATACATGATTTATAAACCACTATATTTATAAATATAAAGGCATACCCAAGGCTAAGGCATTGCTATTTTCACACATGAAATTTGATTGATTTTAAATTAAATTATTCATTCTATATATTTGTTCTCAAGGTTAGTACACCAAGCTTTTATCGAAATAAATTATTATCTACCGTAGGATTTGGTAAAACTCGATTTCAACTTTAGTCATCTTAAAAGCTTGTTAGAAGGAAGAAGTTAAAGAATATAAATTATCAAGGTGATGGGGACTACAATCCCTTTATGTAACCTTTGTCATTACTTTTTCTAAAAATCAATATTTCTAATTTGCCCCCTTCAACAAATTAGAATATTGCGAATATCTACACAGTTTATCTTTTCATGACATTTATATAATGTTCCTAACACATTTAATTATTTTATATATATATATATATATATGACCAAAATTATTAACAATCTTTCATTGGTCACAAATATATATCATTAAAATTCTTATAAATGTGTTAGATTTTATGAGTTCAAAATTGTCATTATATGCCTTGACCATATTCAAAAGATCTCGTACATTGATTACATTTGCATATAGAACCAAAACAATTTTAATTGAATTAATCGCAAGCAAACCTAACAATGATCACTAATGCTTACAAAACCAAATGACATGGACTCATCATGAAATGTATAGCATGAAAATTACATGAAGGTGATTTGTACACGTCTATTTTTTAACTTGTCCTTACGTTATCTCAATGAGATCAATATAATAACCTTAATATACAGAGTGTAATTTCTGAATAATATTCAAAGTATGTCCTAAGAAAATGTATGCATGCATAAAATCAAACATAGAACACAAAACACATAAAAGTGACTAACTTCCTCTAAACCAAAGATTCCTCAAAATGTAAAATGTAACATCCCTGGCTCGCCCAGATCATGTCAGGTTACTACAGCCCGATGCACCCCAACCCCTCACCCTTCTCCGTCCATTCATATTGGGTGGGTTGTTGCCAGCTGGTGAGCCAGAGGTGTTAAAGGTCAGGTTGGGGGTTCGATCCCCACTGGCAACAACCCACCCAGTATGAATGGACGGAGAAGGGTGAGGAGTTGGGGTGCATCAGGCTGTAGTAACCTGACATGGTCTGGGCGAGCCAGGGATGTTACAAAAATTGGTAGCATCTGCTGGTGAGCCAGAGGTGTTAAAGGTCAGGTTGGGGGTTCGATCCCCACTGGCAACAACCCACCCAGTATGAATGGACGGAGAAGGGTGAGGGGTTGGGGTGCATCGGGCTGTAGTAACCTGACATGGTTTGGGCAAGCCAGGGATGTTACATAAAACACCTATATAAGCAACATGCCATGAAAACCTTGGGTGGAAATACCTTAGTGAGAGGATTTGACATCATGGAGTTTGTCCCTTATTGTTCTATAGCAAATTGTCCACTTAAGAAAAAGTTATTCATATACGTTTTAATAGATTTTTTTTTAATATATTTTTTGTCTTTGTTGAAATGATTTACAAAGGAATTAAAAATACAAGTATGAGTTGAAAGTCTCATATCGAGTGAAAATGAAAATATTTAATAACATATAAGAAAAGAAAGAATACAAATATTAAGCTTTGAAATTTTGTTAAAGGTAGTGTCAGGTCTTCTCAAAAGCGGTGAGTCTTCCCAATTTATTCTACTAAAAAATTTCAAAAGGGGTAAGACCCAAAAATAGTTCGGGTCGGAAGAGAAGTGTTATAAGTTGAAAATCCCATGTTGAATATAAATGAGAAAATTGAATGATATATAAGAAAAGTTGGATCTATAAATATTAAGCATTGAGATTTCGTGTTAAAGGTAGTATGATGTATCTTATATGGACAACTTGTACATAAAAAGTTGTGAGTCTTCCTGGCAAGAACTTCAAACAAAATTAATGTTTATAAACCATTAAAACCTTAATTTTGGTAACTTAACTCATTTTCAAAATCTTCCCTAAATTCTTTTCAAAGCTCAATCAGATCCATAAGTGACTAACCATTTGATTAAAATTCCACTGTAAGATCAAGTTGTAGACCATGGGGTTTTGACCAAACTAAAATGAAAGCCATTAAACTCAAAATTTGAGGTGAAGCGATATATGATTAATTTATCTATAACAATAAAAACATCTTAACCTTGAACCAATTAAGATGAAAAATCCCTAAAGAATAATATTCTTCAAACTTTTATCTTATGTTTGAATGAGAGATTGCAACAATTCTAAAAAACTGAAATACATATTATTTGAATTACTTACTATTCGACCCGTCCTAAAGTGTCTAAATCTTTGGCTAGGATAACTTGGCTTGACTTTCAACTCAGGCCTACTGGACTCGGCATTCAGTCCAGGTCGACTTGACTTGACCTTTAACTCATGCCAAATCGGCTCAACTTTCGGTCCGAGCTAACTCATCTAAGCCTGAAACGGGTTATCTCGACATTTAGCCAGGGTTAACCCTTTTGGACTTTTAGCCTATCCCGACTCGTCTCATTCTTTGGCCTAGGTCTAGTCATCTCAACCTTCAATCTGAGTCTAATCTTCTCAACCTTTGATCCGACCAACTCATCTCAACCTTCACCCAAGACCAATTCGACTGGTTATTCCTCTCGAGACAAATCAACTTTCGACCTAACCCGACTCAGTCGATCTTCAGCTGGACCGAATCAGCTTGACCTTCAGTCGAGGCCAACTTGACTCGACCTTTGGTCCGAGCCAACCCGACTTGACCTTTGGTGTAGGCTGACCTAACTTGACCTTCGACTCAGGCTAACATTAATGAATTTACCCTTATAAATTACCTCATTCAAACACAACATTAATGTTTGACTTGATTGTAACCGTAAAATTATTAAAAGAAAGAAAAAATTAAATAAGAGAAATTTTTATGACTTAAAATTATTTTAATGCAAGTTCGAAGCTAAATTTTGAAGAAGTTACATAGAAAATATAGAAAATTGTTTTACATACTTCTTATTTCGAATCTCTTTTTTTCTTCTAGGAATCGTTTTGAAAAGATTTGTTTAAATACAATTATTAAAAATGTTTTTCTTAAATTGTCCAGGTAAACTTATACCAATTAATTTATGTATACATTATTTCCAATTTTTGAAGAAGTCAACTTTAACTTTTTTTTTTCTTTTTTCTAATTTGTAGGGAGAAAATTTTTCAAACAAATAAAAATTAAAAATAGAAGTCTCTTTACAAATTAATTTGTATATAAATTAATTTTAACTTTTATAAAAGTTAATTTTAATACTTTTCGTATTTCTATTTTTCTAAAAGCTATGGAGAAGTATGTTTAATCTTTTCTCTCCATACAGCTACCACTGTATAATTTTTATTCGTAATTTCTCGCAATTATAGTAATTATAAAGACCACTTCAATTATAATAACCATTTGAATTTGAAATTACCAATGTTTCAAACTTCGGATGAAAATTATACATTCAAAATAAAGTTATAAATAAAATATCATTAATCATAACAGAACGTAGACACTATTGCAAATCCAGTTTTAACCCTTTTTTTTATGTGTACCAAAATAACCATAATAACGGAATTTAAAAATTCATGTATATTTTCCAAACTTTTTACCACTATGTAAACACTAACTGTTAAATTTAGTTCAACTTAGATATTTATAACCATCATTTTTGTAGTGAATAAATATTTTAATACACATTATTACATTAATGGAATTTTTAATTACTAGAACGTGCACGCAATTTTTTTTTTATAATATTTCAATTTTAGTGAAAAAACATATTTTAAATTTCAAATTTCAAGATCTAAAATGTTTTCAACCCATGGATAATTGGGATTCTTTTCTACAAAGGTGCAGGAAGAAAAGGCATAAAGGTGCTAGAAGAAATTACCCAAATTGAATATTGCCTATACTAATCCAGATCATATTTTAAAATTATACAATTTAAAATACATTTTTGTATTATACAGTTCATAATGCATTCTTAAATTTTTCTCAATTTTAATTGTTGAACAATATTACAAAAAATAACTTCAAATTATGCAATTCAAAACACGTTAAATTATGTAATTCAGAAACTTTTTCACTCAATTCAGACTTGGCAAAAACTACATGAAGAGATATTTTTTTACATTTTCTCACTATCCATGAGATGTTTATAAGATTAAAACAAGATTGGATGAGTCTATTGAATGTCACAAAACTCATTTAATTGCTAAAGGATTCTATTAAAAAGATACTCTAAATTATGTATAAACCTATTTCGCTGTCACTAAGATGACAGATATTTATACTCTTATTATTGCGGACTTTGTTTTTGGTGCATTTTTTTCAAATGAATGTTAAAATATTGTTTTAAATGGTAATATGAAAGAAAAGATATACATAATCACTCATTCATGTAGTTCTCTTACATCTTATAAATACAAAAAAAAAAGAAAAAAAAAACCTCAACAGAGAATATCCACTTAATTGAAATTTTCTAGAATTTCAAAACATTAATCCTCATTTAATGAAGAATAATTCATAATAATGAAAATAAAGTTATCCTAAAAAGAACATATTAGCGTAGCAACAGAGAGTGTGAATTCTCAGTGCAAAATCACATTCTTTCCTGAATAAAACCAAACTCACTTAAAAAGGATCTGTGAGTAATTTTATGAACATGGTATTGTATAGAAGTCATAGAGTAATACATAACAGAAGCCGTGAATCCATACATAATACACAACAAATACAAGAATTTATACACTATCATGGTTGTG
The DNA here is from genome assembly GCF_037176805.1 of Vigna unguiculata. Taxonomy (NCBI): domain Eukaryota; kingdom Viridiplantae; phylum Streptophyta; class Magnoliopsida; order Fabales; family Fabaceae; genus Vigna; species Vigna unguiculata. The sequence goes on along the minus strand of NC_140792.1, from coordinate 5,809,579 downwards.
TACAAGCATCAGAGTATCCTGTGTCAAATCTTAAAACCTCAGTGAATAATCATTACTAAACTACCTAATTTTCAACCTAGTCAAAATAAATGACATGAACAAGAGTTGTCTGTCAGGGAAATTACTTCAGATTTTCAAGGTTTTTGCGACTATAATAACGCCAACTCTTCCCATTTTACAAAGATAGTTTTCCACATCATCTTTCCATTGGTTGAGCATTTGCGAAATGGTGGTCATCCTCATCTGTATAAACAATAAGAACATCAAGAAAGGCTGAACAAAGATTTGATTAATATGGAATTTTCATCATTTCATTTTTGAGTAAGAATGATATTACTTTTTTAATATAAAAAATGTATCAATAAAGTAAGCAAGAATAGGAGAAACAAGTAAGCAAGAAAGTATGGAATATTTTTCTTTTTGGTATATGATAATTTACTCCACACTTGCTGGGTAGAACAAAATAGTGACATTATTGAACACAGTGCAAAAATTGTGCAGCATGGAAGTGAGTTAAAAGTGACTGTAAACCGTATTATGCCAGCATCATAAAAAATATGACGCTGAAAGAATGCAAATTATAGTATTTTATTTATGATTATCTGCACTAACTAGATTCATTGATGTCCACATTATTCTAATTTCTAATCTAGAAGACAAATTAATCAAAGGAAAACTTTCAGATGGTATTGCTAAAAGGAACCAAATCAGAAAAATACCACTTTCGCCATCAGAAAGATCTGCAAGTTTTGCAATTGCATCAATAAGAGCTTGTTCGTGATCCTGCGTTTATCTCACATGAATTATCTGTTCATACACCATTTAAAGGAAAATACATGAAATGGCACACTGACATATGTATCTATCCCTTACCTTTAATACTTTCTTGACTTGCTCAATTTCAAGTGCATCAGGATGATTTGCATTGAATACCCTCTCTACCTGTCAAGTTCATCAGTACTTAAATATGTCAGATAAGATCAAATAATCTCAAAGAGTACTTTTCTGATTGAAGTGTTTTCAGTAACCTTCTTCACTAGCGTGTCTGTGTGAAGTATGTGTATATCATCTACAGTCTTCTTTCCAATTCCATTCTGAGATGGAAAGAAATCCATTTTGGATTGCCCCTTTGTGGTTCCCCTACCTCTTACAGCTCCTGGAACACTGCTACGTCCTACAGACCTACTCATCCCATTACCAGATCCATGACGACCACCACCATGATTGATTCCTGGATCCTCACCTACCCATTGAATATCTTCAGGAGAGATCTGCAGCAACAATAATATTTTTGCATGAACTAAAGACATTACAGTGCAGTGATAACAATGCACAGGCTCACAGCACAGTATTCTACACAGTATTGTACATTCACTAAATGGAAGAGCAGTGCTTTCAAATAACCACCACAATTCAGGGCTTAAAAAAATGAAAGTTGAAAACATGTTTGACAACAAATTCCATTTCATATACTATCAATAGCTGCATTCATTAACTTTGAAGTATTAAGCATCATACAATTTCTCTTCAGCCAGTTTTCATTCTCTATTTCAATACTGAAAATGAAGGGATTGCAACATATGCCAAAATATCAATAAACTAAAGAAAAAAGAGCAGCACACGGTCATTTTCTTTATGAGTAGCCATTTTCTTAAAGATAAGCACCCATACACTTGGGGAATCCACCTTCAAAACCTAGCCATTAAGGTGAAGGAACCAAACACTTAATTACTCTATATCGAACATACAATATTACTTTATGTGTGACTTAGTGCCCCATAATACCCAAGTCCCTATACCTTATGTACGACATGATGCCTTGGGAACTTTCATTCACCGCCACACTCCACTCAATTTCCTTGTAAGTCATAACACACTATCTAGGAAGCTTTTTTCGAGACGTTGACAATCAGCTTTGATACCAATTGATAAGTACCTAAGTACTCGGAGAACTCACCCTTAAAAGCTAGCGATTAAGGAGATAGATAGAACTAGAGTTAAAACTCCACTAAGCATCCCATACTGCTTGATGCTAGATTTAAGCACCCCCAAGTCCCTATCAAACTCTTTATAACTATAGTCAAAGATATTAAATTATACCTTGATATCCCCAAAATGTAAATAACAATACCATGACATAAAAATGAATCTGTTTAAATTCCTATGCAATATAATATAGACCATTTTGGCAATGGTAAACTACTTGTTTCTATGAATATAAAATATTAGTTCTGGTAAAATGTTCTTTAGTTGATTGTTGGTGAACCTTTTGCTGCCACAAAATACTTGTTTAATCACCTTTAGAGAAGACTATAAACCTCTTATTTTTTTAAGGAAATGGAACACTATCAGCAACCCTTTTTAAGGGTGGGGGTGTCAAGAGAACATTAATGTCTGACTGTTCTCATACTGCTTGATTGCCATTTCAAACTTCTTAATCCAAACATGTTTCCAACCATAATTTTATAGTTATAACATTGTGATGATGATGTGTTAATCATAAATACATAAGAATTTCAAAACAGTAATCAGTATCAGAAATACCTCTGACAGATTAACCCATTCCCACGTTTCATTTGCAGTCCCCATGTCATATACCAGAGCATATCGACCCTGAAAAGTTAGAAGTAAACATAAGCATCTCAGCTACATAATACCTGAAACAGAATCTTAGTTAATTGGGGAATGTAAGTACATCAGCTCGATTGTAGTCAGATATAACAGCTTCATAAAAGTTGTTGTCATCAGGCCATCGTGTTCGCACTTTCCTACCAACTAGTGAAACCATTGATGCTTCCTTAGCAAGCTCACCCGTTTCAATACCAGAAGGAGCTCTATTAGGTATTTGATTCCTTCCACTGAGTCCTGATGAAGGGTATTTCTTGATTGAAGATACTCCCAGTAATACTTGGCCCTGCAAGTAATCGACAACATTATTTAATTATTATTCCTTAGTACTAAAATGTGTAATCCATGTGTGCATAGGGGACAAACCCAAACTCAATAAAGCTATACAGAAAGGAAGAGCCCTAACAAAATTTATCATTTGCTTACAGGTTTGTGCTTCTTGCCCTTGGATCCAGAAACAGATCCTGGATTTGCAACCAAAGATGGCTGAAGAGGTGGTTGGGGGTGAAATGGAGAAGGCCCACCAAAGGATTCTAAAGGAGTGGACGCCATTATCTTCTGCTTCTTACGAGATACAGAGACAGTGGGACTTGGAATTGAATCATGAATAGCTTGCCCAATATTCAGCACAGCAGGCAGATGGCCTCCTGCCTTCCTCCAGTCTCTAAAATAATGTTCAATAAGGTGTTGATTAAGAAAATAAAATTGGATATATGGAAAAAGCAATGGCAATCTCACTTCTGAAGCATAATTCAAAAAGAAACCACGTTTCAAACTTTTATCAGACCTTATATTTTGTATTACATCATCTGCATTAACATGACCTAGAAGTTCTCTGTGTTCCTCATTTGATAATCCTAGTTCTTTTCTAAGTTCTGTAATCAAACTTTCCTTCTCCTGAAGAAATACACGCCATTTAGCAGTCATTTAAACCTGACCAAATCATCTCACAAATTATAAATATATCACAAACGAGAAAGTCAAATGACAGAATATACCCAAGTAATGGCATCATCTTGAGCTTTAAAGGCTCGTAGAACTGAACTGTATGCCTCCTTCTCAAGTTGGTGGATTTGAGTTTCCATATCAATTTCACCATATGTCATCGGGTATGAAGCTCCTACAGATCTTCCATTCCTTGCAGGATGTGCCCCTCTGGGGATTCTGTTTTGATGAGTTGGTGGAAGATCATCATCAGTTCCTGCAATCAAGTGAATGCATGCAATGAAGTATAACATGTGAGGCCAAATGAATCCTTGAAATTGGTATCAACCAGACTTTTTTGGCATTGGTGAAAAATCTGATTCTCAAGAAACAGCTTGTAAGTAAAATTCTGAGCATCAAGAGTAGCAAACATACATTTACTAATCCTACAACGTTAGGACACAATCCATTAACCATAACAATTAAATGATAAGAGAAACTATTTTAAGGGAGAGTATAAATACTTAAAAGCACTAAAACTTCCTCATGGGAATAATGAAACTTATACATGACAGCATTACACTGTATCATATAGAGAATTGTGTACAAATAGTTCCAAAAAAGAAAATGATGTCAAAGGGAGTACAAAAGAGTTGGCATTTAAGGAACTTAAGAGCATAACCATTTTATTTAGAAAAAAAAAAAATTGAAGTCCTTGTAAACAAAGGATAGATATTTCCATATAACATTTTTTATCTTTTTACATTTATAAAAAATGTCAGGCCTAACTTAAGTAGTTAAATTATTTCCTGTTTTCTTCTTTCTAATGCGTTTCTTAATTGAGGCAGAGGCTTGCTTCCCAGTGCCTCTCGAGTCATTAAAATGCCCAAGTTCTGAGGGCACCCTTTTCTTCCCTTAAAGTCCATAGGAAAACAAGCTAACAAGTAAATTGACATGAATATTTCCACCTTCATCGTGGAATAAACACAAAAAATAAAAATAAAAAATTATCCCACTAAGTGAGGTTGATTAAAGACCAAATTCCCAACAATATTATTCACCATGAAATCCCGCATAACAATTTCCTTTAATGTTGTTCTAGGTATCCCTCTCCCCCTTTTCACAGTACTACAAACCATGCAATTTACTCTTCTCACTAGTGCTTTCAATGGCCCCCTTCACACGTGCTCTCAGACCACCTTAACCAATTTAACTTCTCTTTACCTCAATCGATGTCACACAAATATTTCCTAGAACACACCATGGAACAAACCTATTAAAGAAAAACACTAATCATTTTGTCCCCTGGGTCAAGCCACAAAACACGAAGCGTTGGCGCTATACCCATTAATCAAACACGCTCAGTTGCTCTAAAGTTACTCGCTTTTACATACTCCGATTCCACAAGAATATGAAACCCAACAATTTGGCGCCAATTGAAATCCCCACACCCATCAAAAAGAAGAAAACAGAAATGGGTCAAATGAGAATAAAAACAACGCCCTAAATGTATAATTAAAACAAGTCTTAAAGATTTTGGCAAAGATAGGAGAAAAGTACGAAACTTGAAACTCACCACTACTATCGTAGGGTTCGTAGTCCATAGCCAGTTTGCAGCGAAATCGAAGCACCAAGATTCACGAGAAAAAGCGCAGAAGCAAATATCGCAGCAAAATGGGCGACAACAAGCGGGGAATGGAGGAACGAAAAGTTGAAGGGAAAAGGAATCGTAGGTGGCTCTGTCGAGTAGAGGCTCTGTGTTCCGAATCCGACTCTGAATCGTACTCATTTTTTTCTATAAGTATATACACTTCAAGGTATAAAAAAAATGTTTATATAAGGTTAAATTAATCTCTATTTGTATGAAATTTCATTTTGGTCCTCAAGTTTTTTTGTTATCTTAGTTTGGTTTTTATTTTTTTAAAAATGATTCAATTTGGTCATCATTGTTAACTTTTACTAGACGCGGTGTTAAGTCAACGTCACGTGTCAATTTCTGATTTTTTTGAATTTTTTTAATTTTTTAAAAATTTTAAATTTTTTTTGAAATTTTTTTAATTTTTAACATGTGTCACTTCACAGTTGTGCCACGTGTAAAAGTGACTCAATTTGGTCCCTATATTTGTTTTTAGTTTCAATTTAGTCCCAATTTTTGTAAAAATGAAGCAATATTGTCCTCCTTAGATCGAGACTCAATTTAATTTTTATATACAACTTATGATGATATTCTTAATAAAATTGACATTTTTATTAAATATTTGTAGAAATATTTTTAAATAAGTTTTTTTTTAGTTTTATTATTAAACAAAGTTAAACCCCAAACTTAATTTCAAAAGTTAATAATTTTGTCATCATATATAAAGACATCAAGTGTATCATATTATACAAACTTAGTAAAAATTAAAAATCAAATAACTTGTCACACATGAGTTTAGGAACTAAATTTCAAATCCAAAACAAAATCAAAGTCTAATGTTTTATGTAGAATTTAAAGTTAATTTAAAATATTTATAGAAATATTTAATAAAAACATTAATTTTTGTAAGAATATCACCATAAAATTTATAAAAAAGTAAATTTAGTGACAATTTAAGGAAGGACAATATTGTTTCATTTTTACAAAAATTGTGACTAAATTGAAACTAAAAACAAATATAGGGACCAAATTGAGTCACTTTGACACGTGACACAACTGTGAAGTGACACGTGTCAAAAATAAAAAAAAAATAAAAAAAAAATTGAAAAAAAAACAGAAATTGACATGTGACGTTGACTTTAACACCGTTTGGTCAAAGTTAACGGTGATGACCAAATTGAGTCATTTTTAAGAAAATGAGGATCAAATTGAGACAATGAAAAACTTGATAACCATAATGAAATTTCATGACAAATAGAGAGACCAAAAGAGTAATTTAACCTTTATATAAAAATAGTAATAAAAGATGATTAATTTTAATAATATTATAATCATGTAACATGTGGAATTCTAAAAAGGATCCCTAAGTTTTCAATTGTCCAATTTAGTCTTTTAATTTTTTTCAAAAAATTCGTTTTAGTCTAAATTACTGACGTTGTTAAAGCAACTAACAGAATAATGAATAGGATTGTATATGTGGCACATTTTAATACAACTTAGAAAACCAATATTTAATTGAATGGGAAAGTAATTGGGAAATTGTTTTCGGTTAAAGTAAAAAAGTTATCAAAGAAAGCATCGTCCATAGTGGAAGAAGAAGAAAACTTAGGGTTTTTTTCTTTCATGAAGATTTTGTGTCGTCCATGGTGGAAAGTGCGTTGATTTCGTCTCATGTTCTTTGTTTTTTCATTGTAATTTGGTCGTCGACATTATGTGGTCTCTAATTTGCTCATGTGATAGTGATTGTAGAGATTGGGTTTCTTCCTCGAGGATTTCTTCACGATATTGCCTCGTTATAATTTCGAAGGTTCTGTGCATTGGTGGTTAAAGGTGCGCTTTTAGTTTTTTATTGTTTGATTTTGTGTTTCTATTTAGGGGTTCTCCTTCTTGATATGTGTGTTACATACTGTTATGTCAATGTCCATGTGTTTTGTTTATTCGTGCTTTGTCAAATTGTGGGTAATGGATTGTATTATTGTTTAAACGCCCACCACACACTTCTATTTGGTTTAATTGTGGTCCCCTATTTATATGTTTTGTCTGATTGATTTTGGGGGCATGGGTTGTAATATGTCTTGATTTTGTGGGCATTTATATTTGACAGTGTATATATTGTTTCTGTATATATAGGTTGAAATGTCAAACGATTTATTTGAAATGGTGGTCCACCATGATGGCCATTTTATTAATAATGGGGCATTGGAATATATTGGGGATACAAGTACCTGGTCTTGTGACCCAAATAGATGGAGTTACTTTGAGATAGTAGATATAGTTAAACAAATAGGATATATGGATATTAAGGAATTGTGGTATGCTATAGGTCTGGGTTCTTTTTTGAGTAAAAAGTTCCACCTCTTATGTGATGATATTGGTGCAATGGACATGGTCCATATTGGCAAGCGATGGGGTCAAATCCATTTATTTGTTGTACACACAATATCTAAAGTTGAGATTGTTGAAATGTTGGAGTATTTGACGAAATATCAGGAGAACTGTGAGGGGGAAGGTCAAGGTAAGGGTGGGGTTACTGTTGAGGTTGAGGGTGAGGTTGATGATGGGGTTACTGCTGAGGTTGAGGGTGAGGTTGATGATGGGGTTACTGCTAAGGTTGAGGGTGGGGTTGAGGGTGGAGTTGCTGCTGAGGTTGAGGGTGTGGTTGAGGCTAGAGTTGTTGTTGAGGTTGAGGGTGAGGTTGCTATTGTGGTTGAGGGTGAGGGTCAAGTTCAGAGTCAGGTTGAGGGTGAATGTGGGGTTCAGGGTGTCAGTCAGGTTGAGGTTGAGGTTGAGGTTGTTGAAGATGTTCATGGTAATATGGAAGGTAGTGTGGAGGTGGAAGTCCATGATGAAGATCATGATGATGATGTTAGAGTGCCTTGTGGGAGTGCCTCCCGAAAGAGAAAAAAAGGGAAAGCCAATGTTGGTTTTGACAGAGAAGTAATGGATGAAGAGGATGAGGAAGTTAGTCATGATGATTCAGGTTGGTTTGGTGGTGAATGGGAGTCAGAAGAGTTAGACAGTGTGTGTGATAGTGATTCAGAAGACGATAGACAAAGTTATGGACATTTTCCAACCTTTAGCATGCCAAAAATTATGGCTGATTATGAATGGGAGGTTGGGACATGTTTTGAAAACAAGGTTGAATTTATAAATGCAATTATAACATATGGCGTGCATAGTGGAAAAAGATTGAAGATCACGAAAAATGATAGGAAAAGGGTTAATGTGAAATGCTTTGGAGCAAAAGGAAAATGTAATTGGTTTGCTTATTGTGGGTATATGGCCCAATTAAGACATGGCAATTATGGAAAAGTGACAATAACCACAAACGCAACAAAGAATTCAATGTTGGTTTAATCACTTCTAAATGGTTAAATGGGAAGATTGAAAACTCAATAATTGAAAATCCAAATATGAAACCAGTTGATATACGCAATAATGTTAGGAAGTGGAATGTAGAAGTGTCTAATAATATAGTTAGGAAGGCAAAAGCATTAACAGCTGAACATATTGATGGTTCATGGAAAGAACAATTTAAAAGGATTTATGACTATGCACATGAGATCATAAGATCAAATCCAGGATCCACCGCCAAGGTTAAGGTTGAAGAAAATAATGGACAACCTATATTCATGAGATTGTACATCTGTTTGAAGGCATGCAAAGACAGTATCAACTCTTGTCGTCCTATCATTGGACTAGATGGATGTTTTCTGAAAGGTAAATATGGAGGTGAATTGTTGGTAGCCATTGGAAGGGATGCTAATGACCAGATAATGCCAATAGCATGGGCTTTCATTGAAGTAGAAAGCAATGAAACCTGGATTTGGTTCATGGATTTGTTGATTGATGATCTTAGTGGACCACAGATTCTTAGTTTGTGTACATTCATCTCAGACTAGCAAAAGGTACCTTCTTTTCAAACCATTTAAATTTGTTTATAACCATGAATGACATTCACTAATGTACTAGTTCTTGTATAGGGTCTCGTGCAAGCTATATAGACACTTCTTCCTGGAGCTAGTCACATATTTTGTGTTCGCCATCTATATGCTAACTTTATGAAGAGATTTCCTAGTGCATATTTGATGCGGTTGATGTGGAAGGCAGCTAAATGCCCTTACTCACAAGCATGGGAAAGAGAAATGATGAAGATAAAAGACATAAATGATGAAGCATTCAAATATCTTATTCAAATCGCCCTAAGGTAAGTTTCAATTGTTGTTATATTTTCTAAGTTAAATTTCGTGCTGCCACATTATATTTTGATAAATACATGTCAATTTCTTTGAACAGGTATTGGTCAAGATCAAGGTTTACTCAAACAGCTTTGTGTGACATAATGGTGAATAACACGAGTGACGCATTCAATAGTCTTATTGTGACATCAAGGAGTAAGCCCATAATAACAATGCTTGAGGAAATTCGAACTTATGTCATGCAAAGCTAGGCTAAGAATAGATTGAAGATAAGTACATATGAAGGTTATATTTGTTCAAGACTATTGGCTAGATTTAAAGAAGCTGGAAATTCACGACATTGGCTTCCAAGGTACTTCAATAATCATTAAAATTATTCCATTATTGCTAACATACTAGGTGATTAATTATACCTTCACCACATATGACAGCTGGTCCGCAAATAAGATCTTTGAAGTGAGGCACACATCATGCATTAGAGAGAAATTTGTTGTCAACATAGATAATGGTGAATGCAGTTGCAGGAAATGGGGACTGGGATACTGTATTCACATGCAGTAGCAACCATGAAGTTTCTTAACTTGGATTGTACAGACTACATCCCTGTGTACTTCAGGAAATCAACATATGAGGAAATTTACTCCTCCATCAATCTACCCTGTTAATGGTATGCATATGTGGGTAGAAACTGGTTTTGCTAACGTATTGCCTCCAAATAAAAGGGCATTACCTGACATACCAAAGAAGAATAGAAGACTTGAAGCATGGGAGATAAAGAAGAATCATAAAGAGTTAAGTAAATGTGGTATGCGCAAGAAATGTGGAATTTGTAAGGAATTGGGTCACAAATGAAAACGATGCCTTCAACTTCCTAAGTCAGCACCACCTTCTCAAGTGGTTCAACCGAATACTTCAGTGACACCAACACCTACATAAAGTGAGATGAATGGTCCATCATCCATTAGAACAACACAGTAAACAACTAAATCTGACAATGGATCACAACCAACACCAGTTTAGACTACATAGGCTTCTCAAACATCCATACCACCTCAACCAATTCCCATTCAGCCTCCTCCAAACCTAAGACGAGGCACATCCATCATAAGGCATAAATTACAACCCACAAGAGGTCGTGCGTGGAAAACGTAAATTTGGTTATATGTAGTTCTTTAAACTGCAAGTTTGGGACATGTATTTTGTTAATGTAGTTGGTAGGCTTTTGGGACATGTATTTTGTTAATGTATGCTGAATGCTGCATTTTTTTGGGACAAGTAATGTACTGTTTAAATTCATGAACACTTTTTATGTGTGAATGCAACTTGGAGGCATGGTGCTTTAAAGTCTTACTCAAACTCTGTCAGTATTGGTGAATAATGGTGCTTCAAAGAGTAATTTTAGGTTTTGTGCAGGATTTTGCAGGATAACAGACTATTGTTTCCATTATTTTCCAAACTTAATTTTGTAGACCACAGTAATGGGGAAACTTGAATTTTTGTCTAAATGAACCAATATTGTGAATTAATATTTAATTATGCCTCAAAGGCGAGAATGATGTTTAATTATGCCTAAATGCATTGGCCTTGTAATGTTGTGATTTAAGCATCCAAAATATGAAATTGCAAGAGTTAAATTCTTTTCTCCATTCACACTCACATTACAAGAATTAAACAAAACATGTTCTTTTATGCATACACAATCACATTATAGGAGTTAAATTATGCATAATGTATTCTTTAATGCGTACACATTGCACCTATAATATGCAACATCACTTACACCTTGAACACCCACAAGACCTACACTGTGACACCCCGACTACTATACTAAATAATTATTATTTGATAAAAAGATATGAAATTAATTTTTCTTTTTTTTCCATAAGATTATCCTTGAGAGAACATTAATAATAACATAACTTCATATTCATATATATAATTTACATCTCTGTAATTGTTCATGAAATATTACAAAAATATCTATTTGTAAAATATTAAGAGTCCTACATCAAAATAGAAGATTTATCTATATTTTTAATATCTCTTAAAGATATTAATAGAAATTATCCATGAGTCAATCTTCAAAAAATTCACCAATAATATCCTAAACAACTCTCACTGAGCAGGTTCCTCTTCTGCTCATGCAACAGGTACATATGAAAGGAGTGAGGTCTTTATAAGCCTTAAATATCAATCTTAATAAACTCAACAAACAATACAGACACCGGGGGCCTAGATTTGGACCTACAACCACAAAACTTAATCTCGTTTTACCAGACATATGGATCCATATTTCACTTCTGATGATCCAATCTGAACATCAAAAGTTACTTTGGGAAGTGATTAGGTAGTTGAGTATTTCTCATAAAACATTGGTACAATGATAATTATTTCTTTCTTGAGAATATTAGCCATTTATCGGCCCATAGAAGAGATATATACTCACTACCTAACCTTGGCGATGCCGAGCAGGTATCAGATAGTTCCAAGTTTGGCTTATGAATATCCTAGTCCAGTGCGCTATTCTGAACTATCCAGATATTCACCTACTTGGTAAAACTTCCTTAGACCCCACCATGGTCCCTGCCTTTCATCCCGCAGTGTACCAAACTGTGACTTCCCAAATACAAACACTCTAACACTAGTTTAATCTCAACCAGACTTAACTCTTATTTAACTGACATACTCTTGGATATTTTCAAAGGTCATAAAATGTGATGACTATTAATTCATGTCATTGTATAAACTATACACAAAGAATATAAAACAACGATAAAATGTACATGCAATTTTCTTCTATCCAAGCTCATTGAATAAAATAATATTTACTTTCACTTCACATCTATTTTTTTTTATAAAATAATGACAAAATCAGAATCAAAGCAAGAACTTTAAATAAATAATTAGATAAGGATTATAACGCTATAAATAAATATAATAACAAAAATATAAATTAAATAGGACCAGTGCATAACTAGAGATATATTAAAATAAATAAACAGAACCAGTGCATAACTAGAGATAAATAAAATAAAATAAATAAATAGGACCAGTGCGTAACTGGAGATAAATAAAATAAAATAAATAAATAGGACCAGTGCGTAACTGGAGATAAATATAATAAATATAAGAGGATAATAAAAGAAAATAAGTTAAATGAAAATAAATAGAATAATATATGAGTCAAAATAAATAAAAGATTAATATAAAACCCATGAGTTTATCAAGATTAATATTAAAAGAGCTTAACCTCACTCCCCCCTTACCTGATTAGTTGGAGGGACACACTAGGAATACTTCTAGAAGACCAAGATCTCTTTCAAATCTTTTGCTCCAACTTTTTCTCTCTATTTCTTTCTCTCTTTCTCTCTCTTCCCTTCTTTGCTTCTCATTTAACTCACATTTCCTTTAATTCTTTCTACATTTTTCTCTTTCATGCCATCCTTTTATAAGAAAACCATGTGCAACTTCATTAATGCAAAGATTCTCTTCATTAATGAAGAGATAAGCTTTATGCTTTCCTTATTTCTCTTACCTAATCACCCTTCCATCATTTCTTTTATGTATTTATAGGTTAGGATAAGATTCCTTTCATTAATGAAAGGTAATCCAAAACTTTCCAAGTAATCCATGTAATACATGCGGATGATGTAATCTTAGGTCATCTTTCTTTCATCATCCATTTCTTTCATCCATTTACAAGCCATGCATGTGCCGACTTGCCAAGTAATGAATGGATGCATTAAATGTAACGTTATCACTTCTAATTATTCCTATCTTCCATGTATTTAGATAAAACTCCTTTAAATCTCCTTATCTTCTTTCTTTTTCTTTTATTTCTTTTTTTTCTTTTTTTTTCTTTTTTTTTCTTTTTTCCTTTTCTAATTTTTTTTTCTCTTTTAGAAGATTCTTTATTTTTCTTTTTTTTTACACACACCTATTTAATTAAAATACTTTTACCTAATATTTATATATATATATATATATATATATATATTATTTGTTTTGTTTTGTTCTTATTGTTATTTTTAATAAGTAAAAACTACATCATGATAAAATATATTTTTATTGTTTAAACTACATTTAGATAAAATATGAAATATTAGTAAAACCATAAGATTTTATAATTGTTTTATATAAAATAAATAATACAGTTTATTAAAAATAAGGATGTTACATACACAATCACTACAACACATTTATATAACCCATTCTTTATGGAATTCTCAATATCATTGATAGTAGGATCACATTCATAATACCAAAAATAAAAACATACACTATCAACAATTTAACCCATTTCTTTAACACCTTAAGATCTTTCTCTAAATTACATATCTTCTTTCTATCTCAAAATAGTACGATCCCTTTTATCACTAACATCTTCATTGCACCATTTGAAGTAATTGCATCCAACAAAATCTGAGCTTCCATTCTATTATTCAAAGAAAAACAATAACCTCATGGTTACAAAAACGGTAAAACAAAGCAAACCAATAAAGAACAAAAAAACTTCATTAACATTATCTTATAGTTAGGACAATCCCAAAATTGTTTTCCTCATTCTTTACCGTCCTTGTCGTTCTCAACACTGTAAACTTTCCATAATTACAAATTGGGGTTACTGCAAAACACCTCGACCCAGATCCACCAGAGGGAATGCTATGATTTTGAATTGTTGAGCATTGCATGAACAAGAGGAAGATGAAGGAGACCTAGCCATAACTCACCCCAACCCTAAGCATGAACAAGATGAAGGTGTTTAATGAACTAGGGCAACATTCACATCTTCCCTTCATAAAGGGATGGCACGCCACCTACACAATTTCCACTGAGCATTTAAACAGGTGTCAATTTTTCATACACACTGTGCCGTCTCAACAAAATCTAAACGGCATTTAGATCAAACTAACGAAGATGACCAACTAATACATTTTTAAAAAACTAGAGGACCAAATTATACAACTGAAAAACTAGGAGTCTTTTTGAAAATTCCACTGAAATTAAAGGACGAAATTAGGTATTAAGCCTAGATTAAATTATGCTATCGAAAATATCGTCCTTTTATTTTTTTATGTTTCAATTAAATTTTGATTTTCGATTTTAATGACTATATTCCAAACCATCAAATACTATATAACTTTTGTTATATATATGAACAAACAAATAATTTATATTATTTTATTTAAATTTTAAAATTATATCTAATCTTCAAATACAAAGTTTGATAATATAAAAAAAATTATTTTTCAACAATAATATTAATAATATAATAATAAGTAATGTTTAAACATATTTTTCTTATATTAAGTTTTAAATATATTTTCCAATGAGGCTAGATATTATATAGATACATTATCCAAAAATAAATTTTAAATTTATTTATTATAAATAAAAATGTGGGCAATTCATTACAAAGAGGGCTTTAGTGGTACATTAGACAATAAATATTTTACAAATTGTTTATACGTACTTCATGTAAAAAAATTATCTTAAAAGAGTTATTTTATTTTTTTATCAATTTAATCTGTTTTTAAGCTTATTTATCATAAAATTAAAATATATTTCAAATCTATTATTTAATATCTAATAGACTATAATTTTAGTTCTTAAATAATACTACGCTTAAATACTTTTTTGGTCTTCATTTTCGTAGTGTTTGTTGTGGATGATCCTCATTTTGACATAATGTTTTAAATGGTCCTCATTTTTACCGAATGTTTAAAATGGTCATCATTTTCGCAATTCGTGTTTTATTTGGTCCTTTTTCTGTAACGCCGTTTAAATCATTAACGAAGCATTGTACAAGTGACACGGTTTGTATTAGGGTGTGTTACGTGTACTGTACATATGGCTAATTAACGTTAATTTTTCTTGGGTTTTCATGGTAAGATCCTCTTATGTGGTGGATGGACGTCAAGGTAGGGAGTTCTTTTCCATAAGACTACACCATTGATTGGAAAGAAGATGGATTGATATATTTCTTTGTAGGTGGATCTCCTGAAGCAGATTGATATGAAGTCCTCAACATTGACATTGATGAAATTCATGGTTGGAGATAAGTACACAGTGAATGTGGATGCTCAACATTGCAGTTGTAGGAAATGACTTCTGACTACTATCCCTTGCTGCCATGTTATTGCAACAATGAATTTCATCAATGTCAATGCTGAGGACTTTATATCCACCTGCGAAGAAATATATCAATCCATCATCTTTCCAGTCAATGGTGAAGTCTTATGGGAAAGAACTCCCTACCTTGACGTCCATCCACCACATAAGAGGATCTTACCAGGAAGACCCAAGAAAAATTAACGTTAATTAGCCATATGTGCAGTACACGTAACACACCCTAATACAAACCGTGTCACCTGTACAATGCTCCGTTAATGATTTAAACGGCGTTACAGAAAAAGGACCAAATAAAACACGAATTGCGAAAATGAGGACCATTTTAAAATTCGGTAAAAATGCGGACCATTTTAAACATTCTGTCAAAATGAGGACCATCCACAACAAAACTACAAAAATTAGGACCAAAAAGGTATTTAAGCCATAATACTATTAGTTTATCAAATTTATTAGCCAAGAAGATTAAGTGAAAGGATGGAACAACGTATTTAGTAATTAAATACATTTTTTCTTATAATTTTTAAAGTGTCTTGTAACTTATTGGAAAAGCTTTTCTATACATGTTGGTTACTAAACCTGGTATCAAACCTTTAATATTCCTCCTAGGTTTGCATTACTTTTCATGTTCAATTTGCATGCTCCAGTAGTTCTAAAACCAGTATAGAGCCTTTACTCTCATTGCTCCTCCCTCTTGTTGCATTCTTGCATCGTTGCCGCACTCAAGGTAACATCATTATTTGTTGTGTTTGCTTGTATGCTCTTTGGTTATGTTTATTTGAAACATGGTTCGTGAAATCTTGGTATACTTTTCTGTTTTTCTTTACCTGGAATGATACTTCATTGAAAATGCATGAATGATAATAAAGTTCATGTATTTTTTAGTTCTGACCCTTTGAATGACGCATGAATAAAAGTGTAGGAGATGAGTTTGTGCTTTGTTGCTATCAAGAATAAGTTGCAAAAGGATTGGTGCTGCCATATTTATATAGAGGTCTTTAACTCGGTAATTTTCATGAAATGCAATATTTGCCTAAACTTTTTCCTTTAGTTAAACTCCCACTGGGACTGAAATAGATGATGATTCTAAACATCCCTTAATTCATTTGATTCATTGTTTCCTCTTAACTTTGTCAATCATTTTGTTTGCTACCACCACACTATCAGTAACCTCTTACCTTCTATAAAAGCAAATTGTGTTTGGTCAATTATTTTATTCAGCACTTCATATCCCATATAGGTCGGTATTCATCCAACATTTGTGGGTTGTCTACCTTGGGTATTAGGCTAATGAAAGACGCATTACTTCCAATTGGTCACTTCTCACAACTATGGAAACAATTTGAGGTTTTTAAAACAACATCTTTAATAGATAGTGTCCCAGAACATCTTTATAAATGAATCACTAGTCAAACTAATGAATCATATTGATAAATTATATGTTGCGTGCAGCAACAAAAGAAACAGAAACAAAATTGTTATGTTTGCTTAAATAGTGGCAGGAGGGAAAATAAAATTCAAATAAATTACTTACGTTGACCAAAGGCATAACTTAACTAATATAACATAATAAATCATTTGTAATCTTTTTTTAACAAGATAACTACATGTTAGAGCTGTCAAAATGGATCATCTGTCCGATCCAATCCGGCTCATTACAGATTGGCCACTTAGTGAGTTAATCCAACCAGACCACTTATTCGGTCCATCACAGGTTGGTGAGTTAAACGAGTTGACTCACTTAATTAAAAAAATTACAATTTATTTTATTCAAACCTAAAAAAATATAATTTTTTATTAAAATCTAAATAAAGTTAAGGCATATTATAGATTCATAGGGTCACATAACTTATCTTCAACTAAAAGAAAAGGTACTAAAAGACAAAGGAAAGTGACATTAAGTTGATAATTGTGACTTTGGTGTGTCATTTTACTTTTTGAATTTTTATTTTATACACTTTTACACAATTGTATTTGTTCTAAATATCTCTATAAAGTTGTATCATTCATTTTACACCAAAATGGATCAATTACACTAGTTTAGAGAGATAATTAGAGAGAAAAGTATTTAGGGCTTTTAGTTTTTTTAATATAATTTAATATTTAAAACTTATGGATGGGTTGGCGAGCCAACATAGGTTGCTCGGCTCATCATGGGTTCAACCCGGGTGAGCCGGGTTCTTAGTGTACCAGCTCTATTACGGGTTATAGTAGATTCATTACTTACAAATCATATAATCAATAACGGTTATCTTTACGCAAATAAAAAGGGAGAAAATATTAAAGAGAATTATATTATTAATTATCATACTTATATATATATAAATTTTGTGGAAGAAATTGGTGGAGTATTAACTTAGAAATTTTATTAAAGTCTATGTTTTTTTTATTATAGTTGAGGATAAAAGAGCATGTGAATTTGTGGTTTAGTTAAATTGATTTGAAAAGCATTGTGATGACGAATTTGCGAAAGATTGGCGAGAGTGGTCTTCGTTGTAGTGAGGAGTTAGAGGACAAAGACAACTCACTATATATTAAATTATCATTCAAGCCTTGATGGTTTTTCACTTTTGCAATGTGCATGTTGTGTGTTTTTATTGCTTTTCTACTGTGCATGGTATGCATCTACACCATGCAAAGATGCTTGAGGAGATTCCTAAAGGCATATTGCACAATGGAGATTCCTTGCTCCATGCATTGACCAAAGGTGATAGTTCAAATTTTGAATGTTATATTAAATACGTGTAGAGAGGTTGAAGGTGTATTTTTGTTCAAAGGGTTGAGCTTGTGCATTTGAGCATGATTTGTGTTGTCTATTTGCAATTTAGTCTTGGCCATGAGTTTCTTAAGTTTGGTTCCTCTTATGTAACTTGTGAACCTGGGTAGTTGTGGGTTGCTTTGGTTGGTGTGGTTCATTTGTGAATCAAAGGCAAGATGTGTATTGGGGGAAATTTGTAAAAAGGGGTCTGTTTCGAGGCGTATTTGTAAAAAGGGGTCTGTTTGAAATAATATTGCAAAAGTGGGTCGTGTCGTCCGGTGGGAGGACGACATTAAGGTGAAGTCGTCCTCCCAAAGGCCGGTTTCCCTTTTTTTTTTAAATGAAGTCGTCCGGCCTCCAGCCGGTTTCTGCATGTAGCGTGATGAAGTCGTCCGGTAGGAAGCCGGTTTCAGTTTTTTATTTTTTATTTTTTTTCGTTGGAGTTTTATTTTATGTTTTATAAATTTTCAATTTTCAGTTTTTTCAATCATTTACATTTCTTAAATTTTTTGTATAGTATATTTAATTTGTTGGGATTCTTTTATTAGTATAATAAATTAATTTAAAAAAATACATCACATAATAAAAATAACATAATAAAAATTCGCAACCAATACATAATAAAAATGACATAATGAAAATAATATAATAAAAGTTACATGGAAATTGGATAAAGTAATAAATTACTGACGGTAGGGACAATTGCCCCTATGATGTCCTTCATCTCTACAATATGAACATTTGTTTCGTCTGTTTGGATTTGGTTCATCCATCTCATTATGGATTCTATTAGTTGGTGGTCTTCCCCTTACCCTACGACGCATGTTTGGGTCTGGAATGAAATGTGGTCCGGTGTATATGGGCCAATATTCTTTATTCCTAACCGAATGAAACTGTATTTCATATGCTTTGTTGATGTTGTAGAGGCTATAAACTGGGTGGATGTATGTGGTTAGGTCTATATGGGAGAAAGAGCAAACAACTATTACGTGATGACAAGGCAGTCGAACAACTTGAAAATGACCACAATCACACCACCAATCATTTAATTTAACTGTAAAAGACATTGGTAGGCGATGATCATGTGGAGAAAACATCTCTTGAACTTGAAATTCATTATTGTCTCGTGAGTATCGACGCACTTGACACATTCCCGCTTGTTGTTGATTTTTTCTAATAATAGTATTAATTTCCTCGGGATACTGGTGGCCTACTCGTAACATGGAGTCTGCCTTAACCCTTCTCTCAACAAACCATGTTGTGGTCCTTTCAAATGTTGCCTTAATTAGAGCACAAATTGGTAATGAACGAGCTCTTTTCAAAACAGAATTCATACATTCTGCCAGGTTTGTTGTCATGTGTCCGAATCTACTACCCCCGTCGTAGGCCTGAGTCCATTTTTGTAGTGGTATCCTATCGATCAAAGATGCCACTTTTGGTGAATGTGATCTCAAACCCGCAAATTTAGCATCGAATATGGGTTGTTTGACCTCGTAAGCTGTAAAAATGCAATTATATTAGTTAATTTAATTATCGAATATGGTGACTGAAAGAAAAATTTTATTACCCATATTCTTTAACCGATTTTTCAATTCGTGATTCTTGAATTTTTTGTTGAAATTGGAAGCAATATGACGTATGCAGTATACTGATTGCAATCCATCTGCTTCCCATTGTACTTCTTCAGATTGTAGGGCAGCCAATATGCCTTTCCCCTTGTCAACCACTTCCTCATCTGTTCTTTATTAGAAAGATTGAGATCAGAAACTCATACATTTCACTTCCCCCATGGAGAAACCACCGTGACACTAGAAGATGTAGTCGTCCTCCTTGGCCTACCGATAGACAGAGATGTGGTAACTGGTCCCACTACGGTTGACGACATATTCGCCACCTTCCATGAACATCTAGGTGTCATTCCACCACCGACGGTGATAAGGGGGAACTCAATTCGAGTATCTTGGTTAAACACTACTTTCCAACAGCTTCCACCCAATGCAAACAATGAGGTTATTGCTCAATATGCGAGAGCGTACATTCTCACATTGATTGGAAGCATTTTAATGCCAGACATGTCTGCAGCTAGGGTACATGTCATGTATCTACTTAGGCTAGCTGACTTGGATGTCGTCGGAAATTATAGTTGGGGCTCTGTAGTCTTGGCTTGTCTATATCGTTGCCTAGATCATGGCATTCACCTACGCCAAGAAAATATTGGTGTATGCATGATTTTGTTACAATGTTGGGCTTGGGAAAGGATTACTTCTATAGCCCCACCACTTCAACCTTTAAGTGATCAGGAGGTGGCTGATGGGGATGGTTTCCCTGTCTGTAGAAGGTAGAAAGCTAACTTTTAAATTATTTTTTTTCTTGTCATTTAACTAACTTTAAATTGCAACATTTTTATTTAGGTGGATGAACGTAACGCATCAGATAAATCCAACTTCAATTTCAGTTACTGATTTTCGATTGAGATTTGATCAAATACGTATAAGACAGGTAATACTTAAGGTAATTGCAAGTTTTTTGTTTTTAAAAGTTTAAAACTAATGTCTACAATTTGGTTTCAGTTCTTGTGGAGGCCTTACATTCAACCCGAAGTTAGTCGATTGATTGTGGTTGACATCCCTCCGGTGTCCAGAGCAACAGTACCAATAATTTGCTTCGCGATAGTAGAAATCCATCAGGCGGATAGGGTGATGCGTCAATTTGGTTTAAGACAAAACATTCCGCCTGAGCCGATTAACCTGGATCAAGTTCACAGGGATGACTTGAGGGGGAGAAACGACAGAGATTGGGTGGCGCATCATCACTAATGGATTGCAATTTGGAATGATCGACAAAATCGGATCATTCAAGGTACACCGTTCAGTGGAAACGGTCATTTGCGTGATGAAACACCGTATATGCAGTGGTACATCAACCACACTATCTGCTATATATCTCCATCAGAATCTTTCGACGATGAGGTTATTTATAATACATTTGTAGTACATTTGTTTATCATACATACTTATTCATGCCAATACCCATGTTCTTTATTTTACAGTACGACATATCACAAAAACCTTCTCAGCCTGCTTCACAACCCTACACTGCCCATGTTGGGTCTTCTCCAGATTTCATGCATCATCACCAACCCTTTTTCGGACAGTCCCCTATGGGTCAAGGTCAAATGTTTGGACATTCATATCCTCAATTTGGCAACCCATCAAACACCTCATTCCAACACATCCCTTCCTCATACGGTTTCTTCCCGCATCAGTCAACTTATGGTGCTGGTCCATCACATATGTTTGGAACCTCAACCATGACACCACCATCTGCCTATTATCCAGGATCTTCATCATCAATGCCATTCTATCCTCCGCCAATGCCTTCCCAATCACAACAAATTCCTCAAAATGTCCAAAGTCATCAAGATGAAGATGACGATGACGATGATGAACTACAACAACAACCACTAACACGTCCCAACAGACCCAGAAGAAGACATAGATGACTGTTTCATTATTTTCAAGTTACTAAATTATTGTATTTTAATTTTTAATCATTTAAAAAATATATTAAAGTTTATTTTTATTTTTATTTCAATTTATTATCATTTACTGTTAAAAAAAACTAAAATGAAGTCGTCATCCGCAAAGACGACTTCATTAACGTCAAACCAAAAACCGGCCTTCAACCGGATGACTTCATTTAAAAAAAAAAGTGGAAACCGGCCTTTGGGAGGACGACTTCACCTTTAAAGTCGTCCTCCCCCTGACGACACGACCCAGTTTTACAAATAAAATTTCAAACGACTATTTTTTACAAATTCTTGGTCAAAGTGACCCCTTTTTACAAATTTCCCTGTGTATTAGTGAGATAACAATTTGCAGTGAGTGAGATTTTGGGTTGGGAGAGGTTTCATGACACATGAAATGAGAACTCAAAGGCTAGATAATCCATTCTCTTCTCTTTACTTTTTGGAACAAAACTTATTCCTTTGTTATATAATACCCAGGAGAATCGATTCTCCTATCTCATTTTACAACTAGAATCGATTCTATAGTCACCTAATACTAAGAGAATTGATTCTCCTTTCTTCCACTATACCCTAAAATTGATTTTCTTTTCATATAATATAAGTATAATTGATTTTCTTCTAGAGAGATTACACACGAGATTCAATTCCTCCTTTATTTTTACGAACGCTGCATGTGTTGTGTTGGTGTTTCTTCCTTGGTTTCCTTTGTGATTGTAGCTTTATGTTGTTTTTGTAGGTGGTGGTCTTGTTGGACATGGTGGCCGATGGTGGTGCTTGTTGTTGTTGTTTCCAATGTGTTGTGGTATTCGTGTGTTGGTAGTGCTTCTCTTCGGTTTTGGTGGTGGTGTTGTTGGTATCCTTCATGGTGTGTTCTCTTTTTGGAGTGGTGGTGTTGTCCCAGTTGTTCTCCATTTTTTATACGTCTTCAACATGTATGTGAATTGTAGTTTAGAAGTGAACTAGGTGTTAACCATAAAATTAGTAAAAGTAATAATTAGTTTAATTAGTCGTATGTTTACGCTTAAAACACATGGAAAACGTCTTTTTCACTCCTTGGTCATTTTATAAAAGAGAGTCTAGCCTAGCCCCTCTTATACAAACACGTTTTAAAACCGATTAAATTTTACTTTGTGAGACAACTTTTGAGAATATTTAGAAGGATTCTACCCTTACTTAGGTTCTGATCTTTGAAAATTTTTTCAAATGATTAATGCTTTTTATTCTTATCTTTTTTAGAGTCTCTTTCAAAAAGTAGGGTGTTATATGTGCTTTTTCCTTAATCATTTTCTTTGTTTCATTTTACAATTTATTATTTGTTTTTCTTGTTTTTCTTTAAGTTTCGAGGAAATTTTTCACCATGTATAATGCTTTTTATTTTTTCATAGAGTTTCTCTTCTCCGTCACCTCTTAAGTTTATTAAAGTTCTTCCTTCCTTTTAAAGATTACATCGACCTACAGAATGTAATTCTATTTCGTTAACGTGACCAAATAAAAATCGTAAAAATGATAAAATGTTAAATATTATATAGTATCATATCTGTCACATGACTTTTTTCCATTTTAATACTGACATGAAAATCAGGTTAAAAAGACTATTATATTTAAAAATTCGGTTAAAATTACAAACAAAATTTATACCATATCATTCACAAACCTAAAAAAAAATCAATTAAATCTTACATATAACATGTTCCATAACTTATGAAACAACTAAATTGTTATGATAAATCTTTTGTGAGAATGACACTATATAACAACTACTGCTTCCATAAACTGTTGTACACAACTAGAATTAAATATGAATTTCTCATCTTATTACACAGAGTTGAGTGAATCTGAGGAGCCTCCAATGTGGAACAAAAAAACACTACTTTTGCAGAAAGCATGGTATTAAACAGGAAGAAAGTTGAAAATGAACATGCTTGAAACATTAAAAGACAAAGGGAGTGAATCTTAAAATTCACATGCTTGAAACATATCTGCAGAGTGAATAGAAAAAGACAAAAACACAATCAAATATTAAATTTGTCGAAAGTGGGACCTAGTATATGGCGGTGGCGAGGACGACCGGTGCATTTATCTTCTCCCTGCGATTGGCCCTAAGGGAGTTTGGCAATTGATTCGAAAGCAATGAACCTTGAATCATCAATTTCAGTTCCAAGTGTTCAAGAGTTAGCATTTCAGAGGCCACAGAAAGTGCCACCAAGGTACATAAGAGATGAAGATGGTGATGACATCATTGGCCCTTACCCTTCTGATCCATCTCTTCGCGTACCCTTCATAGACATGGCAAAGTTGGTCAACGCCGACACACACCAACACGAGCTTCAAAAGCTTCTCCTCGCATGCAGAGACTGGGGGGTTTTTCAGGTACCACAAGACCTTCTTAGATAGTTATAGATCCTTGTGTTAAATGTTATATTCTCAGAGAAGTTAAGAACATAAGCCAAAGTTTGTATTTTTACCTGATTTTCTTCTTTTTTTGCCTTCAGCTGGTAAATCACGGAGTTTCAAATACTTCGCTTAAGAACATGGGGAATCAAGTTCAGAGATTTTTTGAGCTTCCTTTGCAAGAGAAGAAGCGATCGGCACAGAGACCAGGAAGCCTTGAAGGCTATGGCCAAGCATTTGTAACCTCAGAAGATCAAAAGCTGGATTGGAATGACATGATCTTTCTCAAATGCCTACCCATTGAGAACAGAAAATTGGATTTGTGGCCACAAAACCCTCCTGAATTTAGGTACATGAATAATAAAGCATTACCTTGGGATATTTGATCAGTTTAGCTGTTTCTTGTTCTTATTTTCCAATCTTGTTTGTTTCATTCAAGAAATTCTAAGGTGGAATTTGTATTCTAATGCATTTGATTATCAGGGAAACATTAGAGAGATATTGTGAAGATATAAGGGAACTTACAGTTGCAATTATGAAGTTCATTACTATGTCTTTGGGGATTCAAGATACACAGATATCAGAAAGTTTCAGAGAAGGACTATATGATATAAGGATGAATTGCTACCCACCCTGTCCAGAGCCTGAAAGAGTTCTAGGGATTGTGCCTCATGCTGACAATTCTGGGATCACTCTCTTGCTTGATTGTGCTGATTTTTCTGGGTTGCAGTTCCTCAAAGATAAAAAATGGGTCAATGTTGAGCCTATAGAAGGGGCCATTGTTGTAAACATTGGCCAAATTATTGAGGTTTGTACTTGTGACTCATTAGACAGCATTCTAAATAAGATCATCTCAGATAGTAATGACATCTCAGTTATACTAGCACCTCAAAACCTATTTTCACATCTCAGTTATATTGGCACCTCAAAACCTATAGATTCTTTGTCATTATATATGAAAAATTATTAGAAAGAAAAAGTAAAATAAAGAAATACAAAGCATTAGACAGCACATTCAATCATGGATAGATTGTTGGAAGTTTGTTACAGATCAATGAATGTTGCATGTTGATGTTGATGTTGCATGTTTTTCCATTATGAAGGTGATGAGCAATGGGATATACAAAGCACCTGAGCACAGAGCTGTAGTAAATAAGTGGAAGGAAAGGTTATCAATAGTGACATTCTGCTATCCAAGCCCTGATATGAACATTGGACCTGCTGAGGAACTTATAGGTGAAGGGAACGTAGCAGTATACAAGAAATTGACAAATGCAGAGTATTTCAGCAAGTTTTTTAACAGGGAACTTGATGAATCCTTTCTTGATAGTCTCAGAATATGATCAATGGTGTTAAATTTGTTCATCATTTCATTGCACCGTTCATATATAACTTACTATTTAGATCACATATTTGTACCACACACTTTCTACATAAGAATTCTAGAACGATTTATATACTGTTTTAAAAGAATAGGAAAAAGTTGTAGTTTTCATTTTCATGAAACATGTGAAGATTGACTCTAAACCATGATTGCTTATTGAAGATTACGGATCCTTATAGCAGTATTAAGACTATCTTCTAGTGTCTTAATGATTTTCTGTTACACTTCAGGTCTATATATAGTCTTGTTTAACGCTCTATATATGTTGTTCAATGCATGATCTTGTACTATTGTTTTCATTTACTTTTATTGTTACCACACCACAAATGGGAAGGAAGGAAAAAAGTCTAGAAGATTAAGAATTGAGGCAAGCCCACAAGTTTGATATCGAGAAGTTTTTGGTAATAACAACTTGGGTTAAGACGAACATGTGATCTTCTTTGTCATAACAAGATAATACTGACATTAATAATAAACCTAAAAGTGTCATATTTTTTGTGTTTTGGAGATAGTGCACTAAGAGAAGTTTGATTCGTTGTATATGACGAAATTTTAACGCATAAATTTTGTTTGAAGCAATAGTTGTATTCAGTGCAGAGGATAGAATCAAGAATAGTGTTGGAACATCATATATGTTTTAACAAGATTTTGAATGATCTTGAGAAGGGGGCTTCTCCTTGCACCCATGCACCCCAAATGCTTCCTTCAATACTCCCAAATGTCAGCATTCATTACGATTATACCCTTACCTACTTTGGTGGTTGACAGTAATTACAGAAATTACTGATTTGTGTTGCTTTTTACTTCTTCTGCTACGTTGCACCTCCAAATTTCTTCCCGTTTTGTTTGCTCTCCTTCCCTTTGCTCTCGTTTGGTCTCGCTTCCTCTTGTGTTCCCTCTTCTCCAACCATTTACAGCAAAAGCAAAAGCAATAGCAACATCAAAGCTATGGTCCCTCGTCTCAGAGTGTTAGTTCCTCTCAGTGTCTTAGTGTTGTTCTCACTTCCTTCTCAGTGTCTCAGTGGTCTTCTTCTTCAGTTCACACAACCAGGTTAGTGTTCCTATTTTAATAAATGCTGATAAATGTTTGAAATGTTGTTTGTTGATCTGTTTTATTTGTTTATGATGTATGAAATAATTATTGTCAAAACAGATATCGACATCCTCAGCAATGTTCATTAGAAGCGGATGTCCACATCCGTAATTGTATGCAAGTTTGTGTTGCAGATGTTGGCATCCACAACCTTTATTTTTGAAACTTCTGAAACGGATGTCGACATCCGCAATTGAAATTTCTGAAGCGGATGTCGACATCCGCAATACAAGTAAAATTTAAAAAACCTAAAACAGATGTTGACATCCGCAATTGAAATTACTGAAGCGGATGTCGACATCCACAATGCACGAAAAAATAAATAAAAAATCTATTACGAAAGTCGACATCCGCAATTGAAAATTCTGAAGCGGATGTCGACATTCACAATGCACGAAAGAATTAAAAAACTTATTACGGAAGTCGACATCCGCAATTGAAAAAGCGGATATCGACATCTGCAATGCACGGAAAAAAAAACTATTACGAAAGTCGACATCAACAATTGAAAATTTTGAAGCGGATATCAACATCCGCAATGCACGAAAGAATAAAAAAAAACATGTTATGGAAGTCGACACCCGCAATTGAAAATTCTGAAGCGGATGATCCGCAATTAAAAAAGTTAAATAAAAAACCTGAAACAGATGTTGACATCCACAATTTAAAATTATGACTCGGATGTCGGCATCTGCAATGCACGAAAAATTAAAAAAACTTGAAACGGATGTCGATATCCGCAACTGAAAATTTTGTTGCGGATGTCGACATCCGCAATACAATGTAAACAGATGTCAAGGTCTGTTGCAGATATCGACATTCGCAATATATTCTTTGTTTTTTTTTTCGTTTTGATATGTAGTTTTTGGATAAAATTTATGATCCATAAATTCCAGTAAAACTTGTATAATATGAATAAAGATTAATATAGTTGTTTTATAATTTTTTTTCTTTTCTTTAGTATGTTTGCATTAAAAAAATAAAAATAAAAAGAGGATGGTAATTTTGTTGACATGCTCAATATGTTTTTTTTTATTGCTTTGGTTCTAATGCATTTGATGAATTACTATTATTTATATTTTTCCTGTTTTTTATTTATTATAGGTCATTATAATTATGGGAAATCATCATTTTAGTTATTTGAATTTCTTGGATTTTCAAGTGGATTCTCAAGTAAACTCTAGTTTCGTGTCAGACTTTTCTGCTTTCGTTCATTGATAAATGCGAACAAGATTATACCTCTAAGTTTACAACTTATGATATATTCCCAACACGTGAAGATTTAGTTAAGTGGGTTAGAGGGGTTGCTTTTGATCTTGGATTTTTTATTATTAATCTAAAATCAAATAAATATAATGGACAACCGGGAAGAAAGACCTATGTATTATTAGGTTGTGAAAGAGGTGGAAAATATAGAAAATACAAATCTGATGCAGAACCGAGTTTATCTGGGACAAGAAAATGTGAGTGTCCCTTTAGATTGAGAGGAAAACACGTCTCTCAAGGGAAGGGATGGATGTTGAACGTAATATGTGGTGACCATAATCACAATGTCTCATCTACTCTAGTTGGTCACCCCTATACAGGTAGGTTGAAGTCTAGTGAACACTTGTTGCTTGTTGATATGATTAAAAGTCAAGTAAAACCTGCAAATATACTTCTCACTCTCAAAGAAAACGATGAGTAGTATGGGAGACCTATGTTCGTGTTGGGATGGAATTCACAACGTTATTATCTTGCAACATAACGAAATAAAGGCATCTTTCAAAAAAAGTCTTAATCTGATGAGTGGCTCTTACAAGGCATTGAGTTATAAAATATTAGTGGGATATGTTTCTAAATTTGCCTTAGGACTCCTCGCTCTATAGTTAGAAAGAGTTAAGAAAATTGGATTTGATACTAGTTGTTATGGTTGCGTTCTGAGACAGACTTATGGTCTTCCATGTGCTTGTGAATTAACATGATATGACCCTAGGATGATTCCTCTGCAAAAAATTCATGTAATGTGGACTAGGTTGACCTTCTTAAATGTGTCCTCTTTACAACCCGAATGACAATTATCTATTCAAAGGGAGCTTGATCTGATGCTCAATCATTTCAAAGAAGTTGACATTGCAGGAAAAGTGACCATCAAACAAAAATTACTTGACATAGTTTGCCCTTCGATGACATCGATGTTGCCGCCAGTGAGTAAAATTAAAATGAAGGGTGCACCTAAAAGTCATCTTTCAAAGAATTCAACCAAGCGTGACCCCTTATATTTTGAGCATGTTGAATCTAAGGTAAATCTACTATCCAGATGTAGATGGTCGTCGTCCCCAAACTCTACGTCCTCCTTTACTCTCTTCCTCTTCTGTTGCATCACGAGCTATCTATAATAACTCATGCGTGTGATCCCAAGCAATTGTGCCCTCACTAACATCTATGTAATCTATCATCCGTTGAAGATCGTTGACAATGCGTTTCATGGCATCCTGTGATAATACCAACTTAATGTCAAATATTCAACTTAAGTTACTAATAATATGAACAAATAAATTTCTAACATACCAATAAACTAGAAGATGATGACTATGATGTCCTCTGAACTGGCATGTCATCTGGCAAATTCCGATGAAGTCTAGGTATAACCACAAGATTGGTCACTCGTGCTCAACTCCGCATACAATGTAAGGATGGGAGACCCTCCTAAATCATTGCAAATATCCATCCACACATGAAAATGGAGCTGACGCAGGGACCACCTGAACTACGACATATTGGTCATAGTATGTCCACCGATCATCAATAGTAACAAAGTCCACCAACTGGACTCTAATATCAGTTATACTGGAAGTAACGCGTCCAGTGACATAACGTGTTGCATGAGGTTCAGTCTCCACATATGTATCACGTAACTGCTTCCTTCCCAATGCAAGAAAGTGCTCATATATCCAGCTCTATATCAAATAACATTTTATTTAACTATTGTGATATAAAAGAAAAAATAAGTAAAATATTAAAAAAATGTAATATATGTGGGTACTTGTAAAATAAGTAGATATTCAACTAATTGTTTTGTATTTGCAAAGCTAGCATCTCCTAGCTGCTCATAAAAGTAGACAAGAGTAGCAACTTCCCAAGCATATTTATGGCAAGTAGGGAGATCTCTAAACAACTCCAAGTATTAGGTTCAAACAAAGTGGCGCTTTTATTAGCAAATATGGTGCACCCTACAAGGTGCAAAAGATATGCTCATGCAGCAAATTCCCATAGTTGGTTTTCACAATAGCTGTTATAGAGGTCTTTCAGCCAGCTAAGTCTAACATGTGCACCTCAACAATGATTTAACTCATCGAAAGTCATAGCCCGATCAACACCAAGAAATGTCATCATAATCTGAATTGAATCTTCTTATTCAAGAGGTTTAGTTGGGCAAAACTCGCCGGTGATAGGAAGATGAATGAGCGACCAAACGTCATCTAAAGAGATAGTTATCTCAACAAATGGTAGATGAAAACTATTAGTCTCAGGATGCCATCTCTCCACGAAACCCAAGGGAGAACAAAATTCAACATAAAAGGGAGAACAGAAGGGTGAGGATGTCCAAATCTTTTCACTTTTTTAGTATGGGAGACTAGTTTCATAACTCGATCCTAAGAAAAAAGAAACATAAAACAACATAACAACAAAAAATAAAAGATTTATAAAAACTTCTTACTAACCTGACCCTCCCATATGATACGTGCGACATGATCCTCGTATCGAGTCAATAAAGATGTATCAAAGGGACTACTTGGAAATCCTGCACCACTATTACCAATCCCCTGCTCCTGGTCTTGAGCAACATCGGAAGCCTCGTGTTGAACAACATCATCCTCAACAACATCAGCCTTGTGTTGACCCCTTCTACGAGCTAAAGCGGCCAGTCTCCTCCGTGCAGCACCCTGTGCAGAACTCTCAAGTGCATCGTGTGAACCACGTCTAGATAAAGAACCTCGTGTCCTAACCATATCTATAAAATTGAATGATTCAAACATTACACATAATCAAACATAAATAAAAAAATTTGGTAATCACATTCGCAATTTCACCAATCCAGTATTACACAACATTCCACAATAAGATCTATGACATTTATGATACATTAAAAAACTCACTACGGGCATTAAAAAAATATTTAAATGAAAAAAAAAACGAAACAGATGTCGACATCTACAATTTGAATCTATGAAGTGAATGTCGACATCCGCAATGGCCAAAAATTGAAAAAAAAATGAAACAGATGTTGACATCCGCAATTCAAATTTTCAAAGCGGATGTCGACATCCGCAATGGCAAAAAAAAAACAAAACGGATGTCGACATCTGCAATTCAAATTTTCAAAATGGACGTCAACATCTGCAATGGCAAAAAAAACGAAACGAATGTCAACATCTGAATTTCAAATTTTCCAAGCAGATGTCGACATCTGCAATGCTAGAAAACGAAACAAAAAGGCAAAACGGATGTCAACATCCGCAATAAAAATCTCTGAAGCGGGTATCAACATCTGCAATGACCAGAAAACGAAAAAAAAAGTGAAATGGATGTCGACATCCGTAGTAGAAATCTCTGAAGCGGATGTCGACATCTGCAATGATCAAAAAATGAAAAAAAAATGAAACGGATGTCGACATCTGTAATAGAAATCTCTGAAGCGGATGTCGACATCCGCAATGGCCATTTTCAGAAGAAAAAAAAAGTACAAAACGGAACTGGACTATTTGAGAAAAACAGAAAATGTATTAAAACATCAATTTTATGCTCAAGCATGGATATGATCTATTGCACAAAGTAATCATTCATGTGAACATATATAATGAGATTCATGTGAATAACTTACTAGACAAATTTACTTTACTAGAGGCATATGTGTTGAGGTTGCGCTGCTACTGCGAGACAAGGGTTGCGAGGCAAGGCAATTGTGATGCGAATGGAAGAGGAAGAGGAATATAATGGAGGAAGTGTGTCGCGACAGAGAAAGGGAAAAGGGTTAGGTTAAAAGGTGTGCAGGGTCTGGGTATTAATTTTGGGTGCAGGAGGTGGGTGGGTATTCTTTGGGTGTGCAGGAGGTGCGTGAGAGAAAATTGTTTCTTCTTTTACTTTTACTGGGGGCAAAGATAAAATTTTTAAATAATTTTTGGGGGTACTAGAGAAAGTTTTGGGGGTGCAGGGAGAAGCCCCCTCTTGAGATATTGAAGTGAGGTTCAAAGATGAAGATAACACTTTCCCACTTCTAAATGTTTTGTCTACTCTTTAGATCCAATGTTTCCATGTCTATAGTGATGGGCTTATGGGGTTGGGCAACCTACTTTTTCTTTAGGGAAATTATTAGTTTTGAAAAATTAAAATTAAAATTTTCACTAAATCAATCGATATAGACATTTGTGGGATGGGATGCTATAGTCAATGGTCTTTATAATCCAAACATCTTGTGAATGGCATTGAAGAAAAAAAAACATGAAATGATTTGAACCAAATTGAATAAAGGGAAGCATTGCAAAGCTAAGAATATAATAACTTTTGTATTGAAACTTGATGATTTTTTTTAGTGTGGGACACTTCAAAGGTCATGAAGGAACCATTATTATGAAAAGGATAAGAAAACATACACATTAAGTACGTGAGATGTGAGATGTGAGATGTTTAGGGTGCAAGAAGGTGAATTCATTCCCGATGTTTAGTAAGGATTCACACATATCATGCATTATTTAGATGGACAAAAATCAAATTTTTTTAATCTGATCCATTTTTGCTCTAATGCAATCTATTTAAGATCTATTTTATAAAATAAATTAATTCATTTAAAATTTATTTTATTCGATCTGAATTTCGATCTGTCTACATTTTATATATTTTTAAAATTGGATATCTGTTTTTTGAATTCAAATTTTCAAATATGGAAAATCTAAAATATCCAATCCAATTTTCAATCTAAATTTTTAGTTGGGTTAGACTGATTGGTTTAGGCCAAAGGTCAAGACAAGTACCTCTTTCTTGGAATTTGGTCGAATCGATTTTGATCAAAATTCGAGTGAGTTAGTTCTATTAGATAAGTTTTATCTTTTATTTCAAGTATTCGTACATGTTTACACTATTTTTTAAGTTTTGTTAATATAATATTCAATATTGTTATAAATTGTGCAGTCGGAAAGGCCAAATCTAACCTTTTGGATGGTAGGATTTCTATTTAGAATATTTGTATTTATAAAGGATTTATATTTATAAATACATTTTTTATATTTTTTACATTTTTTACATTTTTTAGTGATTTGAACAAAATTGCAGGCCATTGGTAGAACCAATCACTTAAGTTGATGGATTAGGAATAACTTTCCCTCCGCGTCTATGGTTACATAAAGTAGTAAAATGACTACGGAATAAAAAATATAAAAATGAGTTAACTTTTAAAAAAGGGTTAAATATATTTTTGGTCCCTCAAGTTTCAGCGAAATTTGAAATTAGTTCCTCATCAAAACTTTTGACCAATTTAGTCCTTCATCTTTCAAAATGCGTGAATTTAGTCCTTTTAACCAAATTTTGTTAAGTTTATCTGACGTTTCAAGCGCATTTCATGATAGTATTTAAGTTAACATTGAAGCAAAAATATGTCAAACAGTGTAAATAATTTAAATACTATCATGAAATACGCTTGAAACGTCAGATAAACTTAACAAAATTTGGTTAAAAGGACTAAATTCACACATTTTGAAAGATGAAGGACTAAATTGGTCAAAAGTTTTGATGAGGGACTAAATCTAAATTTCACTGAAACTTGAAGGACCAAAAACATATTTAACCCTTTAAAAAATTATAAAAATGAACCAATCATACTTTAAAGAACGACTTTAGATATTATTTTACAAACACCACTTTTCTTGTAAAATACAATTTCAAATTTATTTTTTTTAATTCTAAAAGTATTGTGCTTTACTTTTATTATATTATAAAAGAAACCAAAATGGTATAAAATATAGCTTTCAAATTGATTCTTTTTAATATGGGGAAATAAACTACTTTTATATATATATATATATATATATATATATATATATATAAAGGAATGAGTAGACATAATGTAGAATGAAATTCAGTATTTATGGTTTCTTTTGGATTAGAGGGGAGTAGAAAAGAAATAAAAAAAAAGAAGATAAATTACTGAAAAGTCAAGTTATTAGATTGAAGAAAAGAGTAAAAAGAATTTTTTTTTTTATGAAATCAAACTATTTTAAGATTTTGTATACTCTTACCTCAATGTTCGAGAAACTCCTGTATAACCTTTGAATTGACTAGAAGGGGTTGGGTGTCTACTATGATGCACTGATACAATATGTGTATATGTCATGTATCTAATATGTTGATACACTTATTTTTGAAAATAATAAAATGTGATACATGATGTATGCATATTGTTTAATGTACAATAATTCTTAAAAATATGGTACCTTTATTTTTCTTATCTCAATTTGGTCCCTATTTTGGAAAATTTGATGCAATTAAGTTCTTTCCATTCACGTTCTTGGACTCTTTTTAAAGTTTTTTTAAGTTTTTAAAATTTTTAAAATTTTAAAAAATTAAACAATTTGCAAAGTATCAAGCTGACATCGTACCACGTGACAATGACAGTGTGATGTGGTAGTGACAATGCCATGTGTCACTATTATGCCCGGTGTCATTTCCTCATTCTCAATTTGATTCTTGTGTTTTTATTTTGTCTCAATTTAATCCTAATTTTTTGTAAAAATTATGCAATTTCGTCCCTTCCCAAATTGAAACAAAAATTAATTTTATTTAAATGTTACACAAATTGATAGTGGCAAATTGTTTAATTTAAAAAAAAAGTAAAAAGAATTAAAAATTACAAAAAAATTACAAAAAAAGAAAAAAATTCAGAAATTGACATGTAGCACTCCTTTAACATTGTTACTACATCACTAATGGAAAACACTTGATTGCATCAAATTTTCCAAAATAAGAATCAAATTGAGATAAAAAAAAATAGAGGGAGCAAATCGATATTTTGTTACAAAAATGGAAACCAAAAGACATAATATTTAACCTATACCTTACTATTTGGACCTTTTTACCTAGTTGGGCTTAGTGTCTTTATTTGGCAAACACATTCTTATTTTAGAAATGTTTAGACATTGCAATAAATATTATATGGTAACATTAGATAGACATAGAAATAAATAAATAAATTATCATTGATTTGATTGATTAATGAAATATTTTTTATATTTATAGAAAAAATAATTTGTAAAATAATTTTTTGAAAATAACTTGGTCTATTTCGTTAAAATTATAAATTATATTTTAAATTAAAATAAAAAATTGTTATTATATGTTAATAAACATAAATTTATATTTCAAAATAATACAAAAAAATATTTTATAATATAAGGTAGGGGAAGTTAATCATTTAGAAGTTATTAGTTTTCTTAAAATATTAAGTCTTGCTTTTAAGATTTAATTTGGGGTATTCATAATTTTATCTTTTTGTAAATAGGTGAGAGGTGACAAATTTATATTAGAAAAATTATGGTAAAGAATAAAAAAATTGATTTTTTTTTTTCAAGAGGAAGGCTTGTGATGAAAATGAAAAAAATACATCTACGTCATCTAACATTAAAAAACTTCATCAGAATCCAAAAATTGAAAAAAACGAAAAATAACTCTCTAAGATTCCTAAAGTTACATATAAATAATTTGAAAATGCTTCAGAATGTCATCCGGGGAAGCGTCTTCAAATTTGGTAATACATATAAGGTAACTTTTTTTAATATATTATTGTTGATGATAAACTTTATGTTACTCTTACATATATAT
The DNA here is from genome assembly GCF_037176805.1 of Vigna unguiculata. NCBI lineage: Eukaryota > Viridiplantae > Streptophyta > Magnoliopsida > Fabales > Fabaceae > Vigna > Vigna unguiculata. Next base: position 5,774,058 of record NC_140792.1, on the reverse strand, counting down.
TATTGTCATATTGTTTGGATTCTATTACCATGAGTGCTTATTTTGAATAGAAAAAATAATCTAAAGAAATGAATTTTTTTAGTTAAAAAAATAATTTATATATAACAAATATAATTTTGTCCCTAAAATTTTTGTTCAAGTTCCATCACCAGTTACAACATGTATTTGTTTTTGTGAGATGAAAATGTATGAGATGAGAAGTTGAGTAGAGTCACAAGACAACTTATGTCACAATCTATTAAAAGGTATTAGAGGTTGAGTAGAGTTGAAGCTTATGCCATAATCTACTGAAAGTATGAGTGAACAAAATTAAGGTTTATGATATAAACTACTCAAAGATTTATAGGACTGAGTTGAGACATTATACTTTACTCAAAATGTGAATATTTCAAAATATGTTTATCCTTTTAAAAAAATTAGACTATTTGTTAACAAATATTGAATGTTTTTATACATAAAAAAATTACAAAATTATAACAATATTTAAATATAAATTTAATAACTTTTTTTACTACTATGTCGTTTTTAATTTTGTTACATTATTTTAGATGTCTTTTAATATATTTTTTTAGAAATAAGTTAATGTAATTTTTTTCTCTCAGATTCATAATGATAATATTTGTAGTGACACATGATATTAGTTATTTATCTGGCGTGTCAACTTCTTTAATAAATTATCATCAATCTAACTAAAAAATTATGTTATACTTAAATTTTAAGAAAATAGGGCAAACTAAAAATATTGAAAAATAACAAATAAATTCAAATAAATTAAAAGAATCATCATAATAACAAATTTAAAACTTACTAACCTTATGATTTTTTATAATTTTCAAGATTCACATAATTAACATTATGAGTTTTTTTTATAACTTTTATTCCTTTTGTTGTCAATTGAACAACTTTTTTTATATATAAAATTAGTTAGATATCACCATGGATCATGACATCTCAATTAGATTAATATTTTAATTAAATTAACATTTCAAAATATACCAGTAATTTATCATTTCATAAAAAAATATTGTTAAAAAAATAATAATAACAAAAAGTAAATGAAGACCAAACTAAACCAAACTCATGTATAACAAATAGATAGCAAACTTTCCTTAAAAGAAACTTAATAAATTTAAAGATACAAAGTTTATCATTGAACAACTTTAAATCGATGGTTTTATATGCTTTAGGTTCCCAAAATACATTTCATTTCATTTCAACTAGTTATATTAATTTTTAAATTCTAATAATCAAGGTATTCTCTATTTGTATGAATAAAAAAAATTAAATGATCACATTAAAGACTCACGAGATACTTTTGCAGAAAAAACAAATTTCAACTACCAAGATTTTGGTAATTTAAAAATGAGAAACACGCATGTTTTTGCCAAAATAAAACTTGCTTGTTGTGACATCCCACCACGTTGTTTCTCGACCAAGCGGGTAAAAAACATTACGAGGAACTTTTATTATTAATACATTTTAAAAATACTTGATAGGGTTAATTTTCTATTTCTATTTCTTTTTCTTTTCCTTTTATTTCTTTTATTAAATTTGGTTCAATAATTGACTTTCTAAATTTTAAAAATAACATAATGGGGCTTTTAGTTTGTTAAAATTTATTTAATTAGTTATAAATTACATGACCTTGAAATTAAAATTGTTAAATTTATTTATTATTGATTTAACTATTAATTGGATGAAAAATAGTGAATCTTGATGGAACTTTTAATAAATAGTAAAATTAATAAATAATGAGGTAAAAAGTGATTAAGACTATTTTTAATGTATCCTTAATAAAATAAATAACCAATTCGATCATTAAATTTGTCAAACACTGGCTAATTTAGCCTTTTATAAATAAATATTTATTTTAGTTCATAAATGTGAAAAAAGACATATAGTTAAATTATACTGGTAGTTTTTTTAAGGGTGACGACATGGATGAATGAGATAAATTTTATATTAGATTATAAATAAAAAACTCTATTACTCTATTTTGATAGGTTAATAATTTAATAAAATATCTTATCCATTAATAAAAATATATAATCCATTTATTAAATTTTTTATGGATTAAATCAATTCATTAAAAGTTTAAAAAAAAAATTCGAAAGCAAATTTTGTAAAACAAATTAAAAAAATAACTTTTGGAAATATTTTATAAGGTAAGCTTAAGAACAATTTAACTATGAAAAATTTGGTTAGATTGATCATCTATAAATAAAGGGGATAGATTTGATTTAATTTGATAAGATCCATCATTTTATACTTTTTAGTTGACGAATTTACTCCTGGACGGAGAAATAAATGAAGGAAAAATAAAGAAATTATTTTTGTCACTTTTAGATGTTTTAGTCTATTTTAACATTAAAAATTACTTTTAAATACCAATTTAGTCTCTAAATATGACATTAACATTATTATTCTATCATTTACGGTAATATTTAAAACTAATCTGAAACTTTTACACCGTCAAAGATTAAATTAGATTTTTCATTCTTTCAAACATTAAATTAGTACACATTCATCATGTTAATCATTTACTCTATTTAATAATCAGCTAAAATTTATTAAAAATGTAAAATCTAATAGAGTAACAATCAAATAAAAAGTAAATTTATAAAAAATATTATAAAAATGTGTTAAAAAATGTGACATTTCACTTAGATTAAAACCTTCTGCATCTGCATATAGCAATAAAGTCACAATCGCGTGTACCCCACGTAAATTCTCACCGAAACAGGAATGAAAGGATCTTTTTGTTCTCTGCGGTCAGCTCATCGTGTAACCTCATCTTTCACCATTCATTTTCAGGTCCCACAATCTTCTAACTTTCACGGTACAGATCTTCTCACTCAACCTTCCTTATTCGCCTCTTATATATAAATATCCTTCACAGATAGCTTTTCTTTTTCAGTTGGCCAAATCTGAAGAAGCAACATTAGCAGCCGAAGCTAAAGCTCAATCCCTTGAGTTAGTGCCGGATTGTTAGATTCGATTCGAATTCTCGACAAACTCATCGATCCCTCAATCTGGGGTGAACAGGTAGAATCCCAAGATTTGATAGTGAGTTTCTTAAAGTTCGTTCTTTTCATGAATTATGAATTATGGAGGATTGGTATTGTGATTCTTTTTGGGATTTGAGTTATTGATCTACAATGGTGTTTGAGTTGGATGCAGATCGAGGGCGTGGTCTATTCTATTTGAGTTGAGTTTCTGATCAAGGATCTCATTCTCTGGAGCAAAAAGCGGGAAAATTCTAGGTGAGGTTATTGATTGTGCTTTTTTGTTTTATTTATTTATAATGCTTGTTTTTCTTTTTGGTCTTGTGTTGATTACCATTTTGTTATGATTGGATTGGATCTTATGGATTCAGAAGTGATTATTGAATATTTAATGACCTAGCGTTATTTCTTGTTGGATCTTATGGTGTGGTTATTTAGTTTAGCAATTGTATTTTCTTAACTGCTTTATTGAGGTAGATAAGTTTCATCTGGGTGCGACAATTATTAGATGTTATTCCCTTATGCAAGTGTATTGTGCTGATCTACGAAAGCTCTTTGATTTTTGTTAATACATGTAACCCTGATTAGCCATTTAGTTTTAGCGTATTAAAGAGTTCTTTGAAACTGCGTTTTGCTTTGCTATTGTTATGAAAGCGTTTCTGCGTAAGTGTAGTTTTTTCTTTTCTTATTTAGGGATCATTCCTTCATTGTTTGTTTTGTTATATTTCCTTCTTTCTTTTTGAGTATGAATGAATTTGATCATCTAATATGGAGGATAAAGTCAAATTGTACTGTCGGCTGCATGGGAATATAAACTTTATCATGCGTATATGCAGCATCCTGTTCTGTTTTGCTTTCTTTATGACTTACAACTGTGGAAGCTATAGCTTATTGTATAAGTTGGATATGCAGCTTGTTCTTCTGTTTTCCTAAAATATGTGGAGATTTAAGCCATTCGGCCACAAAGAACAGACTGGTCTTGAAGGCCGCACTGTAGATGTTGGCAATCTTAAAATAAACATTGTTAAGGCCATTGCGGAAGGAGGGTTCTCCTGTGTCTACCTAGCTCGTGATGCTGTACATATGTCAAAGCAATATGCCTTGAAGCACATAATATGCAATGATGAGGAATCACTTGGATTGGTAAAGAAGGAGATATCTGTGCTTAAGATGCTGGTAGGACATCCCAATGTTGTCACACTTCATGCACATTCCATCTTTGATATGGGGAGGACGAAGGAGGCATTCCTTGTGATGGAATTTTGTGAGAGGTCTCTGGTCAATGTGCTGGAGAACCGCGGAGCTGGTTATTTTGATGAGAAACAGGTTCTTTTGATCTTCAGGGATATCTGTAATGCAGTTTTTGCTATGCATTGCCTGTCCCCACCTATTGCACACCGGTAAACAACTCCAGCTAAAAGATTTAATGAGTGTCAAAACTTGTGATGTTTCTCTTTATATTCTTCTAAGTTGTTTATTTATTTATTTATTTGTTTGCATTCAATCATTTGAAACATGTAAAGCTTTCAGTTCGTATTCTGTTTTTTCTTTTTTTTTCTAAATTTCATATTTGTGTTTCTTTCTTTTTCTATTACGAAACTCTGGTGTTGTGTGTCTCTCCCCACGAGTGACTTCTTCAGCATCATTGTTTGCTAATTAGTTTTTCATTTTAATGTGCTAGATAGTATGCCCCATAGCCCCGACGCTTCATGATATATTTACGGACAATGAAATGACTTTTACATCTTTAGACACAAATGTTGTCTTTATTTTCTGTTTTATTAAAATCGTAACTTAATCACATGTGATTTATATGTTTATTTCAACCATTCTATTTCGTGAGACTGACTTTTGTCTTCTTGTTCATAACATCATTCAAAAAGTTTGGCAAATCTAATGGAAGCATACGTGGTGCTTTTTTTTTTTTAATTTTTTTTTATCATTAATAAACTGCTTTTAATTTTCCTATGTTTCCTAGAGACTTGAAAGCGGAGAATCTTTTATTAAGTTCAGATGGCTTATGGAAGTTATGTGATTTTGGAAGCACTTCCACTAATCACAAACGTTTTGAAAAGCCAGAAGAAATGGGGATCGAGGAAGACAATATCAGGAAGTATACAACTCCAGCCTACAGGGCCCCTGAGGTAATTTAAGATCTGTCTTCACTAGATAAAGTTAGGATACAACTGAAGGTTGTGGTGACAGTTCCATATGCCTAGGTTCTATCCTTGGATTGGCCATGTGGTGGACACTAGACGAGTTTGATCTTGGTTCTTTCTGGGGTTAAGTGTGTACCCATTTCCCTCGACAACATTGCTAATGGTTAGGTGTAGGTTTGCATGTGTTGTTATGAGTGATACTCAAATGTTTTAGTTTTTGTTGTAACCAAAAATTAATTGTCAAGTGATACAAATGTTCATTTTGTTTTTGTGAATTTTAGATGTGGGATCTGTTCCTGAGAGAGGTCATTAATGAGAAGGTAGACATATGGGTAAGTCATGCATGGCTAAAACTTGTCGTTTTCAATATATTATTTGCCAAATTATTTTATGCTAATTGAGGAATAATACTTCTGGTTGAATATTTAGGCTCTTGGATGTCTTCTTTTCCGCATATGCTACTTCAAAAGTGCATTTGATGGGGAATCAAAGCTTCAAGTCTTAAATGGCAACTACCGTATTCCCGATTTACCAAAATACAGTTCATCTATCACGGACTTGATAAGAGACATGCTCCAAGCTAGACCAGATGACAGACCAGATATCACGCAGGCAAGCGCTTTGCTTGATTGGCCATTCTTCTCCATCAGTTTAGGTTGGTCATAGATCATCCATCAATAGCATTCATAGGTACTAGAATTAGGGCAATCAATCGCTGACCTTGGATTTTCTACCATGGTGGCAGGTCTGGTTTCGTGTTAACGAGCAACTGCCCATTAATCTACAGAAGTCATTACCTGACAGGCCACCTGAATCACCCTCTCCCAACAATCATGAAGGTTATAATGTTACCCTTGATGAATTAGAGGCAAAAATGTCTTTGCAGAAGATTGGAGTGGTACATACAATTTTCCGCCTTAATGTTTACTTAGAAAACTGATTTGTTTCTAAATTTTTGTAGGTATGCCCTCAAACAGATCACCTCCAATGCCTCGTAGGAACCCACCTCCTCCACCTTCATCCGGAGAACCCAAAACTACACCACAGCCATCCCTTGCTTCTAGGGGAGGGAGCAGTGGGGGGCAGCTTGGTGCTTTCTGGTCCAGTCAGCACGCAAAGGATCCACTTGTCACTGAGGACAAGAGCAAGCCAATTTTTGATGAAGAACCATCTAGTCACCATATGCCACTGAAACATGATAGACTTCGTCCTGAAAATGAACAATTAGCCAAAAATGTTAGTACTAGCAAAGTGGTTAATGCACAAACTCATACTGTGAAAAGCAGTACACATGGAAAATTAAACAAGCCTGATGCCAAACCCTCTAAGGATTTTGAAATAAACTTATTCCATGATAAAGATCGTATGGAGAATACAGCTAACTTTCAAAACCAGGCTTTTAACACTTTTGTTGCTGAATTCGATACCAATAAGCTCAACACTGGACTTAATAACAAATCCGAAAGGGAACAAGCATTAGAGGTTGAAGTGGAGAAACTCAAAGAACAGCTGAAGGAAGCTAACGTGGAAAAAGCTGAAATAACATCAAAGTTTGAAAAGCTTTCTGCTATCTGCAGATCCCAAAGGCAAGAATTGCAGGATCTCAAGCAAGCACTGGCAAGTCGGACTCCTTCACCAAGTAGAGAAGGTTTGAAAACCTCTCCTGCAATTACATCATCTGCACCTATGGTAATAAAAGTTTGTTGTTTTCCTCTCAAATAATTTTTCTTGCTGATTTTGTTCTACATTGTGTTCGTGGTATATATGCTTATAAGTTTTACACTGCGACAGCAGGATAGAACTGAATGGAAAACTCCCAGTTCAGAACCTAAGTCATGGCAAGCTTTTCCTGAGGAACCCCAACAACAAAAGTCCCTTTCAACAGGAAATACTACCAAATCAGTCAGGTCAAATAATGGCCGGCAGAACAAGCAACCTGTTCCACTGGCTACTAATTTTGATTCATGGGGTTTTGGAACTGATAGCTTCAGTGCTGTACCTACTGGCAGCTCACAGATGCAAAGACCTAGCAGTGCCGGAGGTAAGTCTCAGGGTTTTGATGAGGCAAAGGCCTTTGAGAGCAAACCAACTTCTCAACCAGCTGGTTGGGCTGGTTTTTAACCGTGGGAAAAGTTCTAAAGGATCTATACTGTGTGATTGCACCGAGACTTTTTTTTTTTGGTCTACACTGAGAAGTAAAATGAATGCAAACCATTATATATTCTGTATTTTAAATTGATGCGGTCGAGTTTGTTTTTTCTTTTTTTTTTTTTTTTTGTGTGTGGATCATGCTTCGAAATGGTACGTTTTTCTTTGGACTAAAGCCATTCTCGGGTGACGGTATTCATTTCCAGTTTGCAAGATTGCTGCATTACTGTTTATTCTGTGTTATTCGGCCAGGGTCTGATTGGACCAGCGCCCTCTTTACCCAACCCATTCAGACTCCAGAGCTTGAATTTAAAGCTTTGTGCTACAAATTTGAACGAGTGGTTGCACTGCACAAATGCTACGTTGACGTATTCTCAAACGTTAGAGATTCGTATTTCTACTACATGGATAAATTGTAATTATAGTTTTTTAATTTAACTTATTACAGGTTTGTGGTTACTACTGACACGGATAAGATATAGTGTTTCTCTTTATGCTTTCAAAAAGAAAAACCAAAAGCTATTATAACATAATGCTTTTAGTTGTCAATTATGGGTTGCGAACTCGCGAAAAAGTAAGAATAACCGACACAAGGTAACTTGCAAACAAGGGACATTGTTTAGAGGGATATTTTTCTCACCCTTTATTAGGGATGTTAACGGGTGGGTAGTAGTTTTTTCGTACTCTAAGTGCTGGATAAATATATGTTCTGTATTCATATCTATATGTGTTGGATATCCGTTATGTCAATATTTGTAAAATTTTTTAATATCCACGGATATTTATGGATATTTGTATAAATATTTATGTCAATATTTATAAAAAAATAAAAATAAATATTTAATAACATATTTTAATTATGTTTTTTTATTTTTTTAAATTTAAATTAGAGTATAGCGGGTACAAATATCTATGGGTATGAATATTATGATATTTGTATATGTTCTGTTAATATACGGGTAGCAAAAATATTGGTACCTTTTATCCGCAGATATTTATTTACAATATCAATTTTCTATTCGTTTCGGGTCTTATCCAGAGATATATGCTGATACGGAGTTTTTTATATCCCTACGATTTCCATTCTTACAGATGAAAACAAAACAACTTATCAATACATCCGAGTGTTTTAACTCCATTGACTTCTTAAGAGCAACTCAAGTTGCTTTGTCAATTTGGTTCCTGTTCTAACTCAAACTAGGTGTAAAAGGGAATGGAAAGTGTTAGACAAACACTCATTTTATGTAAATGTAAATACCCTTCCAATGCCATTTAAGAATTGATATTTTAGTTGAGTCACTGTCTCATTTACGTTGTTCTGTTTTCTTTAACTTCTCTTGAAATTAGAGATGAACACGAATTGGATTTTTAGATATTTGATTCTCATCCAATCTGAATCCAAATATGTGGATTTGATTGTTGATACTGATCTACCTTTTGTAAAAAAATAATTTACATAATTTAAAATTTAGATTCAAATAGATCAATTGAAAATCTAGATCCATTTTAAAATCCTTTTTTAATAAATCTTAAATATTATAATTATAATTTACATTTATATTTTAATAATAAAATAACTATTTCATCTGATACATAAATATTTTAAAAAAAATTTAAATAATATATAAAATAATAAAAAAATTAATAATATTATAAATGTATAATATTTCCATTCACATCAGTTATTATCCCTAAAATTTATAGATAATTGATGCTGCAATGATTCTAATAGAAAGAGCACATGATTGGATTGAAACAGAACATTATGCTTGATCTTCACCAAAGTAATTACTAATAATTAAAGAATAAATTCTATTTTCTTCTTGGTAAGATTTTGCAGTAATAATTCAGTCCAAGAGAAATTATCACATTTTTTTCTTCTTAAATACCACTTCTTGAACATCAGAATTGGTAGTGCATTTATCCAGAAGCTAACAAGTAAAAAGAAGAACAACTTGATTTTATACTTTGCTAACCAAAATGAAAGCTCTTATGAGAAGAAAACAGAGAATCTTAATACTGAAATACATAGGAAAAACAGACAATTAAAACTTCATTCAAGTAAAGAAGAAGAAACAACCATAACAATCACAATAAGTAAAATTTGAACTTTGGGTGCACTAAATTTTTAACTGTGATGAATTGAAAAGTGAACACTTTAAATTCTCGGTACAAAAAATCCGAGTCTCATCTTAAGTACAAAGAGCTCCCACTAGTTATGTATGCCACAATGTTCCTATCAAAATATCAACAACTTTATTTTTATCTAGTCCATTTTGTAAAACCCAAAAAATGGATTAAAAACGCACCAAGAAAGCTATATCTTCTTGAAAAAGGGCATGAGATTGAGCTTTAACTCAACGAAATCATGTTTTGGTCAACATCTTATTGAGAAACTAATCCTATAATAAATGAAAAGATTATCATTATTTAACACATATTTAATTGTAATATTATTATATAATTGAAACATTAATATACCTCGTTCAACAACACATTGAAGCTCTTCAAAATCATAGTCCAACAATGATGGTAAAGGTATGTCTTTTAACCAATCTTGTATACATATAAGTGCATTCACCTTTTGATATGATAAAGAACTACGATATGGATCAAGCACTCTTCCTCCTGTGCTAAATGCAGACTCAGATGCAACCGTAGAAACATGCATGGCTAATAACTCTCGAGCTATGTTTTAAAGAATTGGAAATCTACATGAATTAATTTTCCACCAATCAAGAATGTTCAAATTTGCACTTGTATCAAGCTCTTCCTCTAAATACTTTTGAAGCTTAGATTTGTTTGAAGAGGTTAATCCTGTTGTTTTCACAAATTTGTTCCTTCCATATGGATAACTAGGGATCTCTACATATGTTTGTTGTGTGCCATTTTTAGCTCTGTTTTGACTTTTATATTCATTAAACAACAAATTTGAAGAAATGCCCAATTTTGACTTTAATGCCCATCCATCATTTGTCTTTTCAGGATCAGAAAATTGATCAGTTGTCCAATTCATATAACTCATTTTGTATCTAGGTTCGAAGACAACAATAATCAACAACATATTGAATTTGTTAGGTTCACCCCAATATTTGCCATTTTTTTTTTCATTTTTTCAGCCATCTTATATGTAGCACTGCTTGTACTATTGGACTTAAACAAATAATTGATTCCATTCCAAATTCCTACTACCTCTAACATGTACATATTACTAGTAACATAGGAGTTACCAGAGATGCACAAAGTAGCTTCTAAAAAAATGCTAAAAAAGGTAGAATAGATTCAACATATTCCCAATCTTCATAAGAACGCAATCCAATCCCCTTTCCTAACTATTAGCATACTTTGTATCATGAAACTCAAGTTGATCAAATGCCTTTTTATGCTTCAAAGTAGCATCTAACATCAAATAGGTTGAATTCCACCTTGTTTCAACATCCAAGCAAATATGACCCTTATATTCAATATTTTATCTTTCAACACACTCTTTGAATTTCATAAATCTAGAAGGAGATGATCTAATATATTTCACTACAACACGAATTCTTAAAACAGAATTATCAATCTCTTTTAGCCCACTTACTCACAATTAAGTTTAAAATATGTGCACAACAATAGTTTTCTCATCAAGTGTTGAACTTCCGTATCATTTGATGTAGCATTATCTATTGTCAAGGTCAAAACACGACTCAAACCCCATTCATGCAAGCATGACTCAACAAATTTAGCCATGACCTCTCTAGTATGACTTGTTATACTTGACGAAAATTCAAAATCTTTTTATGCAAATTCCAATCATTATCGATGAAGTGGAATGTCAAACACATTTAACTTTGATTTTTAAGTGAAGTCTAGTGAGACGAACTCTTTGACAATGTTGAGAAAGAAAATTCTTCGAATATTCCTTCTTTGCATTCCATAATGTTACAATATTACGTGATAAGGTATAGTGTGATGGGATCTTAAATCTTGGTTACAAAGCATTTGAATTTAAAAGTAGCATGCTCTACAAACAGAAAGGGGAGTTCAGATTCCATAAACATTTTTACTAGTTCTTCTTGAAAAAGTTCTTGGTCAAATCTATCATAAGAAGGAGAGTTAATGTTCCCATCAATTGTTGAAGATGCACTAGGTTTTTGCCTCTTGTTTACTTCTTTATTGGGGTTATTTGGATATCTCAACACATGATTACACATTGAAGTTGTTCCTTTCTCATATCGAATAATGACATTACAATACTTGCATTGAGCACTCTTATCCAATTTAGGTTCTAGTTGAATGAAATGATTCCAAGCTTGCAATCGATTTTTTTGTTCGTCATGAGAAAGGGGTCTCACATTTGTAGAGCCACTGACAATTGGTGGGGTAGAAAGTGCAGGCTCAATTGGTTTTGAGACAGAACAATTATCTTCTTCACGCACTATTGGTTTTTGAGATGTTACTTTTCATTCTACAATTAACGATAAAGGGTAAGAAAAGAAACTAGAAAAGGAAAACAACCAACAACATAACATGACATAGAAAAAATTATCAATAGAAGCATATAATTATTCATGCACTACAAAATCTTAACAGGATTGGAAAGAATGTTCTTGCTCACAAAAATACAAAATGTAGGAGTTGCTATAATACAAGTGTACTTTCGCCCTAGTGCTAGTATATCACTGACATTAGTTTTATCTATGAAATTATTAAACTTGTCTAATAGGTTGTGCTCTTCTCCATTAAACGGAACACCTTTAGCAATCTCCCAATCCCACAGCCTACTCTCCTCTAATTTTAGAAAACCTCAAGCATTTGATAATTGCAGTTGGAAAGACGCAACTTATGTAACACTACTGTAACATCCTATTTTATGACCACTAACGTAATCTTGAAATTAATTACAACTCTTAATAATTATGCGATCATATAACTAATTTATAACCACTAAAAGTCATCCAAGTGACATGACAAACGTTGGAGCAACTATATAAACGGAAGAAACAAGAAAAACATCAATTTCTTTTTCTTATTTTAGTTTTATAAAAATCTTCATGAAGAAATTTTATTAGTCTCACTGCTTATTTATACGGGAAATGTCATCTAAATAGAGAAATCTATTGAAACTAGAGAAAATAAATATAAAAAGCATGGCAAAAAATAAGTAAAATGATTAAGATATTATAAGAAGAGAATTAAAAGTTGGAAGATAAAAGATAAGTAGTTTAATTAGATTATTCAAGACACATGAATAGTTCTTACCTTGTACCTTAATTTTCAAAGTTATGTTTGTGTAACTATTTGTAGATTATTTTAGTACATGTGAAAATTGTAACTTAAATGTTAATAATTAGTGAGACATAAATATAGTTATTAATTTAGTATTCATATTAGATGTTAACGACCTTCTATCTTTCTCTTTAGCCATATGTAACGTAAGGGTTAAAGCTTCTTTTTGAAAATCATTTTTGAACATTAAATATACATGAATTTTGTAATAGAACTTTGAGAATTTTGAAGGTGTGTACTCTCTTTTTTATTCTTAAAAAACGTTTTTAAGTAATAAATATTCTTTATACTTATCTGTTGGGATTCTTTCACAAAGGTAAGCTTGCTGCTAATCCTTTATTTTTTTGAATTTATTCTTGTTTCTACCTTGTAGTTTTATATGTTAGTTATGGATTTTTTTTTGTATCATGCTTCCATCATTCAAAATTTTTATGGAATTTGACTTCTTCAATACCTCTTGAATTGATTAAGATCCTTTCATGCTATAAGAATAAGATCACTAAAAAAAATTAAATGTTAATAATTATTTTGGTGTACTTAGGGTTTATTTGGATCCTTTTCAAGATTAATATAAGGTAGTTGTATGATTTTTCAATGTAAAAGAAATCACAGCCTATTAGAACAAAAATTAAAGAAATAAGAGTTCCAGTTTCCAAACCATTTTTAAAATGTAAATTGACAATTTATCTCTTATTCAAATGTTTCATAAAATTGTGTCATTTTTTTAATTCGAATCTGTGTTTAAAAATACCGAATATGTTCTATTTTGAAGAGACTAATTATGTTTTTGATGGCTCATGTAAAAAATATATATTTAGTTTATAGACTTATTGTTCAATTTCTAATTGAAATATAAATATAAATTAACTTTCGTAAATATTTCTTCAATAACACAAGAGAATTTAATGCAGTATATATTTATATTTTATATAATATATTTATATTTTATATAATAAATTCTGAAGAAAATTAATTCAAAAGTCATAATTATTAATTTTGTATTATATTAGAAATTTAGACATCATCACTTTAAATACAGTGTAAAAATATAAATTTAATATATTATCCATAAAGCAAAATAGATCGCCTTAAAGAACTTTAATAGAATAAGGATAAAGGATTCATTACAAAAAGATGTCTCTTTAGTAACTAATTTGAGTGACCAAAAATTGTTAGTTACTATAATAATCAATTTAAATACAAATTTATAAAATTAAAAATTATTGGTTACTAAAATAATCACTATTATAAATAAAAAATTATAATTGATCACTAAATTGATCACTAATTAATTAGAGACTAATTTAGTAACTAAGTCATTTTGGTAGCCAAAATCTAGGTAGCTAATTTTTAGTAACCAATTTTTTTTTGTACCCAAAACCATGGTAACTAATTTTAAAAATCAATTTAGTGACCAATTATAATTTTTTATTCATAATAGCAACTATTTTAGTAACTAATAATGTTTTGGTATCTAAATAAGTCAATATAGTGACTAACAACTTTTGATCACTAAAATTGGTTACTAATAAGACATTTTCTTGTAATGATTAAAAATATTTTTATTAGTGATAACATGAGAAAATTTTGATTCACTTCTTCCGATTTTTGTATCATTCGTAAAGTATTTCAAATTTTATTTCTCTATCATAGTGACTCTGGTTAACAATTTATATTAAAAACAATCATGTATATTCTAAAAACAATGACTACATTTTTCATATCATGAACAAAATAAAATTTCCCATGCATAACACCAAATTGAACAGTAAACTGAAATGCAAAATAGCAGTTGATTAAGCTTATAAACTCATTTATTCAACCTAGAACTATGTTTCACTGAACAAGTGAGATTATATCTTGGTGCAATCAGTGGGCTTAAAGGACACAGTTTTCCTCAGCAAATCATATCCAACTAAGTAGTTCATCTGTGCTAAGTTACCAAAGATGGAACCACTTTCCACTGGGGCAAAAGCAAAGCACAAAACATCATCAGACACACTAACAAAAGTGTTCAGAGAATCCAACACAACGTCTGCACCACTAAAATGTGCAACAATAGGTGGAGCCTTAACGGCATTATGTCCTCGAGAATTGTAGCAAAGGCTTAGAATTTGGTCTGTTATATTCACACGTTCTAGGTTGATGTTAGCAGCCACTTCTGACTCTAATTTCGCATAAAATTTTTCTGGCAAAATGGTGAGAGTTGTTCCTGAGTCGATTATAATGTTACCATTTTCATCATTTGAGGCTGAATCATCCACAAACTCAATCCTTTTGGACCCCACACTCATGCCCTCCAATTTAAGGTAATAGAAAGTATCAACAGAACCAGGTATGATTGGTGTAGAAACTGTTCCAGGGCCATCCACAACAGCATTTTCTCCAAAATTTAACTTACTCGAGCTTTTGGGGTGAAACAATGGCACTAAGCAATAGGAGAATTTGAAGTCAATTGAAGGACCTATCTGGGAGACAAGTGAGACATGACCACCTCCTAAACCAACTATGCCAGAACCTTCGGTGTCAAATGTACCAGCATTGTTCACACCACAACCAATGGGAATACTGGGAAATGCAACTGGGGAATCTAATAAGAAACATCAAAAACAAACCAACGAACATTAAATAACAAAAGACATCAAAACAAATGAACATTCGGAAAACATTAACTGATGACAAACTAAAAGTGTTTGTGTGTGTAATGGTTGGCATCACAAAACATGAAATGACCTAAAAGGTACATTTTGATTACCTGTAGTAGAACCCAAAGTGAGTGTGTCAAAGGCAAGATTTCCTTGTGAATGAGATCCATCGCCATATGAGACAGTATATTGGCAATTGGGTTGAGCATCAGAGAGGCAATAAGTCTGACCTAGAGTCTGACAAACCGTAGAATAGCAAGAGACAGGTTCGTAGGTTTTGGATTTGGAAGGGTCAAACAATGGACTGGTTTGGTTGTAACACTGTTCACAAGGCTTGCACTGAGACCAAATGAGGTCACTCCCGGTGTCAGCAATGCCCATCACTTCAAACGGTGGAGTTCCGATGGAGTATTTCACAAGGTACTCTCCCTGGTTGGAGATTATCACAGACTGGGGTGTGTTTTTGGTAGCTTTTGGTTTTGCATAGAAGTGATTAACACGGTCCAGAGAACGGTGGAAAGAGGTGTTGAGTTTCTGAAAAAGGGTTTTGGTGGGGTTGTAGAATGGAGATTTTGGAGAGTCTCTGTGAATCAGTTCAACACTGAAACCTCCTTTGAGTGGCTCAGTGAGAGACCTGGCATAACAGCAAGTGGTTGAGAATTTGAACAAGAGGAAGAAGATGAACAAAATGCAGGACTGAAGGGCCATGTTGTGAGATGAATGCAGCTGTATGGATGGATTTAGAAGAACACTGTATATATAGAGGTTCTTTCTGGAGAGTATTGATTGTAGAAGAACCCTTTTGAATTCCATTGAACTGTTATAATTGAATGAAAACAATGGTTTTTATTCCATGCATGGATGTTACAAAATGAAAATTGAAGATTTTTGTCCTGTTGTTAAATTTGCATGGCTCAGGATCACAGTTCATAATATGTGGAATAATTTACAGTACCCTTTGATCTTTCCGATTCACTCACTTGGAGCACTGTCATTTAATTCTTATTTAAGGTTCTAGGTGTGACTTAGAGAAAAGAAAAAAAGAAAAAGAAAGGTCGTAGATTTAATATCCTAATTAACCGTTTGAAGAAATTAATAAGGTTCTTCATTTTCGTCTCAACTTCTTATAAGTTCATAATTTAGTCTAAGAAGAAAAAAACTGAAATGAAAGCAACTCTTGAAAATTTAGCCGAACTATTTTAAGGTTTAAGATGTCTTTGTTCCAATGAATTTGAGATAGAGTGACTAGATGGATTAAATGAAGTTACAAATAAAAAAAAATGAAGAGATTAAAAATAAAATTTGTGAATTATTTGATAAATACAATAAATAAAATATAATAATAATAATAATAATAATTATTATTTTTATCATCATTGTTTCTTTATTATAATTATTGTTATTATTATTAATAAATAATAATAATTATCATTAATAATTAATAATTATTATTATTATTTTTTCCAATATTTTTTATTTAAAAATTATTATTATTATCATTATCATTATTAATATTATATTTCATGATTGAAGAAGGAATTAAAAAAAAACTGAAAAACATTTACGCGATCTATGCTAAGTTGTATTTTTTCTTTGATTCCTTAGGTTCATGTAAGATGAGGTTCAACTCTCCTCCTTAGTATTCATCTTCACAAATCAGTGTAAATAGGTAAAAGCAAACAATCAAATCACTTGTTCACAACGTCTCACAAATAGAGTTGTGTTCAGAAGATACGAGGACTAGATAAAATTTTCATTTTAATATTATTTTACTATAACTTCTCATTTTTATTTTATTTATCTAATATTTTGAAGTAATTTGTTAATTAATATTTAATAATCAAGTCGTTTCAGTTCATTCTATTCTGGACCATTCAAATACTGATTTATAATATACAGTTTATATCAAATTGAATATGAATGTTCTAATTTTAAAATTTTCACATAAAAATAAAAATAGTTGCAAGTATTGTGAACAATATTCTGTGAATTAAAACAATTTATTTTAATACGTTTAATATTTCTGTAAGATATAGTAATTTCTTTTCTTATTTTCTTCCCCTAACTCTAATTCAGGGAAAAAAAATGTCAAGATCCATAATATTTAATCAATAATTATGTATACATATTTTTGAATTTCAAAATTTTAGTAATAAATTAATTGTGAATGACAAATTAGAATTTACTGTCTAATATAAGTTAAAAATATAACATTTTTACAGGTGATATATATATATATATATATATATATATATATATATATATATATATATATATATATATATATATATATATATATATTAATTCAAAACTAAGGTGATGAGAGAGTACTTAGAAATCTCTTACAGAACCTCAAGTATTTGATATGTGGTTGGGAAGACGCAACTTATGGTTGGAATAAAATTAATCTAACATCTTTCTTTATGCAGAATCAAGGTCTATTGAAAATGGTGAAAATAAATATGAAAAAGTGTATGAAAAGAAAAAACAAAAAACATTACCTGTAAGAGAGATTAAGAAAAGAAAAACAGTAAGGTCTGGAAGACGAATAAAGTAGTTAGTTTTAGATGGTTTAAGACACATGAATAGGTTTTAACTTTCATGTTATCTGCAAAGTCATACATGCTTGTAACTACTTATACATTACTTTAGAACATGAAAAAGTTGTAACTGTTTTTTTTTTTTTTTTGTTTTTCAATATGAAAGTTATAACTTATGTTAGCTAGACATAACTATAGTCATTAGTTTAATACTAATATTAGATATTATTTAATTATTTAAGTAACTTTTGTAACCGTCCTTCTTCCTCTTTTTGCCATGTCACGTAAACTATACATAAGGGTCCAATTTCTTATAAAATTATTTTCAACCTTAATACATATAAATTTTTGTAAGAGAATTTTGGATTTGAAAGTTTGTATTATCTTCTTTTGATTCTTACAAAGTTTTTCCAAATAATAAATCCTTTGTTACACTTACTCTGTGAGATGTCTTTTATAAAAAAGGGCATGCCCTTCATTCATATATATATATATATATATATATATATATATATATATATATATATATATATATATATATATATTATTTTTTATTTCTTTTAATTATTTGGTTTGTTATGAAATTCATTCACATCTCTAATATATTTTTTATCTTATCATAATCTTTATGTAATCATGTTAAAATGATGTATATAAATTAAAAAAATTTTATTTTTAATATTTGAATATTTCTATTATTTTTTAATATTTTTATTTATTGTATATTTTCCTTTCACATGAGAATGTTTAATACTCTCAATTTAAGTATTTGATAACATAAATCTTTCATTTACTAGGTAATATAAAAAAATTTACTTATTATTATTAATTTTTGTTTCATTTGAAGAACTCTTTTGTTTCGCTACAACAATTTTTCTAATTTCTCAATCATTGAGTATATATGTTGATATTTGAAAAGTTTTCTTAAATCTCTAAGATATTTTTCATCTTATCATACCCTTAATTATACATTTGTTTTCCTTTGTGTGATTCATTTCAATAGTCTTCATATTGTTTATAAGACACACATTTGTTAATTTTTTAATATTTTTATTTTTTGTTTATTTTCATTATGTAGAATATTATTTCGATATATTTTATCTAGTTATTTTTTATTTTCTAACTCATTACAATTATACTTTAATTTTTTTCACTATAATTGTATAAATAATTTTTATTTACTACAATATAAAATTTAATGTAACTGCCATAAATATTTTTTTATTACCATCCAACATATATTGGAGTTTAAAAGATACAAGATCTATCTTACAATTTTATTATTATGTTTATTATTTGTTCTTTGCGTCATTTTGATTAAGTGATGTATTATAACTTTTATTAGTGTATAAAAAAGAGATTCATTACAATTTAAAAAATTGAAGTAAACAAACATTTAAAATATATTTTAATTTGAATAATTTTTTTCCTTTTATATTTTCTTAAAAATATTTTTAAATTTCATCAACTAGGTTTTATTAATGTTTGCAAATTTAATAAATGTTTTGGTTCTCATGAAATTTTATTTGGTATTTTAATCTAAAATGTAAACAATTATAATTTATTTCAAACTATTTGATATCGAAGAACCATCCTCCTAACATTGAATATTTGATAATATTATGTTTCATTTACCGTAGCTTTTTATTATTTTATAAAAATTAATTAAAATTAATATTAAAGTAGTAAGAAAACGGGTACGGGTATGAGTACGAGATTATATTCGTTACCTGGTGGGGATGGAGATGAGTCAAAAGTTTGATACCCGTTGGGTTTGGATATGAGGATGAGGATGAATTTGTTTTACGGGGATGGGTATGAAATAGCGAAACCCATCCCTGTCCCGCCCATTGCCATCCCTAGATATGGATGAATTTTTTCTACGGAGATGGGTATGTGACAGTGAAACCCGTTCCCGCCCTGTCCCGTTGTCATCCCTAATAACCAGTGAAAAAACATGCACATGCATGTGTGCTATTTTTTTTTTAATTTTAAAAATAAATATAAATAATTTTTTAAATTTTATTATAAATACTTTCTTTATTTATTTTATAGATAATATTTTTTTATTAATTATACTTATTTTAGTTTAAAAATAAGTAATTTAAAATAAAAAGGGTTAAATATGTTTTTGGTCCCTCAAGTTTGAGCGAAATTTGGGTTTAGTTCCTCATCAAAACTTTTGACCAATTTAGTCCTTCATCTTCCAAAATGCATGAATTTAGTCCTTCATCTTCCAAAATGCGTGAATTTAGTCCTTTTAACCAAATTTTGTTAAGTTTATCTGACATTTCAAGCGCATTTCATGATAGTATTTAAATTATTCATATTGTTTGACACATTTTTGCTTCAATGTTAACTTAAATACTATCATGAAGTGCGCTTGAAACGTCAGATAAACTTAACAAAATTTGGTTAAAAGGACTAAATTCACGCATTTTGAAAGATGAATGACTAAATTGGTTAAAAGTTTTGATGAGGGACTAATTCCAAATTTCGCTGAAACTTGAGGGACCAAAAACATATTTAACCCAAATAAAAATTAAATAATCATATCAATTTTAATTAACAAAACAGTTACAGGTAAAAATGAAAAAATAATTGTTTTAATTTAAAAAAAAAGTCATTTATTAAAGAGTAAAATTGGGAATATAAATTTGGACAGCGAAATTGGATATCACTTTTATATATAGATATAGATACGAGAGTTATACAAGAATTTTAGTTGTATACAAAATACTTGTAATCTTTTGATTCATTAATAATAAATTATCCCTTCCTGTCAATCCTTTTGTCTTTTACCTAATCCGAGCGTGTGTTTTATCTCAATCAGACATGTTTGTATTTCAGAGTCAATTTTAATTTAAATTTGTAAAAATGGGTTCATTATTTTTTTTTTTTGTAAAATAGGGTCAAATCGGCATAATGGAAGACGACATTAAACTGAAAAGTGAAGTCGTTATGTATAGGGATGGCAACGGGGCGGGGCGGGTACGGGTATCATGATCTCATCCCCATCCCCATAATAAAAATTCATCCCCATCCCCATCCCCAAACCCAACGGGTATACAACTTTTGACCCATCCCCATCCCCACCGGGTAACGGGTATTTTCTTATACCCATACCCATACCCATTTTTTTATTGTTCCATATATCAATTAAATATTTTTTATAAAAAAAATTTAAAAATCACACCAACGGAATCATGATACTATCAAAATATTCAATATTAAAATAACATACTCTTTTTGATTTTCATGATGTCAAATATTAAGAAAAATATTATAATAGTATAAATCTCAAATTAAAGTATCAAATAACAACTAAATAAAATTCAAATAATTATATAAAAGCTAAAAAATTACACATTACTAAAATTTTATAATAACCAAAATATTTATTAATTTTACAAATGATCAGTGGTTTCATTTGCATTCGATCCACCTACACATAGAAAAAAAATGAAAAATTAGATATGATATAATAATTGAAATTGAAAATTTTAATTACTAGAATATAATGTACCTTCTTCATCAGATTCATTTTCACTCATGAGAACATCTTTTCCTTTTAATTTTTTAACACCTATAAACACCAAATGTAGAATATTAGATGAGAATTCACAAAAAATACTAACAAAAAATATTAATAAATTTGAGTAACTTACCTAGATGGTTTGAGTTCCATATCCAACTTCTTGTACACATCAAAGCCTTTATAGTAATATGATGAAGTCGACTACGGTGAGAAGTTAATATCTGACCACCAGTACTAAAAGCAGATTCAGAAGCTACAGTTGTTATTAGAATAGCTAAAACATCCCTTGCAATTGCTTGAAGGGTTGGAAACTTTAACCCATTTGTTTTCCACCATGATAGGATATCAAATTCTTGTGTAACCAGCAAATTATCTTCTTCCAAGTAATAATCCAACTCTGTTTTCATAACTGTAGTTATAGATTTTTTCTTTTTTGCCATAAACTCTAAAAATTCATTCGCATCATTATCAACATCCTTTCCCAACTCCAATGATGTAGCTCTATAAGAAGAAGTTTCATTCTTTTTTGATTGATATTCCAAAACCAAATCATAGCACATTTGACGAATCCTACTAAGTTTCAGATCAAAATCATTACCATACAATTTATAAAAATAATATTCTAACATGTCCATCTTGTACCTTGGATCTAAAACTGAAGCAATTGCCAATATATCATGAATAACACTCCAGTAACTTTCAAATTTCTTTAACATTTGTATTGCCATATTTTGAATGGTTATCTCAGGAGATTTAACCCAATCATTTATTGCAATCTTGATCTCACAAATCTTTGGGAAAAAGATGTTGGCAGTTGGGTATTTGGAGCCAGAAATGATTTCTGTGATGTCATTAAATAATTTTAGCCTTCGACAAACATCCTTTGCAAATTCCCACTGCATATCAGTTGGCAAAGAAGTGTATTGAGCTTCACGTTGCTTTAACCTAAAAAACACATCCTTATAACATATGGCAATATCAAGCATCTTGTAAGTAGAATTCCATCTAGTTGGGCAATCCAAACTTAACTTTTTAGTGAAAGAAATTCGCAATTGTCTAGCTGTTTCCTCAAATTTTTCCATTCTTTTAGGAGTTGCTGTCCAATATGCTACACTTTCTCGAATTTTTTCCACCCCTTCTTTTAGGACGGCTAACCCTTCTTTCACAATCAAATTAAGGATATGTGTTGAACAACGCATATGAAGCAAAGACCCTTTCTTAATGAGTGTGTCCAACTTCAACTTATCCTTAATTTTTTCAATCATGCTATCATTTGTGCTGCAGTTGTCTAAAGTGATAGTAGACAATTTTGTATCAATATTCCAATCGAACAAACAATCAACTAATACATTGCAAAGTCGATCAGCTGTGTGAGGTGCGGGAACATAAATGAACCTATAAATTAAGCAATATTTTGTAAGACATATAATCTTTCTAGAGGTGCATAAAAAAAATTACTGGAAAATTTATAAATTAAAAAAGGTGTACCTCAAAATTATATTTTGCAATGTCCAATTGTCATCAATATAGTGAGCTGTGATAGACATATACCCTTTCTTTTGATTGCTTGCAGTCCACATATCCGATGTAATTGCTATTCTTCCTTTATTTGTATCTATCAACTTCATAACAACTTGTTTTTCATGTTCATAGATGCCGAGTATCTCTTTCTTTATCGTATTTCGTGAAGGAAGTTGAAATAATGGTTGAATTGTTGTCACGAATCTAATAAAACCAATATGGTCCACTATTGACAATGGATATTCATGCAATATAATCATTGTTGCAAGTTCCCTCTTGGCATTTTCTTCATTATAAGCTCCACAAGCCAATTCCTTTTTGCCACTTGAAATCTTAGAAAAAAGTGTTTTTTGTCCCCCTTTTCCTTTTGCTAAAGCCTTCTTTTGAATACATATGTTTGTATGATGGTGCAAGTGCTTTGTTCCATTCTTTGTTTCTCCACCAAGCAGTTTCTTGCAATAGTTACATTTAGCTTTGTATTTTCCATCAACTTTTATCTTTTCAAAGTGTTCCCACACAACACTTTTCAATTTCCCTTTCTCAGGCTCTACTTGTGTTGTTGAATGTATTTCATCATGAACTTCTGAAGGTGTTTGCGTAGATGGATTCAATGGAGATTGACTGTCATTATTGGAACTTTGAAAGGGAGTTGGTTGTTGTGAACACTGTGGTGGACTTGGTACCTGCAAATCTTGATCTCCTGTGCTCATTTTCTCTAGAAACTAACATACGTAACAAAAAAAAATCAAACAAAGTAAAAAGGTTAATTTCTTTTTTAACAAAATATAAAAGGAAAACCAATAATCAAGTTTAAAAATATTTCAAATATTTTTTATACTATTAAAAATTTATATTATACCACTTAAACGAAATAGCACAAATAACAAAATTAAATTAATAATAATTCAAATTTAAACATAGATTCTTCATCTTTTGATCTTGAATTAAATTAAGGATTTATGCAATTGAGCACTTAAAATTGAGAATTAAACATTATCATGAAACAAAAAATAAATAATAAATAAAATTATCATAAAGGAGTAAAGATAATTAAATGTGTGACCCAAATTTGAGAATATCCATTTGAACATAACATAACGGAAAAAAAAATGTATAATTAAGATTATGATAAAAGGAAAAGTACCTTGAAGATCTGCTTAAACCTTAAAAAACAAGCCAAACAATTAAAAGAGAGTAAAAAAGTGTATAACCAAAGTAACAAAAAGAAGAGCTACAAAATAAGAGTCAAACATTTTCATGAAAATAAATAAATAAATAAAGATAATCAAATGTGTAACCTAAAAATTATTTCATAGAATGAAGTTGAGGAACACCTATTTGAACATAACCATGTACAGAGAGTAAAAATTATGTAATAAGAAGAAGAAAAATTACCTTCAAAATTAAATCTTGAAAAACAAACCAGACAATTGAGAGAGTAAACAAAGTGTATAACAAAAAACAAAGAGAATGAGAAATATGTTATATATATATATATATATTATATTATATTATATTATATTATATTATATATTATATTACTATGTATATATATATTATATGTGTGGATATCTTATGTTTATATATATATATAATTATTTATATATATTATATTATATTATATATTATATTATTATTACTATGTATATATATTATATGTGTGGATATCTTATGTTTATATATATATATATATATATATATATATATATATATATATATATATATATATATATATATATATATTTATAGATATATATTTATTTTAAGTATATATTATATTATATTATATAATAATATAAATATAATAATATATATTATATTATTATGTATATATATTATATGTATATGCGTAGATATTTTATGCTTTTATATATATATATATATATATATATATATATATATTTCTTTTAAATTTTTATAAATTTGTAATGTTATAAATTTGTTTATAAAAGATCTCACTAGTTAAATGATTAATTTGTTTTATACGTATATATTATATATATTATATTATATTATTATGTATATATATTATATGTATATTATATTATATTATATTATATTATATTACATGTATATGTGTAAATATATATATATATATATATATATATATATATATATATATATATAAAAGTATATTTTATTTATATGTATATATACTATATTATATTATATTATATTATATTATATTATATTTTATGTGTAAATATATTATTTATTTATATATATTTTTTAGATTATTTAATAAATTATAAATAGTTTAGTAATTTAAGCGGGGACGGGTATTTGGGCGGGTATATATATATCCCCATCCCCATCCCCATCCCCAGTTGAAAATTTCGGGTATTACCCATACCTATACCCATACCCAGTCAAAGCGGGGATTCCCCGTCAAAACGGGGACGGGTTCGGGTGATACCCACGGGCACGGGTTTATTTGCCATCTCTAGTTATGTACGAGGACGACTTCACTTTTCACATAATAGAAATTGGCCTTTTATAGCATATTTTACTTTTTGAAAAAAAAAAGGAATCCGACTGGAGGACTTGACCGTATTTTGCAAAAAAAAAATTTAAACGAACCTATTTTTACAAATTTGAGTTAAAATCGATCTCGAAAAACAAAAAAGTCTCTCAATCAATTATCTATATTGGTCCAACATTGTCAAAACATGAGACAACTGCAACATATTTTGGAAGATTGCATGTGTTGGTTAATTCTATGAGTTTGTGATGAACTTGTGGAAGATTGCAAAGTTATGGAGAAAATAGAACCTTGACACCCCAGTTTGACCATATTGCGATTACAATCGAAGAATCCAAAGATCTTGAGACAATATCTGTTGAAGAATTGCCAAACTTCTTAGTGCCATTTGGTGATGAGGCACATTTGGTGCAAGATGAAGACGGTTCTAATTCAGATTGCGTGTTATTGGTGGTAACTACAAATAGTGGAAAGATGATTCTTCCTTGTACCTTAATACAAGGTGTTGGTGATCCAAGTGTCAAAAGTAGTGTAAAATTTGCAGATAATAGCATTATTATGGAAGACAAAGTGTTAATCACTCAAAAGGATGGAAAGAAGCATATATGAATTATGTGTTGTATGTTTCTACAATGAAGAAACATTTGCTTAGCATGCAGGGGGCGGTACCTGCATTGCATGTGATAGACTCCCCAAAATTTTTAAATTTAAATATATATATATATATATATATATATATATATATTTTAAAATTATATTTATATATTTATATATTATTTAAATTAAGCTATATATATTCTTTATATATTTTTACCATTTAAAAAATAAAATAATTAAAATAGAAAACAATTAGATGGATGTTGCTTAATAAGAGTAGGATTCTATCTCTAGTCATTACAGCAAGTCATCAAGAAAGTGAGAGTGAAAAGATAAAACAAATACAGATTGGGAAAGAGAGACAAGAATAATGCATTATCAAAAAATCTCTCATGAGACAAAGTTAATATCTATGTTAGATTTATTATTCTCTTCTTATCGATGTTTCTCCCTAATTAAGTTCTCCACAAATTAGTATGAATCCTATGTATAATTTTAGGAATTCTTTGTGTGAAATTGGCATGAACCCTAATTACATTTTTTCCAAATTAGTATAATTCTAAATTATAAAATTTAGGAGAATTAAGGGATTTTATGTTTTCTACCACATATGGTAAACTTTTATGGATGTATTTTGAACTGCATTACAAATCCTGCTGCACATAATAAATTAGTTGAATAACCTTGAATTGGAATAGAAATTGAAATATCTCTTTTGCATGAATTCAATGAATTAAAAATATTATGGTTTAAATAGAAGAAACAAAAAACTTTTTTTTAATTACAAAAAAATTTAAATATAAAAAATTTAATTTGACATCCCTTAATTTTTTGACAAGTTCTACCACAGTTAACATGGACAATTAACTACAAAAAATCATGTATATAATAACATTTTTAAAATGATGTTTCTATAAAAATATTTTTTTTTTCAATATAATACGACATTTTTATAACAGTCATACTTTGTATACAAAATATAACTATTTTAACTATCATATTACTAATTGTATTATTGAAACATATGACATTTAAAAATGTTATTTTTTTAAATAAATAATTTATTCTCCACTATAAATTACATTCCTCCCCTTTTCCAAATCACTTTATTCCTTGCACATTTACTTCCAACTTCACTGGTTCACTTCACTTCCAAACCCTCGAAACTATCTTTTCCCATTCACTTCGACACTCTTGAAACAACACTCTGGACACTTCTCACATTGCCTTCGAACTTCAGCACGTTCACTCCAAAATTTTAACTTTGAAACAACACACATAGCCTTCGAAATTTAGGCAATTTCCAATTCCTATCATTCCCTAGCCGATTCCTTGTGCAGGAACCTAGTCGCGTGTTGGGCCAATGACATATGAGCCAAACCATAGAAGACACTGACACCACTCTCAACCTAAAACCTTAAGGTAATGGGTTTATGGGTCTTTATTCTTATATAGTGCTCCACTTTCTCATTTCTAGCCAATGTGTGACTTATAATCACACTTGGATTCTTAACAATCTCCCCCTCAAGGGTGAGTCCCTTCAACCACATTGATACTTCCCCTCTAGCGGAAGCATCCCAACCACGAGTACTCCTTTTCTGTACCGCCGTTCTTATTAACGGGACACACTTACCTAAAACCCTTGTCAGGAAGACTTTCGATACAAGGACCATACTGCACTCGTCTGAGCCGGTTTTAATCATCGGCTCTGATACCACTTGTTAGGTTTATAGAGAGGGGTATCACTGGAGAGATACAACACCAATGAGATCTGAGCCAAACCATATAAGGCACTGACACCACTCTCAACCTAAAACCTTAAGGCAATGGGTTTATGGGTCTTTATTCTTATATAGTGCTCCACTTTCTCATTTCTAGCTAATGTGGGACTTAGAATCACACTTGGATTCCTAACACGTTATTTGTTATTATTATCTGTTCTTCATTTATTCAAGGTAAGTTCTTTACTTGTTCATTCAATGTAATGTCAACCCAGTCGCGTGTTAGAGTTTTGAAATTCAAAAAATTTTGTTTTGTTTTTTAGTTTTCGTTATGTACCTGTACTTTATGTGAAAAAGGCCAATGTTTTTGTTCAATATATTCAATATTGAATTATAAATGGTGCTTATATAACCACTAAAATTCTTTTTGAGGTAAGAAAAATTAGGAGTAGCAAGATATCATTCCAACTAATTTTGGTTCATCAAAAGTAGGTCGAGTCGAACTGGTCCGCTCCTAAAAAACGGATTGAACAATTCAACCCATCCCATCTTAGGGAAGGTTGGCGAGAGGCGGGCTAGCCTGCCACTTTTGTTTTTCAATTTTTTTGTAATTTTTTTTAACATTTTTAAAATTTTGTTTATAAATTATATATATATATATATATATATATATATATATATATATATAATATCATAAAATTATTTATTGTTAATTATTTTTTATTTTTAAACATAAAAAATTTAAAATAAAAAGGTTGGCGGGCCAGGACAGGTTGGTCCGTCTTTGGCCCGTCAGCTGGACGGACTAGGCGAGTCAGGTCATAACAAGTTGATGGGTTGAAAATTTTAATCCGACTTGTCTTTTTTATAGCAAACTGGTAGGCTTACCTGACGAGTCTGATCCATTTTGACATCCCTACAAAAAATAAGAGATACTTAAGAAAAGTTGTCACGTAGTGAAGAAACAATTGGTACATTAGAGGATCCAGGAAATTCTAAACTTTACACATTTTGGAGTTGATTCTCATAACATAGTACTTTCATATTAATCTACGTCTCTTGATTACTATTTTTTTTGGAGATTGGCTAACAATCAATATCAATATCATTGTTAGTTCTATCTACTATGGATTTTGATTTTTTATTTTATCTTTTCTAAGAAAAAAAACATATTATACTTGGTGTCAATGAGATTTTAGTAGTTATTGATAAATATATTATATATCTCCTGTTTTTATTTATATTGATAGAGATATCATATATTTGATTCTCTTTTATTATTATCAAATATTCTATTTTATTTTGTTTTTAACTTTTTCCTCTATATGATGGGACATTGTACTTTATATATTGAACAAAAGATTCTAATAAATCCTAAAGAAAACTCTCTTGAGTTGGTTTTTACCCAAACTTTCCTTGTGCATTTTTTGTACGCATCCTTTCTTCTTTCTCTCATGGCTTATAAATTTCTAACATGGTATTAGATTTAAATCACCTTCCACATTTTTTTTCCTTTGTTGTTGGTTTCCTGCCATGGCCAATACTCATGGTAAAAATTTTGCGGTGGTTTCTCTAGCAATCGTGGACGAGGCCGCTTTCCTCGGTCTAGTGGCCACAATCCTAGATATTGTGACCATTGTCACCGAACCAATCATACCTCTGATTCTTGTTGGATTAAGCACTATGTGCCCCAAGGCTCTAACCTACACACTAAAGTCCAACCTTCTCCTTCGAAGCCCTCTGCTCATGCTAGCATGGTTGACATCGTCTCCTCTACTACCAATCTTCGTGCCGGGAAGGATGACAAAGCTGAAGCTCAGTTTGGTTTTTCTAGAGAGCAGTATGAAGCTCTTCTCGCCTTGATTCAGTAGTCTCCCAATGATTCTTCTTCCACAGCTACTGTTGTTCATCAATGTACTACCAAACCCAAAGGTTTTGTTTTTCCCTCTTCTTCTTGAATTTTAGATAGTGGTGCTACTGACCATATTTGTCCTTTTAAATCTCTATTTCAAAATCTCAAACCTATTTCTCCTATTTTTATACAATTACCCAACCAAAACTTTGTCATTGCTAAATTCTCGGGTACCATTGTCTTGGGCAATCTTATCCTTTACAACACTCTTTTTGTCCCTGAATTTTCTGTCAACTAATCTCTATTCCAAAATTGCTTAATTCTACTAATTGTCTTATGGTTTTCTCCCAAAATACTTGTCTTATTGTGCAGACAGATACCTTCCAGACAATTGGAACAACTAGGAAACATCAAGGCCTGTTTTATCTCTTAGATAGTTCTCAAGACAGACGTAACTTGAGTATATCTAACACAAATATTTCTTTACCACATTCTACTCTCATTAATAATGCTTGTCCTTGTAACTTGTGGCATATGAAACTTGGTCATCCATCTGATAAAATTTTACAGCTTCTTGTTTCTGATCATTCTGATATTTGTTCTCCTTCTATTATTGCTTGTGATGCTTGTGCTTTTGCGAAACAAAAACGTCTGAAATATTCTTCTAGCACGAGTAAATTTCTTCAATATTTTGAACTTATCCATGTTGATATTTGGGGCCCGATTTCCGTCTGTTCCATTGATGGATACAAGTATTTTTTTACTATAGTTGATGATTATAGCAGATTTACTTAGATTCTTTTTCTTAAAAATAAAAAAGAAGTCAGATCTCTTCTTCAAGAATTTATTATTTTGACAGAAAATCAGTTTTCTTGCAAGCTTAAGAAAATATGTTCCGATAATGGCAAAGAGTTTCTTCTTAATGATTTTTATAATAGCAAATGTATTTTTCATGACACTTCTTGTGTTGCAACTCCTCAACAAAACAGGATTGTTGAGAGGAAACATCAACATCTTCTTAATGTGTGTCATGCTATTCTTTTTCAAGCAAAAATACCCAACATTTTTTGGTCCCATTCCCTTAAATTGCCTGTTCATCTAATTAATAGGTTACCCACTCCTTTTCTCAATAATCAATCTCCTTATATATTAAACAAAAGGTTCTAATAAATCCTGAAGAAAACTCTCTTGAGTTGGTTTTTACCCAAACTTTCCTTGTGCAATTTTTGTACACATCCTTTCTTCTTTCTATCATGACTTATACATTTCTAACGGTTATACCAAAACCACCATAATCTAGCCACCATGACAAGACTTTTAAAGTAATTAGGCAGTGTTTGCCACCATAATCTAGCCACTCAAGCTTGTATCGCTTTTTCCATTTTGTTTCCCACTGCGTTCCTTTAGCTCCTTGAGTCTAGTTCATCAACCCAAATGAGAAAATTTTGTTCGGGGCACAATGTTAAATTTTTTGTTTACATGCTTTATTCACCCTTTTGACTGTTAACATTTTCTTCTGTTGTCTGGTACACAAGAAATGGAGAACTTCTTGACACCATTGCTAGAGGTGAATGACGTCAGTGAAGTTAGCGTAGGCAAATTGTCAAATTGGCATGAGAGATTAATGTGAGTGCCACCAAGGATTAGTAACGGAAGCTTCAAGGGAGTTATGTTATGGTTGACATGTTTAAAGAGAACAACGTGTCCTTAGAAGAGAAACATGTTCATATGTGCTCTAGGGGAAAATAAATTTTAGAAAATAGAAAAATGTCCTTAGAAGAGAAAAATGTTCATATGGCGAACACTGCTGGCACAGTTGCACTGCTTGCAATTACAGTTTTGGGAGGATTTGTGATTTCCAGAGGTAAGAAAATGGTAGTGTAACCTCAAAGTTGGCCAATCTAACGAACCTTTCTTATTATAAAACATTATCTTTGGCATCAGAGGATGTGCACAAATGGTTTTTGTGGGGTTACTAGTCCTCACCAATGATGTATGGACATAATGCTATAGCTGGATAATAATAACCAATGATACACCTTCCTACAAAAGGGTTTTAGAAAAGAAGCAAGTACTCATTGAATTGGGAAAGTGAGTTAAAGACTCACATTCCATGCATCCTGGAAGATAAAACTCAAGTTCCAAGTGCACCACAAAAGAAAAATATTTGCTTCTGTTACTTAACTTAATAAGCTACATGTGCAGATTTTTGATACCCTGTCAATGCCCACTCCACTTTTTTACAAAATAGCCAACAATGAATTTAATTGCAAACATAAAATATGAAATGCACTAAACCAAAGTTGAATCCATGACTTTTTTTTTATAAGTATCATTTCTACAACACCAATTAGTTATAATCTTAACTTAATAATATAATAATAATCTTAACACATTAACCTTATTCCATAATTTTAGAAAAATTATAAACTAATTAGTGTATTAGGTAAAAATTGAACTCATAAGCTTCATTACCCACTAACTCTAACCAACTAAGTTATCTCATCTTCTTATCATATTAATAATATAATAATTAAATATATTTTATTAAATAAAAATATTTCCTAGATCTTGCACTTCGGTTGCAAAACGTATCCTTAGAGCCTATTTTATTTTACTAAGATCGAATATACTTTGGTTCTCCAACCGTAGTATACTATAAAAGAATAACCGAAGCTAAAGCTCTTTGTTTCACTAGTGTAAAGATGCTAAAATTTAGTAAAAATAATTAAATGTGAGACTTAAAAATTATTTAATTCATAGAAATTAATAATATACCATATGAACATAATTACACAATGAAAAAAAAATGTGCAATAATATTGTTCTATATATCCACAAAATTCACTTATGTCTCCAAGACTTGTAGATGTGAGTGAATTTTGTGGATATGGAACAAGCCAAACAATTATAAAAGAGAAGGAAAAAATGTGTAACAAAAGAAAAAAAATATTACAAAATTAATTTATATATGAAGGATCTATTTGTCACCTCTAATTTAAACTCTAAACTTGTTAAAATATTAGAGATTTTATATTTTCTAAAAACAAAAACTAATTTACAATACATAAATTAGTGTAGATTTCACTTTATTTAATTTTATAAAATTAAATTAGACTTAAAATTTACTTTTTAAATTAATAATATAATTTCTTTTAAAGATGTTGTTTGTCATCATTGTCAGTACAAGAAAATCGCATACTACAATGGTTATTATCCATTGATGATAGCATTTATCTGTCGATAAATCATGATTATCGATGAACAAAAATTTGTCACTAAAGCTTACCAACAGATACAGACATTAGTCAGTAATTATCGACTGCCTCAAACTTGTCAGTAATTACCAACAATTTCAAATCCCTCAATAAAATGTGCAACATGGTCTCTTTCTAGCACCTCTCTTCCTATTCTATTTTTTTTTTCGGTAAGTATCACCAACCTTGTTGTGTCACCACCATTAGTCTAGGTCATTTTCATCAGGCCACCACCATTAGCGTGATTGTCAATCTTAACGAGCATCATCGACGCACCCCTCTATGTTACCCACCACCCTTCGCGTTAGCCACCAACTTGCCTAACCACCTCCATATCCTCCTTTTCCTTCCTTTCCTCCTCCTCATTTTCCTCCACCTCTTCTTCTTCTTTCTTCTCTTCCTTCTTCCCACCAACTCCCGTTAATATAATAACACCCTCCAACAAATTGGGCGGGAAATTTGTCGCCTAAAGTTTCATTGGATTTACTAATAGAAATATCCATCAATAACTATGATGATAAGTTATTGATAGACTGAAATTGTCGATAATTGTGATGGTAAAATTACCCACAAAAATTTTATGATGAATTTTATAGACTCATTTCTTTTACACAGAAGTATCTATCAGTAAATTTAGATATAAAATTCGTCAATAACATGCATTGATAACAACCATTGATAAATTAGATTTTGCTAACGAACTACAATTTATCCATAATATTCCATTGAATAAAAAATTTTGATATTGAAAATAAACAAAATTTTTGGAAATTCTTGGCGTGTTGCGATGCATTGTTATTGATGTAAATACATTGTTAAGATTATAATATGTTAACCTTGATCTAAATTGCAAACATGAAATACATGAAGACTCTTGACTACTAGAAAATGTAGCAAAGCAAAGAGTTGCACAGCGATACAATACATGAGTAAAAGAACGAGCTTAAGCTCAAAGATATAAGCTTGAAGTTAGCCCCATATTCCATAATACCACTCCATCAAGGACTTTGCAACTCCTAGTATTAAACAAAGACAACAAGCAATAACTTTGAGTGGAGATAGCAACATCACATAGGGAGGAAGGGAAGAGATCGATCTAGATCTTCAGTCATAAATTAAAAAGACTAAACCTGAGTACCAAAAGCCAAGACTCAAAGTTTAAATCAGAAAGCATGATTATGATTATGTTGGCCATGAAAGCAAATTGTTTCTCAAACGAAAAATAAAATTTGATAACGATTAGATAGATGATGGAAAATTATACTCTGTATGTCTAAATATCCGTATATGCAATATCCGAGCTTAATGTCTGAATATGCGACTGCTCGGTAAATCCAAGCCAAGTATCTGTATATGCAACTACTTGGTAAATCTGAGCCCAATGTCCAAATATGTGACTACTTGGTAAATCTGAGCATGAGCATCAAAATATGTGACTACTCGTTAAATTCGAGGATAAAAGTCAAAATATGTGACTACTTGGTAAATATGAACATGATCGTCAAAATGTGTGATTACCCAGTAAATTTGAGTATGAAGTCAAAATATCTGACTAATCAGTAAATTCGAGCATACGTGTCCAACCACGTACATACTTGGAAAATACTCTACTTGGAAAATGCTCTAAGTACCTTATGAGTGTCCTAGCATGATCTTATAAGTGTCCGATTAGGGACTTACTCAGGAAAATCTGAGTATAAATTAAGTGTCCAAAAGCATGACAATATAAGTGCCCGAGTACAACTTGAATATGAGCTATAAGCAACATACAACTTGTCCAAGAGACAAAAGTATCTTATAAAACCGAGTATAGAGAGCTAAAAACAATATATAAACTTGTTCCTTTAATAGCTTGGTCCACCTGCAAAAATTAACAACTTTTGAACTCGAGGGGCATATGTACATACTCGACCCAAAATATATTATTATTGTTAGGCCCAAAATTTCCCACTAAGCAAGTGATCCAAGAGAAAGATATTTATGAAATATTAACAACCCTACAATCAGGGAAAGATGATATTATAATATAAACAAAACTCAAGTTATCATAAACTAAATCAAGTTATTATATCTATTAACTTGTTATATCATTAGCTTATCTTATTTTGTTATTATTCTCTGCTTAATAACATGCTCACAAAAGCCTATAAATACATGATAGTATAAGCAATACTTAAATCCACTACTCATTCTATTTTCAAATAGAACCATGAAAAACGTTGATCGTATGTTTTGGCAACTCTGACCTTTGTTGACTATTTTGCTCATAACTTTCTCCACAAAACTCCAAATGTGTTGCTTCTTTTTTGGTTGGATACTTGACTCAAATGGCTTTCCTTTGGCTATAAAAATATATTTTTTGGACCTCTGGGCCAGATGTAGTTTGATTTTGAAAATGGTAGACGTTTACTACCAGCATTTTTGTGTATAAGGGAGGTTGATTTTGAACATTCTAAGATAGCTACAACAAGACAATGTTAAGAAAATACAAAGGCAAACACAAAAACCTAAGCTCTGAATACCAAATGATGGAAGAGCTCCTTCCAAGCTATATGACTCAAGCCAAGATGGAAACCTTGAAGGAAGATGGTGGTTCGGAAGCTATGGAAAAGGGTGGTGGGTGTCTCAGTTTTTTGGTGTTTGGGATGGAGAGATGGTGGCTCCTTCTCCAAGCTATATGAATCAAGCAAGGGGAGAGGCTATGGTGGTGTTTAGTGTATTCTCAAGAGAGGTTAGGCCAACTCAAGAGGAGAGTGGCTAGAGGAGACCACAATGGATGTTGTAGCCTTTTGGTGACGTAAATGAGTAGTATGACACAATTTTGGCAACATAACTTTACTCAATTCATATGTGAAAATACATGGAGAGAGACACATCTATTTATAAAGTAAGATGTCTCCAAAGTAGACCAAAAACCTTAAACATGCTACCTTGCACCAAACCTTAAAATTTCCATCTAGGTGAAGAAGAGCATGGTGTATGGCACTCTAACTTTTAGAAAAACTCTTTACTCCTAGAGTGTCATGTGGAAAGCCACTTTAGCAAAAAGTTCTCCACTAGGAAAGTGACATATGGCCAATACCTTTGTAAGAAAAATCTCTACTAAGAGCTAGCCATGTGGCCATTATGTCTCACCACCAAGTTAGGGTTACAACATTGATCACCTAAGATTAACTTAAGCTAGGCGCAAACATTGCCCTACAACTTAAGCAATATTGTTCATAAACCCTATACTATTTAGCCCTTAATATAATGCCTAAAAGAAATCCTACATAACATGACCCTTAATATAAGGTCTAAATATTCCTAATCTACTAGAGATACTCCAAAATGGCCTAATAAATAAATTATTTCTTCACCTTACATAGATGACTCCAATTTTCTAAAAAGTGCTTGGTCATGGCTAGGGGGTATGCCATCAAAATCATCAAAATTAGACACATCAAAGCGAGTCAAGCCCATAAGGCCGGCCCATCGGGGCGAGCCGGGTTGCAGTTTAAAACCCATCAACCCGCCTAACCCACCAAACCTTTTTGTTTTAAAAAAGTAACGTTCAAAAATAAAAAAAAATAAAAAAAATTATATTATATAAACAAATTTATATATATAAAAGTTTTTTTAAAAAAGTTAATAGAAAATTATAAAAAAAAGTGGCGAGCTCGTCGAACCGCTGGCCCACCCTGAGACGGGACAGGTTGTAGTGTCTAACCTGTTTTGCTACCCCTAATCAAAATTCAAATAAGAACAATAGATGTAAACAAAAATTAAGTATCCGATGACCGGTTTGTGAATATAAAATATGAGAAAATCTAATTAAGTTAAAATTGACAAAATATTTAGTTAAGTGATTTATTTAGATAAAGGTATAATTTTTTTTTAACAATTATATTAAAAATGTTTTATATCTTTGATACAATTAATGATATTATTTTATTTTTATATTAAGATATTGTAAAACATATACTTAATTTGTATTAAATATCTTTTTATGCACCTTCATCTTCGTGTGTGTGGATATATGAGCCGGATTATAAAAATTTCATTCACCTTCCCTAATATTGTATTATATTATATTTTCATTAGAATTCAGTATTAGCCTTAATTTTATTTTGGATAAACAGAGGATTGTTGTAAGGATTCATATATTTTGTTTATGCAGTATAATAAGAATAAAAAGTTTTAGTACAATAACTTTAATTTTATTGATTTTGTTGGAATTCGGTTAATGGTTGAAAAATTGAATACAGGTTTGGTCCCAATATATGTTTATTTATTAAAAAATAATTAATTTTAATACGTAATTAAGATGAAAAAATTAGGTTAAATTACCATTTTGGTCCTTGTATTTAACGGTATTAAAGTCAACATTATGTGTCAATTTGTAGTAATTCTTTTAAAATTTTTTTAATTTTTTTTGTACATTTTATTTCACAGTTGTGCCACGTGTTAAAACAATTTAATTTGGTCCTTATATTTGTTTTTAATTTCAATTTAGTCTTAATTTTTGTAAAAATAAAACAATATTATCTCTTTTTAGATTGAGACACAATTTACTTTTTATATAAATCTTATGGTGATATTATTATTAAAATTAACATTTTTATTAAGTATTTATAGAAATAGTTTTAAATTAACTTTAAATTCTATACGAAACTTTAAACTTTAGTTTTGTTTTAAACTTGAAATTTAGTTTCTAAACTTCTGTGTGATAAGTTATTTGATTTTTAATCTTCACTAAGTTTGTATAATATGGTATACTTGATGTCTTTATATATGACTTTGTTTAATAATAAAACTAAAAAAAAAAGTTTGTTTAAAATATTTCTACAAATATTTAATAAAAATGTCAATTTTAATAAGAATATCATCCTAAGATTTATACAAAAAGTAAATTGAGTCTCAATTTAACGAGGGATAGTAGTGCTTCATTTTTCCAAAAAATTGGACTAAATTGAAACTAAAAACAAATATAGAAACCAAATTGAATAATTTTGACACGTGGCACAACGGTGAAGTGACATGTGTAAGAATATATATATATATATATATATATATATATATATATATATATATATATATATATTAAAAAAAGATTACAAATTGACACGTGGCGTTGACTTTAACACTTGGTCAAAATTGACGGTAATGACCAAATTGAATTATTTTTAAAAAAATAAGGCCGAATTGAAACAAAGAAAAACTGGAGGATCAATTTGACACTAGACAAATACAAGGACCAAAAGAGTAATTTAACCAAAGAACTAATATATATTTTAAATTTACATAAGGCAAACCATAAAAAGGTTCCCTTTCAATATTAATTGCATACTAAAATTAATTTTTGATGTAACAAACATATGATAATTACTAAATACTAAAGATTTACGATTTTAGTCCTTGAACTTCAACCTAAAATTGGAATTTGTCCTTATCCGAAACTTTGATACATTTTGGTCCCAAAACTTTAAAAATGATTGAATGTAGTTCTTTTAACCCAATTACATTAACTGTTTTTGAAGTGTTGAACGCATTTTCCAATAGATATTAAGTTGAAAATGTATCAAACAGTGTAAACAACTCTCATACTAAAATGAAACATGTTCGACACGTAAAAAAAAAAGTTAACGCAATTAGATTAAAATGACTATATTCATTTATTTTTAAAATTTAGAAACTAAAATATATCGAGATTTCGAGCATAAACAAATTCTAATTTTTGGTCAAGATTCAATGACTTAAAACATACTTAACCCTCTGTAATTATCTCATACATTAATAGATTTTAAACGAAATTAACATAATTAAAATTTTTTATAGTAAGACTGTCATTTTTTTTTGACGAACTAACTATTTATTCTAAATTTTAAGTAGACTTGAGAATTTGTACTTTAGTCGTTATGAAAAAAATCGTTTTATAATATTCAAAATACATTTTTTTTTATCTAAATATCGTTTGACTTTTGTTGTCATCATGATGTGACTATGATTTTTTTTCTTCTCGTCTCCAATTTATCGGTCAACTTTTATCTTCTATTTACGGTCTTTTCTATTTTCTTTTGTTCTCCAAGTTTGAGTTGATTGACTAATTAAAGAAAATCAAAGAGAAAATGTACAAGATGACAGAACAAACCGAAGTAGATAAAACAAAAATAATAACCACATTCTTATATTGTTATATTAATGGCAAAATCAAAAAATAAGATACTTAATAAAAAAAATATTTTAAACATTAAATAGAAAAACATATTTTAATAAAAAAATCAATTCAAGATATTCATATATTATATTTATAATGTAACATGCATTAAGACTTGATTTTATAGTTCATGTCAAGTTAAATCAACTTCACATGAGTCACGTAGAGTTGAGTCCTCTTCGAACCAAGTCAAGTCGAAAGCATACATCTGACCAATTTGAATTAGAGCATACATCGAACCGATTTGAATCAGACTCACACCCAATCAAATAATTTAGTCCACTTCAAACTAATTTTAGTTGGATCCACCTCGAATCGAATTAAGTTAGGTCTTAATGAGTTAATTGAGTCATGTCTACGTCGAGTCAAGTTAAGCGATACGTTAGTCAAATGAAGTCATAGCTACATTTGGTTCAGTCATGTGTGATTTGTGATGTCCTTACAACTAAACTATTTTACCCATTTTTATTATTATAGTTAAATATTTTTATTTTATTTATTTATTTTGTTTTGTTTTATAAAAAAAAAAAACATTGATGTATTAGAAATTACACTTTTTTTTTCAATATCACACCATACAACTTATAATTAACTTATTTTACAATGAGTATACATCTTATATTTTACACCATATAGTTCATATTATATTTCCTACACTAGAAGGGTAAAAAGGTATTATTTAGTTACAACTCATTTCTTACATACTAGCCTTTAAGCATTTGGAGAAAAGAGGTTATGGATGTGACTCACTTGGACTATTCGGGATAGATAAAAAGTGATTCAAATTTTGTCCTTCAACGATAACATGTGCATTTGGAGCGGTTAGGAATGTGATGTTATAATTTTTGGTTTCTTGAAATGTTAAAGAGTTATTTATCGCATTCGTTTGTCATGCATTTCCTGGAAAGACTGCTACAATATCGGAAAGGAAGGGATGAGACATATTAGGGGCAGTGATTTATGATGAGATTATAAAACTTGTTTTTCATACACAATCATAAAAATTGGGAAGTTAGGCAAACACCATAAAGATGATATGAAATAAAATTCAACATTTATATACAAACATCTAAACCTCCTTTTTTATATAGAGCAAGTATAAATGATTTTTGTAGTAACAAATCAAGATAAATGATTCATATGGTCAATAACAATGATTCAAGAATATCTTTCGTGAGTAAAATTTACTCATTTAAATTTTTAAGATAAAACCTCGAAAATCCTAGCTTTTGCACGTGTGACCATCGAATGTTGCTTAGTTGTGACAGGAAGAACATGAGAGGGAGTTGGAGAAATTGACTCAGAAGCTACAAAAGAAGGTGAATTTTAAGGAACAATAGTCTCATGGGGAGAAGGGGGGTTGGTAGGTTCATCATTACTAGTGAGTGTGTGTGGAGTATGTGAAACATTGACATTAGTGTTGTGATTGATGGAGAAAAGATTAGCTGAACTTGCATAATGAAATAGATTTTCATTGAATATATATGTCGTGAAATATACCATCTACCTTTGGTTGAGAGACAAACATATCCCTTGTGGTTTGGACTATATCCAAGAAATAGACAGATTTCAGAACACATACTAAACTTGTGAGGATTGTAAGGGCGTAAGAGAGGGTAACAAGCACAACCAAACACTTTAAAAAAAAATTATAATCAGGTTTCTTTTTAAAAATTTTAGTATATAGATTGTTGTTATTCAAAACGGGTGTGGGAAAAGAGTTGATAATCATAACAGATGATAGAAAGGTCTCACCCCAATATTGCAGCGGAAGAGAAGTACCAGACAAAAGAGATAATCCCACATTCAATACATGGCGATGCTTACGCTCAATTGAACCATTTTGTTCATGCGTATGAGGACAGGTTAAGCGATGACAAATGCCAAAGGTTTTAAGAGTTTTATGTAAAGCAAGAAATTCCTTTGCATTATCAGTTTGGAGACTTTTGATTTTAAACCCAGTTTGATGTTCAACAAAACGTTTAAAATCAAGAAAAGTAGAGGAAACTTGAGATTTAGCATGTAACAAGTATAACAACGTATAACGAGAATAAGCATAAATAAAAGCTATATAATATCTTTCACCATTAGAAGCAGGTATCGGGGAAGGTCCCCAAACATCTACAAAAACTAATTCTAACATATATCTGTAAGTAATAATAGAATGCATGAAAGGAATTGTTGTGCCTTAGCCAAAATACATGGTTCACAGAAGTTATGTTTTAATGAACAACGTATATTACAATTTTGTAAAACATGAGCTACAACAGAGTTAGACACATGGCCTAGGCGACAATGCCACAACTGGAAGGAAGGCTTCAAAGTTGCGTTATGAGATTGAATGATGGATGAAGAAAATGGTTGAAACACATGCATCCCATCTTTAAGATTTCCTTGTAGAAGAATCTATTTGGTGTCCTGGTTTTTAACATAACAACGTGATGGATAGAATTCAAAATAGACGTTATTGTCATGAGCAAATTTGGATACACTAAGTAAATTCTTTGAGAAGGATGGAACATGTAAAAGATGATCTAAATGCAGTCTGTGAGATGTGTGTGGGGAAGTTAAAGAAGTAGCACTAATATGTGTAATTGGCATACCTAAGCAATTACCTGATTGAACAACTTCATTGCCACTATATGATTTGCATTGTTTGTCA
Organism: Vigna unguiculata; assembly: GCF_037176805.1. NCBI lineage: Eukaryota > Viridiplantae > Streptophyta > Magnoliopsida > Fabales > Fabaceae > Vigna > Vigna unguiculata. The sequence continues at coordinate 5,732,464 of NC_140792.1, read as the reverse complement.
TATGGTGTGTTGCCTCGCTATCGAGGTATCATAGCGAGTCATTGACTAGAGTTGGATTGCCAAGAATTGATGACTCAATGTCATCATGTGATAAAGAAGGAAAAGAAGCATTGTTAGCTTGAATGGAATTGTGGACGATTACTATTGTTATTGGAATTCCAAGAAGACGAATTTGAATTCCAACAACTTTTGCCAGTAGTGCGAGCACCGTGGGAACGAGGATTTCGATAATAGTGGTTGATTGATCGAGACCCACATGAAACAGATCCAAGAACATAATTCTTGTTCTGCATATTTGAAGTGGTTGTGAAGTGGTTTTCAAAGACAATTGAGTCAGTGGCTTTGTGTTTCTTCAAGCGCTCTTCTTGAGCAAGTAACAAAGCTTCAATGTCTGCTACATTGTCGAGGCATGATGTAACCGAAGTGATGAAGGGATCATATTCCTCTGACAAGCCATCCAAAAAAGCATTTATATGTTCATCTAAGGTGAGTGGTGAACCAATGGCAGACAAAGAATCAACAATCTTCTTTATTCCAACAAGATAAATAGTTTCTTTGGTTGGTTGGCGGAGTTGCACTTTTAATTTCTTGATTTTGGCACGTGTATGAGAAGCATAATATGTTGTTGACTTCTGTCAGATTTGTGATGAAGATTCAAGTCCCAACTTCATGGTGAGAATGGAAGCATCCATGGAAGAAAGCAACCATGCTACAATTAGTTGATCTTGTTGTTCGAAATTGACGTAGGCTACACTGGCCATGTTGCTTGAGACATCAGTTGCGGAAAGAAAGCAAGGTGGAGCTCGTGCAGTATCAAGAAAGTGAAGTAGTTTGAAACCCTTAAATGTAGCAAGGACTTGCTGCTTGCATGGAAGAAAATTATCATATGAAAGTTTCAACGTGATCGGGATGGTAAAAGTTTGAGGAGTAAAAGAAGGTATTGAAGATGGAGTAACAACACTGGAGTTTGTAGACGAAGCCATGATAAGATGTAGGCCAAAAAATGGCTTTAGATACCATATAAGAGAAGAGAAACCACGGAGAGAGAGAAGCAGAAAAAGAGAAAAGACTTTAAAAGGTATATTGACTTTGAAAGGTTCTACAAAAGCTATATATAAAGCAAGAGACTCATGCAACGATATAACAGAAAGAAAAACTACCCATGCAAATGTTACAATGGAAAGCATATTAACACATTACGTAATACTCACCTCATCTTATCCATATCGAAAAACTATTTTTACATGATTTTTTCCTCATAAATAATATTTGAGTCTTAATTAAAACTGTGTTTTTGTTTTCATTAAAATTAGGATTTTAAAACTTATTTTTTAAACATGATAAGTGAAAAATTATCAAACGAATTTCAAAACCTATCCTAAAAATAAGTCTTTTTTTCTGTATTTGTTTTACCCTTAGGAACAAGGTATTACAACCACCATTGTTTCCTATCATTAGTTCTACCCATCACATACATATTATTGTCATTGATTATGAATAATATATAATAAATTTGTGGTTTTTAACAATAATATTCTTCTTTATGTTTAAAGCAGAGACGAAACATTTGATAGTGAATCAAATATGTTCGAAGAAAGATTTGTCAAATGCTTTTTTTCATGTCCGATATTAACCTTTCTCTATGTTTGTCATGCGCAAAGAATAAGAAATAGAAGCTTTTGCCCAACAAGAGGATTAACATTTGAGTCCTCTAAAACTATTGAAGTGAGTTATCTCCAAATCATAGAGAAGAAGAACAAGATGCTAGAGTAGTTTCAAAAGGAGATTCTTCGGCTAGAACAAGAATCGTATAGAAAACAGTTTGAAAGTGTGTAAGGAGACCAATGGTTAAGAAGAGAAAAGAGGATGTAGGGTTTGGTGTATTGAAATTTTGAGATAGGAAAAGGGTTTTTAGATTTTGGTTGTTAGATGATGCGGTTCAGATTTGGTTATACCTATAAATACAATATTAAAGTACGCAAGTTTCACATAAAATTGTTATACAGTTCTTTCATTCAATATTACTCATATATTATATATATATATATATATATATATATATATATATATATATATATATATATATATATATATATATATATATATATATATATATATATATATGTTTAAAATATTTATTGACTTGAGCACTAGAGAGTCTTTTGCAGGTAGATCTTTTTCTACTTTTTTTTTTCAAAACTCGGAACTTTCTCACTAAAAAATAATGATTTCACTCTTGAGAGCCTCATACTTAACATCAAAGACTACTTGTTCACATCTAGTAAGGACAATAACTAAAATGTAAACTTAATAAATGTTACTATAAAGTCATTGTAATACCCATTTCTTTTCTTTTTTTTATTTGTGATCCAGTAAAAGGAAAAAGACAAAAGCTAGTTCTCTCTCCCAAACCCCTTAGCTTCCTCACCATCCTTTATCTCTCAACTTTTCTCCACTTCCCAGCCATTGCTCTACCCATTCTCTTTGACCTTCTCCATTTTGACACAACATGTTCTACTCGCTTCTCATCTAAATTTCTCACCTTTATGAAACAAAGGCTAGAACTGAGACCATTGTAGGGTACTTGTCAGATCAAACTGAGAGTTCCTTTCCTCCACGTAAGCCCATCTCCAACCTTCGTTCTATTTATGTTTTTCAGTTATGGAGCAATGGTTTCACTTTGATCTTAATTAGAGTCTCATTTTCCTCTCTTTGTATTCTTGTGATTCAGTTTCCTAAGGGGGTTGTGGTGCTCTTTTCGTTTAGGGCTTTCTTTGACTCCAGTTCGATATCAATTTCAAGGTAAGGGAAGCTAGGTTTTTCTTTATATTTTGAAATGAATTGCTTGGTTGGGTTTGTGATGGTATTTTATTTGTTAGCTTGATGAATGCATTGATTTGGATTGAGTGGTGGTTTGTGTTGCCTATGATTTTTTGGTTTTGCATGCATGAGCATTTGAGAATCTATCGTTCTCGCCGAGACGAAATGCTCTCGCCTAAGTGAGAATAGTAGAAACTCACTCTCACTCTCTACTCGAGTTGTCGCCTAAGCGAGACCCTCTAGCTTGAGTGAGGGCAATCTCGCCTAAACGAGAATAGTCTAGCTTAAGCAAGAACTCGCAAATATTTTAGTTGCTCCTTGTTTGAGTTCTTGCTCAGGCAAGAAGTTGTGGCTTGAGCGAGAAGACCTTGTCGCTTGAGCGAAAACTCTAGCTTAAGCGAGAACAATGCAGAATTACTTTTAAATTCCTTAACTTAATCCATGATGATTGAATTTCTTTTAAAAAGCATGAAGTATGAGGTTATACATGTATGATGTAGTGTTTTAAGTTTGTGCTTGATATTGTTAGCATGAGGTAAGATTTTTTTGAGATAACATGTGAAGTATGTGGGTATTTCATGGAGAAATTCCTTTGTGGATTATATAGTGTGTGTAATGGCTTATGGATTCAAGTAAGGTTACATCCCGACACTCTAGTGGATCAGTCAGACCCACATAGAGTAGATTGGTCCATGTGGTGAGAGTAGTAGGAGGTCCTAGTCTAGGGCATGATAATGGCCTTTGATGATCATGGATTTACCTTGTGTGTAAGGTGAAACCCATTAACAATGGCTTTGTAGAGCAATAGAGGCCGCCACAAGTACAAGTTTCCAGTGAAATCTAATTTTATAAGTCAATGAATGTTACTACCAGGTGGGAATATTAAGATTTCTCTTTTATCATTTCCTTAAGGATTTCATAAAAAAAGAATCAAGACAGATTCATTTGCATACTTATACTCTTCTTTCTATTTGAAATAGTCCCTTAAATGTCTCCCAATTCGTTCTCTAAAATAATTAAAAAAACTTTTTTTCTTTTCTATTCGATTTTAGAATCAAAACTTTTTAATTTTATTAGAATATAGAATATGAAAATCTAGTATCCGAATAAATGAGTTGAAGAGTCTTCTATATGTTTGGCATTATTTGTTGTTTATGTTTCCTTGAATTGATTATGTTATGTTAATTTAATCTTACTAGCTTACTCTTCTCCTTGTGTTTTCTATTTTGTTGTTGTGTTTCCTTTTGCAATGATCATCAAAAATTGGTGTGAGCAGATGATGAGACACCTGTTGATCATCATAAGGTGGGAGGAAATTTTGTTGTCTAGATTAGACACATTAGATATCTCTCTTTCTGAGTATTTTTTGAAGAACTTTCCCTATGTCTTTATGCTCTATTCAAGAAATCTTCTTTTTGTAAAAGTGTCTTATGCTCTTTGATACTTCCTCTTTTGAGCAAACCTACGGATAACTATAATGGTTAATCTAGACTTTCTTCCTTATTGCTCATTTATATTGTTTTATGTGATTTTTTATTTAATAGTAATTTTCTATTAAATGGGATGTTACAGTCACACTTATAATCAATTATTGATAAAATAAATTGAAATAAAATTTTCCAAGTCGTAATTTATAAGTTTAATTATGATTTGGGTTCCAATATTTCACCATAAAATCTACCATTTTCTGTTCTTTAAATTCTTTTTATCTAACATTTTAGTTCTTAATTTTTAATTAGTTATAACATCTTATTATTTTAAACATGAAATGACGTAGATGGAAAATACACAATAAGGTAACTTTTTTACATTATTAACAACCGTAGGGATTCGTTGGTAAACGTAATTTAATAGTTATTTTATATTATTTTGGAAACTGAAAACTAAATAAACTTATAAATAATTAAACATCAAGAAGTAAAATTACATGAAATACCCAAAATTGGGGATTATGGATACTTGAAAATAAAAACTAAAATTTTGAAAATAAAAATTTCAAGATTAAATTTACTAAAATTTGTAAAATATTTGAACCAAAAATTTTATTTTATTTTTTCACTTAAAGGACACCCTCAGAAGCAAAAGGAATTAATTCCAAACGGGCTACGTGTGAGAAAAGAAGTTCCACATCGATGAGAACTTATTTTGAGGCTTACTTTTAATGTTATAAAAGGAGCCCAATGTTTCCTTAGGAAATCATCGCAAAAGTCTCTCCTTTTCTATTTCTTTTGCTTTATTTGCTTGAGAGAAGAATTAAGAGAGAATATTAGTTTCTCCTCTAAGAGAGAATGTTAGTTTATCCTTTAAGGTTCTCTTTGTATTAGTTTTTCCTATTTCTAAGAGAAAGGTTGTCATTGTTTTCTCCTTGGGATTAGAGAGAATGGTATGTAATGAATAAATTATATCCATTGCCTATTATCTGTTTTTGTTCCTTTATTTTCATCTTTAATTTTAGTTGTGAGTACTTGTGCTAGTACTCTGATACCCAACAGTGGTATCAGAGCTGTTGGTTCGTGTGATTATATTTCGCTGCTATTGTCCTTAGAATAGTGTTGTGATAGTGGATAAAGTGTGGTAGTGTGAAAGTGCATGTCTAGGAAAATTCTGGCTAGGAAAGACTTGGTACTTAAGCGTGTCCATTAGTGACCCACCTCTCTTTCATGGGAATTACCTGGTACACTGGTTCAAGGTTTGCCTCCATTGTTCTAGTAGACAATACTATTCATAGTGAGAAGTGCATAAGTCGATTTTAAAGACATGGCAACAAGATACGAGATAGAGAGGTTCAATGGGAAAAATTTTTCATTGTGGAAACTGAAGATGAAGGAAATTTTGAGAAGGAACAATTGTCTAGCGGCAATTGAAGAAAGACCTACGGGCATTACAAAGAAAAAGTGGAAGGAAATGGATAACAATGCTATAGCAAATTTGCATTTAGCATTGGCAGATGCGGTTTTATCCAGCATTGCAGAGAAGACTACAGTGAAGGAGATTTGGGATACTCTCACAAGCATGTACGAGGTTAAGTCACTTCACACAAGAATATTCTTGAAGAGAGAACTCTATACTCTTTGAATGAGTGAGTCCACATCGGTGACGGACCACATCAACAATCTAAATACATTATTTGCCCATCTTTCAGCGACAGATTTCAACATAATTGAAAATGAACGTGCAAAGCTTCTACTACGGAGTTTACCTGATTGATATGATTAACTTGTCATCAACATTACAAATTACAACGTTGTTGACCTCCTACACTTTGAGGATGTTGTCGGAGTTGTTCTTGAAGAAGAATCCAGGCGAAAGCACAAAGAAGATATGGTGGAAAGTGTAAGGCAAATAGAAGCTTTGGTGATGACGAGAGGTAGATAACCAGAACGTGGATCTAGTGGGAGTCAATCTCACGATAAATGTCAAAGTAAGAAGCATCTCAAATGCCACCATTGTGGCAAAAAAGGGCATATGAAGAAAGATTGTTGGCATTTGAAGAATGAAGGAAAGAACTCTGAGGCATCAACCTCACAAGGTTGTATGGAAAATACCTTGGAGGACGAAGATATTTTGTGAAGAAGATGAGAGATCTAGTAAGTCATGAAAGCTCAGAAGATCATGGAAGATATGTATGTGCTTTTGGGAGATACGTTGCAAGAAGCTAATGCAATGGTTGCATCGATAAGTTAAGAAGAAGTGGTGTTGACGTGACATCGTAAACTTGGGTATAAGTCAGAGCGAAGTTTGCAAATCTAGGTGGAACGTAATCTCTTACTCAGTCTCAAAAAGGTTGTTTTACCTCTGCGCGAGCACTGTGTGGTAAGACAACAAACATAGTCATAGATCGCAGATTGCTAGTTTGACTACCAGGAAAAAAAACATAAGAAGACTTGGTTTATTCTGATGTAAGGAAATCACCAAAGTTATCACTAGGAGAAGCAAAGTTTACTCCAGGAGATTGTGGGTGTACTACATCAAGAGGAAGTCAAATGTGTTGTTACCAGTTCAAGGAATCTAAAGCACGAGTAGAGCTTGAAACTGTGGGAAAATTAAGTGCTTGGGCTATGCTAACAATGTGAAAGGGGTACCACTTGTGGGTCCCACTACCCACAAGGTTATTGTTAAGCAGAAATGAAATGATGCTCCAACTAGAAGGCGTTAAAGAACAAGAAAACTTGGTTTGCATGGTTGAACAAATCTCAGTACGGTTTAAAGAGAGCGCTCAGGTGTTCGTACCAAAGATTTGATTCATTCATAAGCCTCGGTTACAACAGACTGGGTGTTTAGACCATTGATGTTGTATGTGGATGACATGTTGGAGGTAGGCCCCAACAAAGTTCAAATCCAGGAATTGAAGGCACAATTGGCTAGGAAGTATGAGAAGAAGGACTTGAAACCAGCAAACAAGGATTTCAAGGATGCAAATTCACACAGACAAAAAAGATAGGAAGGTTTGGCTTTCTCAGAAGAAATACTTACTGATAATCTTGCGGCGCTTCAACATGCAAGATTGCAAGCCAATTTCGAACTCACTTTCTATCAATTGTTCCTCACGTATGAGTCCTAGTAGTGAAGCGGAGAGGATGGAGAAGTCTCGAGTACCGAGTGCATCGGTGGTGGACAGCCTTATGAATGCTATGATGTGTACAAGACCAGACATTGCACAAGCAGTGGGAGTGGTTAGTAGGTTTTTTGGCAAGAATGGTGGAGAGTAGTGAAGTATTTAGAAGAGGTCCTTAGAAGGAACCTCAGGTGTTGCATTGCATTTCGGAGGATCAGAATTATGTGTCAATGAAGTCTACGTGAATTCGATCTTACTGAAGTCTATCAGAAGACCAAGCAACATGAAGGTAGAGAATAAAGCATGGTGTGAAGATTTGATTAATTTCATCAAAATCTTCAAGTGGGAGATTGTGAGAAAAGAAGTCCCACATCAATGGGAATTTACTTTGGGACTTACTTTTAATGTTATAAAAGGAGCCCAATGTTTCCTTAGGAAATCATCCCAAAAGTCTCACATTTTCTATTCCTTTTGCTTTATTTGCTTGAGAGAAGAATTAAGAGAGAATATTAGTTTCTCCTCTAAGAGAGAATGTTAGTTTCTCCTTTAAGGTTCTCCTTGTATTAGTTTTCTCTATTTCCAAGAGAGGGGTTGTCATTGATTTCTCCTTAGGATTAGAGAGGATGGTATGTAATTTTTATTTTCCTTGAATAAATTATATTCGTTGCCTATTATCTATTTTTGTTCCTTTCTTTTCATCTTTTATTTTAGTTGTGAGTACTTGTGATAGTACTCTGATACCCAACACTATATGGGAAAATAAAGCCTAGTAGCACTGAGTAAAAGCAAAGGAGAAGCAAAAAGCATGGTCAATAATACATAACACAAATTATACCAAATACTCTTTAATTTCGTTGTTTGTTGAACTATATCTTTCTTTGGCGTCAACTTCATGTATTGATGTTAAGAAATTGATATCTTTGTTTCTTTAATTAATTCATTCATGTATCAAAGTTTTTGTTCGGGAATATACATTGTTTAAATAAACCAAGCTTGGTGCATTATTTAGTATCAAAACGCATAGTTTTTGTAAATTGTCTTAGAACATATAATACATTATTTTATTTAAAAAATTTCAATACTATACTTTAAAGGAAATGAAGCTACCACTTAAAATTACAGTATGCACTAGCTAAACTTTGTACTAAATATAAAAAAGGGATGAAATTCAAGAGAATGGAACATGATGAGTGTTGCAGATCACATCAATTGTCTCGTGATAGAGGCTAAGTGGGTCGGGTCATAATCAAATCGTGGCGGTGGGGCTTGTGTTACATTCTTAAGTAAAAAGAGTTGCATCTTGACTAATGGCTATAAATTTTGACCTAGTGGTAAGTGTTTGATACTAACAATTGGTTTTAGAGCTGAGGTCACGAGTTTGATTTTTGGTGGATAATTGTTAAGGGGGAATTGTTGTGGGTTGCAAGATAATTGTCTCATGTGGACCAACCTTCTATGTAAGGATTTATTTATCCTACATCCCAAATTCCTTCAAAAAAAATAACACACACTTCAACCTCTAATTCACTCAAATTCATCCCCTCAAATCAATCTTCACAAATGAACACACCCTAACGGACTTATTGCGCCTCACTGAAATGTGTCCAACCATTTTAGGCCGAGAACAAGTTGGTCTCATCTTACCATGTACATCAGCCTCCCAAGGCTAGTAGTTGAATGAAGTATAAACAAGAGTCTTGATATTGAAACATAGGAGACCAAGATATACTGGAATATAGTTGTCCTTGTGATGTTTTGGTACCCCTTGAGCCGAGATGTATTAGGAATGTAGTTGTCTTTGTTGTATTGGTACCCCTTGAGTCGAGATGTATTGTGAAGTAGGGGTATTAATTAAATTGCAATATCATTGGGCCAGGGTGTGTTGGAAAACATCAGTCCCCACTAAGTTAAAAATATGGGCCTTGACTACATCAAAATTGAAGGTCGTGATGTGTTGGGAATGTTGAAAGCGACACTCTTAATTGGGTTGAGATTCCTATGGACTAATTTGCATTGGTAAGCAACATTTGATTTAAATGAAATGCACCTAGGCTAACATGTACTGGGAAGTAGCACTTGAGTTGGTTGAATTTTTCCTAGGTCGAAATGTATTGGGAAACAACAATTGAGTTGGTTTAGTCTCTTCTAGGATGAGATATACCCACCTACCCATGCCAAGAGGTATGTGCTTGTTGGCTTCCATTAAGAAATATTAAGAAATATGTTGAGATGAGTCTTTTGATGAGGTGCATCAAACGAGGAGTCACCCAATGTCATTCGTTAGATGGACTAGATATAACAGTTAGAAATTGTTTGCATGATGGCCTTTTAGGGTTTGTTTATTTGTTATAAATAGGGGGTGGCGACCAAAGGATTCCCCATCACTTAACCAATACTTGTGAGAATTAGCTCTAGAGAAAGTAGTTGTTGTGCATTACTAGGTAAATCTCGACCTAGGATGGCTGAACACATCTCGGTCAGGCCCAATAAGTGGAAGGATAGGAAACTTCAAGCATAAAAGGGCTAAAACCATATTAGTAGCCAATGGACCGAGTATGTCTCGACCATTTCTCAAGATAAAGTTATGATAGAAGAGTGCAATTAAAGTTTGCGATAATTAGCATTTGGGACATTACAGAAGTTACAATAAGGTATTTATGAACATTTACGGAGGGAATCTAAACATTAAATGAGAACTAGGTATACAAAGGGGATTAGAATGTAGGTAACATGTATCTTGAGCTATTTTACTATCATTTGAGAGTATCACATATTCATTCCTTGATCGTTGACTTGAGCATGAGGGTACTTACAAGTACCCATCTTTCACTTGTCTTAGTGAAGGAGGAGTTCCAAAAGCATTAAATGAGCGTGTGAAGGAAGAAAAGCAAGACCTTCCAAGATTATCCGGTTCCATTGGTGTCGTCTATGGGAACGACAATTCCCTTTGCCTTTGACTGGGAGGCTTTTTCTGGTACACCCAATAGTATAACATCGTTTAGGAGTCGAGGTCAAATGTAGTTTAAATACCTCTTTCTCCCTCCACCCTTTTAAGGACAAAATCGTGACGAAGCTCCACACTTCAAAGTGAAAAATACCTTGAGAACGAGATGGTTGATCTAACGATGTTGTCTAACTTGTGATTGGAACAAGAAATTAATTAACATGTTTTGCATAATAGGATTAGGTTTCTTGCTTGTTTCTTCTATTTTTCATTTGTTCATTTTTTTCTTAATACAAGTTAAGACTTAGGTTAGGTGTGCTTATATAGGTGCATATATTTGGTAGAAGAATTTTTTCAGGGAAGCTCAAGTATTAAGATACTCAAAAGCGTCTGAGTGCGTTTGCCAGACGATCAATAAAATACAAAAGAAATTTCTGGACTAAGTTTAAGGATAACATAAGTCAAGAAAATATATGTAAATCAGAGGATAAGGCAGAGTTGGATATGAAAGACAATAAGATGTTTAATAGAATCTTATTGGTTAAATGAAAATGGATTCGGTGAGGAAAAAATTGTATGAAGTATTATAAAATAATTATGAGTTTAAGATAATATATTCAAATTAAATGTATTTAATGTTTATTTTTTACTTAATTAGTAATATAATTCTATGATTATGATTTATTTTGATTTTTATATTTTTTATTTAATTGAGTCACTATATTTTTAAATAGAGTTAATTTGATTCTTATATTAGTTATATAGTTAATTTGATTCTTATATTAGTTTGACATTAGTAAAGTTTAAAAAATATCACGTGTCAAATTAGAAAATGTAAAAAAGAAATAATCCAAATTTTGCTATATATGACATATTACAAAATAAGCTTATTAATTTAATAAAATAACTAAATTAATTTTTTTTAAATATGAAAAATTAAATAATTATAAATTATAAAAATCAAATTAATTTAATTATTAAATTTAAATATTTGACCAAATTATTAATTAAACTTTTATATATATATATATATATATATATATATATATATATATATATATATATTCATTGATCAGTTTAAGAATTCTTCTTCCTCTATGTTATCACTTTTTACTTTTGATGTGAATAAATATCTTTAATCACAAATAATATTAATTCCTGCTTTATTCTTGTGAAAGAAATATAAATCTAAGTCGGGATGAGATCACCGAGGTCACCCTGCCTCCATGAAAGTCTAACACGACTATGTGTGAAGGATATCCAATAATCTATGGTGGTGGAAAGATTACCTCCAAAGGAGGATAAGAAAACATTGGCTACACCAGAATTTGAAATCTTAGATTGTATCAGAAATTAAATAACTATTTAAATATTTTATATATTATTATTTAGGCTTAAATACTTTTTTGGTCCTCATTTTAGTAGTGTTTGTTGTGGATGGTCCTCATTTTGACAGAATATTTAAAATGGTCCTCATTTATACCCAATGTTTAAAATGGTCATCCTTTTCGCAATTCGTATTTTATTTGGTCATTTTTTGTAACGTCGTTTAATTCATTAACGAAGCATTGTACAGGTGGCGCAATTTGTATTAGGGTGTGTTACGTGTACTGTACAGGTGTGGTAATTAGATATTTGGGGATAAATAAATGAGCTAGGATTTTGGTAAGGAATGTTTGGGCAGTTGGTGACTTTTGGCAATCTTATTCCTCCATTCCCAATTGGTGTTGCTGCAATCTTCTTCTTCCTGCAATCTCATTATATATGTATGTTACAGTCTCAATCTTCTTCCTTTACCTCTGGTTGTAATCGTTGGAGGCAACCGTGTTGTATCACTTCGTGCACTGTTGGTGGTTCAACGAGAAATGGATTAACCTTGATTTGTAGCTGCGGAGAGATGGCAGCTTTGAGGATGACAAGAACTCCAAAGAATATTGGTAGAAAATTTTGGGTACAATCTGTTTTTATTTTTGTGTTAATAATAAATTGGTTTTAATTTTTGGTTTATTGATTTACAGAGTGGTGGTTTCAATAATGTGAGTTGCAACTTTTTCAAATGGTGGTGTTGATGAAAAGGATGTCATCATCATGACACAAATGAGGCAGATTAATGATTTGGAGAAGTCACTGAAGGTTGCTGAGAAGAGGCTGTAATTAGTAATAGGGTTCACTTGTGTTGTTATTGTATGTGTAATCTTTTAAAGTCCAATCTATTTAAGTCTGGAAGAAGTTAAATTCATAACATTAATTCATCCTCATCAAAATGCACTACATCAATGTGTGGCAAAAGTGAAATTGAACGAAGTTTAAGGAAAGTCAAAATGTAGTACATCAATAATGAATTCTACATCAGAAATTCCAAAAAATAACTAAGACGTTTGTAGCTGCTATCATGGCCTCCTCCTAATATGTAATTTCATCCTAATATGTAATTTCATCCTAAACTGCTGAGATGGTTCTTCTGGTGTTGGTAGTGGTGCTGCTTGACTCTCCACTTCATTCCTTGGTGGTTGAGTTGTAGTCTGTCAAGGACCTTGGGGCAGATGTTTCCTTTAAAAGTTGTAACTTTTTTTCTCTTGGTGGCCCACCTTTCCATTAAATAAACTCTGATTTTCTCGAGCATGGTGATTATGGGTTTGCATTAAATCGAGTATTTGTACAGAGAGATACCTTGGAGGTATAGCAATAAGGTATCTGTAAGCATCAATATTTAACTTCTTTAATTGTTAACACCACTCTTTCCCAAACTGTTGGGTGTGTGCTCTTAGCGGCCTTCAACATCAGTATCTTTAATTTTTGGCCAGAGAATCTTTTTCTGAAATTTGCATACAGATGCCTCATGCAAAACTTGTGCTCAACAGTGGGTAATAGGTCCTAAATGACAGGCACTAATCCCTGTGCAATGATAAGATCATTAGTACTTACAACATTAAACAAAAATTAGTAAATTGAACATATATTAAACATACCTTGTGTTGGTAAGACATAAAGGTCATTGTCCCACATGTAACATCCCGTCAAGATATTACTGGTTTAATTAAATAAAACAATTAAATATATAAAATCATCACATTTATGAATAACCTCATTTTCCCAAAGCGCGAGAAAATTTAAATTTTATTAAACGATCAAATAAAGTCTATAAATATCCACTATAATACCAAAATCATGATGTTATAAAATCACCCATCAAGGTTTACAAGTGTTTCAAAATCAATAAATAACATAAGAGTTTTCCCCGAGTCGAACCCCTCTCCGCGACTAAGCTACACCAGAGCCACCTGCATCATCAACATCTGCTCCCGTGTACCGCGTACACGATCATCGCCAAACACACGCAGATAGGGTGAGCTTAGCAGATAAAACATATATATATTACAGATATGTACATGCTCATATACACACATATTACCATACATAACTTGAATTTTCCACATTATTCTATCCTTGAATTCCTAGCATCTAGAGATGGCAAATAAACCCGTCCCCGTGGGTATTGCCCGAACCCGTCCCCGTTTTGACGGGGAATCCCCGCATTGACTGGGTATGGGTATGGGTATGGGGAATCCCCGACTTTTTCAATTGGGTATGGGGATGGGTATGGGGATGTACGTATCCCCGCCATAATACCCGTCCCCGCCATATCTCCATCTCCATTTAAATTATTAAAATATTCATAATTAATTAAGTAACTATATATATATATATATATATATACTTTCTATTTTTTATTTCTTTTAATTATTTGGTTTGTCATGAAACTCATTCGCATATCTAATATATTTTTTATCTTATCATAACTTTTATGTAATTATGTTAAAATGATTTATGTTAATTAAAATTTTTTTATGCCTCACATTTGAATATTTCTATTATTTTTTAATATTTTTATTTATTATATATTTTCCTTTCACATGAGAATGTTTATACTATCAATTTAAGGTAATATAAAAAAAATTATTTACTTATTATTATTAATTTTTGTTTAATTTGAAGAACTCTTTTGTTTCATTAAAATAATTTTCGTTATTTTTCAATTATTGAGTATATATGTTGATATTTGAAAAGTTTTCTTAGTTCTCTAAGGTATTTTTCATCTTATCATACCTTAATTATACATTTGATTTTCTTTGTGCGATTTCTTTCGATAGTCTCTCAAATTATTTCTAAAACACACATTTGTTAATTTTTTAATATTTTTATTTATTGTTTATTTTCATCATGTAGAATAATATTTCGATATATTCTATCTAATTATTTTTTATTTTATAACTCATTATTAATCATACTATAATTTTTTCACTTTAAATTATGTTTGAAGTGATTAAAATTATATATATATATATATATAATGATATTTGGGAATAATATATGATAATTCACTACAAAAAAAATATGAAATAGTGACCGATTTAGTCAATAACCCATATGAATCACTATTTTCCGTCATTGGTGGTAGTAGTTGATTTATTGACTGAATAAGTGATTAAATTAGTTATTGAATCGGTACTTGATTTAGTGACCAATTTAATTACTAATTTATTTATAATTTAGTGACAAATTTTTTGGGCACTAATGATATTTCTATTTAATTTTAACCACTTCAAACATAATTTAATAATTTGTTCTCTAAGGTATTTTTCATCTTATCATACCTTAATTATACGTTTAATTTCCTTTGTGTGATCTCATTCGATAGTCTCTCAAATTATTTCTAAAACACACATTTGTTAGTTTTTTTAATATTTTTATTTATTGTTTATTTTCATCATGTAGAATAATATTTCAATATATTCTATCTAATTATTTTTTATTTTATAACTCATTATTAATCATATTGTACTTTTTTTACTTTAAATTATGTTTGAAGTGGTTAAAATTATATATATATATATAATGATATTTAGGAATAATATATGATAATTCACTACAAGAAAAACATGAAATATTGACTGATTTAGTCATTAACCCATATCAATCACTATTTTTCATCATTGGTGGTAGTAGTTGATTTATTGTCTGAATGAGTGATTAAATTAGTGACCGATTCAATGATTGAATCGGTACTTGATTTAGTGACCAATTTAATTACTAATTTATTTGTAATTTAGTGACAAATATTTTGGACACTAATGATATTTCTATTTAATTTTAACCACTTCAAACATAATTTAATAATTTGTTCTCTAAGATATTTTTCATCTTATCATACCTTAATTATACATTTGATTTCCTTTGTGCGATTTCTTTCGATAGTCTCTCAAATTATTTCTAAAACACACATTTGTTAGTTTTTTAATATTTTTATTTATTGTTTATTTTCATCATTTAGAATAATATTTTGATATATTCTATCTAATTTTTTTTATTTTATAACTCATTATTAATCATATTGTAATTTTTTTCACTTTAATTGTATAAATAACTTTTATTTACTACAATATAAAAATTTAATGTAATTGCTATGAATATTTTTTTGTCACTATCCAACATATATTGAAGTTTAAAAGATACAAAATCTATGTCAAAATTTTATTATTGTGTTTATTATTTGTTCTTTGTGTCATTTTGATCAAATGATGTATTATAACTTTTATTAGTGTATAAAAAATAGATTCATTAGAATTTAAAAAATTGAACTAAACAAACATTTAAAATATATTTTAATTTAAATATTTTTTTTCCTTTTATATTTTTTTGAAATATTTTTTAATTTTATCAACTAAGTTTCATTAATGTTGTAGTTTGCAAATTTAATAAATGTTTTGGTTCTCATGAAATTTTATTTGGTATTCAAATATAACATGTAGACAATTATAATTTATTTCAAAGTATTTGATATGGAAGAAACAATCATCCTCCTAATATTGACTATTTGATAATATTATGTTTTCTTTATCGTAATTTTTTTCTCTTATAAAAATTAATTAATATTGAAGTTGTTAGAACACGGGTACGGGTATGGGTACGAGATTATACCCGTTACCCGGTGGGGATGGGGATGAGACAAAAGTTTGATACCCATTGGGTTTGGGTATGGGGATGGGGATGAATTTTTTTTGTGGGGATGGGTATGGGATAGCGAAACCCGTCCCCGCCCCGCCCCGTTGCCATCCCTACTAGCATCTGACCCCCAATCAGATAGTTCGTGTTCTACATCATCTAAGGATTACTTCAAGGTGACTTGCTGCTATACCTATCGGCCACAATCGATAGAGCACGTGCGGGAAAACATGCTACGGATCATACACCGCAACGCCAGGTAGAGTTCCCATATACGAACATAGTCCGTATCGTCCCAAGACTACCAAACTCGTCAGCCAACAACTGAGGAGGGCAATCTATCTGGACCCATCCGTACTGGCCATAACCAGCACACTCACACCGGCAACACTCGCCAACCCGAGCCACAACTCAAGGGTTCCTCGTGTTCATCCGCCATCCCGAGCCACAACTCAAGAGATGCTATTCCGAGCCACAACTCAAGGAATACCACGTGCTTAACCCCTATCCCGAGTCACAACTCAAGGGATACATTCCGAGCCACAACTCAAGAAACACCAGCAATCCCACTTTTAAAGCATCACTAGACGCACTGTAGATCACAAATTCATAATCAAAACTCAAGCTGCAGCAGTATAAATCGCCTGGTGGGGAACACGTGCTGGGAGTTGGCAGCGCCTGGCGGGTGTCGCGTACCGCCAGGCGCACAACGCCTCAAATACTCAACTTGCTCCAGGTACCGCCTGGCGGTATTACTCCCACCACCAGGCGCCTCCGTAATAGTGGCGCCACAGGCTCTTCCGTAGGTGCTGCACTAACAAGCACTCACTGTCTTCCCTCTATCGCCTGGTGGAATCGTTCCCTCCCGCCAGGCACCGTACCAGTACAGCCATCCCCTCTGGTTTATGTTCTCTATCTCAAATTTCTTCCTCAACACTACTAGATTTCGGGTACCAAATATACAGCCTATACCCATAACACATTATTCCTAAGACTTAGGCCAACCACAATGTACTCCAACCAATTATGTTCCCTATTCCAACTGTCCCTATTCTAAGACTTTATTTCAAGCAATATCATGAACCCAAGCTAACCAAATTACTAATACCCATATCAGAAAAATTAGTTCAACATCTCAAGCCTTTCTTGAGCTCGTTATTTCATAAAAACCTACCCAACATACTTGACCACAATCAAGGTAGAAAAACAGCTCATGACCCCTAGCTCTTCAACATTTGTTTCATCAAACCTGGTTATAATGTCTGCGTCGACGCCTGGCGGCAAACCCCGTGCCGCCAAGCGGTGCATACCATCTGGGTATTTCCATATTCTTCCCAGCACCTCTAACTTCACCATTCTTCCTTCTATGCGAATCTCCCTCAGTCTCTGCTCATATACCAACACATTCAGGACAATTCAGACTCAAATATAATGATCAATTAATCCCACTACAATTCACCAGTATCCAATTTCGAATCATAACTATTGGTATCCCAATGTTCAACCCTAGAGTTCATGTACACTGTTCCATCAATTTACGACTTCAATTACACTACAAATCATTAAAACACATGCCATATCACCCCTTAAAACTTACCATTACATTTTCATCCAGTTTATACTCACCCCTGAACCAGAATATCCCAAAATCGCTAACATTTACTCGCGTCGCCTGGCAGTTATTCATCACCGCCAGACAGTTCATACTAAAATTCTAGAATTAGGGAAATTAACATGTGTCGCTTGGCGGTCGGGTATGTACCGTTAGGCGGTTCCTTCCCAGGAACCCAGAATAGGCGAACTCTGCATGCGCCGCCTGGCGGCTATGAACAGCCCGCCAGGCGATTTCTGGAAAATTTCTAGAACTCAGCATTTTCAATCCGATAATACAATTTCAGCAAAACACACATACTTCCAATCATATAATTATGCAATAAACGATATAAGACGAGGTTCAGCTCCCCTAATCTGGTTCTCCTTCGCTTAAGCTTGGAAATTGTAAGGTTCCCCTTTGATCACCAATGGCCACCCTTCAATTTCCTCAATTCTGCCTCCAAACTCAGTCACGCCAGACCCCTCTCACTCACCTTTATCTCTGTTTTCTAGGTCTAAGTTTAGCCTTGCCAAAACCTTGCCTAAACTCTAACTTTTGCCTTTTAAACTAGTACTTTAGGTTACCCAAAGCATTAAAAACGAAATTTCAGCTTATTAACTTTTAATAACCATTCATCTCTCATCATGAATGGTGAGTGCAACCCCTTCCTTGGCCGTGCTGATCCCAATAGGTTTCTGTTAACCTTTCCAAGTCCATCTAAAGTTACCATTAGCAAAAATAAAAATAAACATAAGTTCCATTTATAATTTCCAAGGTTTGAACCTATAACCCCTTAGTCACTACTCAAGTGCATAACCAATTCAACCAATCATGTTTCATGCTAACAATCATAATTCAGACATCATATCATAACAAAACATGTTTTCATAGATTGAAATAATAAAACAATAACACAAAAGTTAGCATACATAGGACTCGAACCCAAGTCTTTTCACACAAATCAAAGTACTCTCAATCACTTGAGCTAGTACTTTTCCACATGATACCAACCATAATTTAATATCATAATTATTTCCCCTCCCGTATTTATTAATTAATTAATTATTTAATTAATTAAATTCTACGGGTCTTACACCACACACGTCAATACCTCCAAGATCACCAATAAGCAATTCCAAGAATCATATCCAAGTTTCTTTGTTTTCAACTTCCACAACAGCATATGCTAAGGGCAGTAAATGATAATTAGCATATCTATCCACAACACTCAACAACTCACCTCCGCATTTTCCTTTTAAAAAACAATCAATTACAAATAAAATAATGGGGACCATTACACCAACACCGACAACCGACAAACAAACCAACTAAAATAATACCCCACTGAACCCTACCTACAGACACAAACTACACAACATCATGGAAATAATTTAGAAACCATGCAGAACATCACAACAATCGAAAGACAAACAAACCCCAAAATAGAATTACGAAAACCCTAACCCATGAGCAAACACAACCCAGAAAACCCTAAACCCAAGCTTAAGAAAGACGAAGATGAAGAAATTTCCTTAATTGCAAAATTTCCCCTAAATTGAAAAATTAACGTTAATTAGCCATATGTATAGTACACGTAACATACCCTAATACAAACCGTGCCACATGTACAATGCTCCGTTAATGATTTAAACGGCGTTACAAAAAATGACCAAATAAAACACGAATGGCGAAAATGAGGATCATTTTAAACATTCGGTAAAAATGAGGACCATTTTAAACAATTTGTCAAAATGAGGACCATCCGCAACAAACACTACGAAAATGAGGACTAAAAAGGTATTTAAGCTTATTATTTACTAATAAATAACACAAAATTCATTTAACTTTTTTTAAAATTAAATTTTAAGTCTAACTTAATTTCATAAAATCAATAGATTTAAATTTACTTACGTATCTGATATAAAATTTTTAACATATTTTAAATTTAATAATATTATCTAATTAACGGTGTGAAAATTTCATACTATAATATACAAAATCAAGCTGAGAATCAAAACTACGTTGGCAAAAAAGATCATTTTTGTATGCTAAACATCAGAATGACAAATGGTGAATAGTGAACCCTCGTGATTCACGTTTTAGTTGAGGAGAAGATGATCAATAATGTACCCATGAATCGTGATTCACGTTTCAGTTGTTCAATACAGTTTGGCTGGTTGCATATAATAATAATAATAATAATAATAATAATAATAATAATAATAATAATAATATTAATATTAATATTAATAATAATAATACTAATAATAATAATATAATGATGAATAATGGAAAATGGATAAGGTATTTGACATGTGGTGTAACGATACTGGTAATCTCAGATCTTTCGTTGTTGTCCCAATCAAATTAGGATCCTTAATTATTGTGTAGCCCAAAAGTAGGTATATACAGTTTTGTTTCTTAAAAACCTCATCCAAGAGTTAGATTTTTGAGATTTATATAAGCGTCTAACTATTTTCTAAAATTAAGAAAATGGAAATATTTAAATAATGTTCATGCGTTAGGGAACAAAATATCCTATCTGTATTTCTACCCTGGGCCCCAAAAATCTTTGCCCTGGAAAATAATTGAGATAATCTTTAATATGTAGTTTTGGGTAAGAGAAAAAAAGAAAGCGAAGATTTGATGTATGTCCACGTTATGGAATAACAAATGGGAAATGATACTTGAAAAAGTTTTTTTTTTATAAACTTTGATAAATAATTATTTTTGGTAAAAAAAAATTAAAATTCTAAGATTTTAAGATTTTATTTTTTTAATTTTTATAAGAAAATAAAAGATTACTTTATTGGATAACTTTGTCAACCAAATATTCGTAAAAAAAATATTTTCCATTCGTAATCATGTTTCAACCATCTTTTCTTTTTTGGTAGGTTTAGGTTTTTCTTTGGATTTGTGTGATAAAAAAATAAAATAAAATAAATGTGAAGAATAAGAATTTGATAAATAATGGGAAAACTTTTCATGACGACGCTATATTTTTTTCTCGTTATTATCAAATATAATATAAAAACTAATTTAGTGACTTGCTCATAAAGCAAGATATTGCAATATAATAAAATTTTTCCATAACATGAGTTCAACATCAATCTATAACTATCAAGCTGCAACATCTCTATTGTCACTACGATCACCAGGGGTTCCTATATTTGCTTACACCAAGAAATTGGTGATCATTGCAAAAAGAAAAAACCACATAAGAATATAGACACAAGCAAGAAGGGTAAGCTAGAAAAAAAAGGTTTTTATCATGCAAATAAGCATGCAATTTAAAAGCCAAGAACACATAAATCAACCAAGCATGTGATAGCAAAGAAGGCATGACTCTATAACTCAATTATCCAGATACATATAATCGGTCGGATTCACTAGATGTTTGCACTTGTGGTCGCCTCTACTGCTCTGCAGGACCATTATCAATGAGTTTCACCCTACCACGCACAAGGTTAGCCTTCAAGCATCGGCCAACAACTTCACACAACCACTTTAATTTGCTAAACTAGATAAGAGTTAAGTTCCTTTGTAGTAGAACAGTTACATACATGAAGGTTCTAACTTGGTAGTACTCTGGATAGAATTGAACTCAATGCAATGGAGATTTAACTGTTAAAAGTTCCACATCATGGCAATGTTATGAAATTAGAAAGAGACAACATTGTGATTTAAGGATAAAAAATTGCACAATTCTACAATTAGGGTTTAGCCCCCAAACTTGGACTTGACACAACGAACAAATAATGTGTGTGAATTTTCTCCAAACACTAGACTTTAACAGATGCATAATTAGTACTGAAAATAGGAAATGACTACAAAATTCAATTTGAAGTAGTATGCATACTACAATTAGAAATGCATGATAATACAATCACAACATGATACTCTGGACAAAAGTAAGCTTAAAATCACAACAGCAAGATACTTTATCACATTCAATTCAGATGCACAATGATTGCAGAAGGAAGGAAAATTAAAGGACATGTGACCTCGACGCCAGCCTAGAAGCACCAGAGCACCAAAGGTAAGACGTTTCCCCCACGGTCGGAGTGCCTCGACGATCGGAGCAGCACCAAACGCAACACCCTCCCTCCACAGCAAGCCCTTCTCCATAACAAGCCTCCCTTAACTCAGGGGGATGCCCCACAAATTCCCTCTCGCCCAAAAAAAGGGAAGCAACTTTAGCACAAAAATGAATCTTAAGGATGAATTAAAATGTTGGATTGGTACAAGAATTACTCGAACCAAAAACGCCCTTACTCTACTTCTCTATCAGTGTCACGACGAGATGGTGAAGTCATGAGCCAGTCTTAGTGCTAGCAAAAGGAGAAAGTCATGGCGACGATTAGCAGTGGCAGCAGCGAGATGTGTAATGATATTTGGGGGAGAAGAGTCACGAGCTCAATAAACGTTGGGGGGAATGTGTTTAATCTGAAATTTTTTAAGTTTAATTTCATGCATATACCGACGAATTAATCTGTCGGCACTCTGTTGGCAGTTTCTTGGTCACATTATCGATAGATAATTTCGTCGACATATATCTCTTGTGTCATTACCGACGAAAATATCTGTTGATAAGTTTCCCTCTTGAAATTCGTCTCTAAATCTATAAGTAATTCTAAATTATCGATGACTTACAATCTGTCTATAGTAATCCATCAGTAATTTACAGATTTCTTGTAGTGTATTTTGATCTCATTATCTTTAGAATCCAAACTCCATACTTGTTTTAATTATACAAACTAATTTATATCTTGCAAAATGAAGGAACCAAATTGTTTATTGTGGAAGAAGAAATTCATGCATGTTGCTTTTTACAAAACGTACAAATCTTAGCTAGACACAAGATTGAGACAAAAATGGGTTAAATATGTTTTTGGTCCCTTAACTTTCAGTGAAAATTGGAAATGGTCCCTTTTCGAAATTTTGGACCAATTTAGTCTCTCATCTTTAGAAATGTGTGGATTTAGTTCTCTTAACCAAATTTTGTTAAGTTTGTTTGACATTTCAAGCATATTTCATGATAATATTGGAGTTATTTACACCGTTTGACATATTCTTGCTTCAATGTTAACTCAAATATTATTCTAAAATGTCCTTAAAATGTTAAATAAACTAAATAAAATTTGTTTAAAATGACTAAATTCATGCATTTCTAAAGTTGGTGGACTAAATTGGGTCAAAGTTTCGAAGATGGACTAATTCCAATTTTCATTGAAAGTTAAAGAACCAAAAACATATTTAAGCCGGAAAAAATTATAATTACAAGTATTCTTGATTGTAAAACTAAATTAGATTTAAATTAGGGATGATAGCGATGGAAACAATTTTCATTATCACATTGTCATGCTCGAAGTAAAAATTCACTGACACAAATTTATTTATCCACGTCACAACTTTCATAGTGACATTTTCATGAATAATTTAAAGAGTTTAACGTTAGACCCCCTAGTAACATACATTATTTTCAAAATTGACATTGACCTATGGTGTAACTAACGTCATTTGATGTTGCATATGGCCTAGTCCGACATCAATTTTGAAAATAATGTCAATTGCTAAGGAGTTTGACGTTACACTTTCATTTTTAACAAAAAATAACATGCCCCATTCAACCTTGTTTTTCTATACGCATGAGCTCTCCCCCAACAGTGGTGACAAAGCTTCGAAGTTTATTTTTGCCTCCATTTGACTTCTATTATTGTAGGTTCTTCGCTTTTGATGGTCGTTTTTCCTTAATGAGTAATTGTCATCAATTGGTTTCGCACATTAAGGTTAGTTTTTGGTTTCCACTATTTTGCCTTTTCTCTCTTATTGATTGTGTGTGATGGCATTAACTACTTGCTCACTTGTTGATTGCATGTTATGACATTGGCTTAAAAAACATTTAACAACTTAGGGGATTTTTTTTCAAGAAGTGTTTTTGAGCAACTTTTTAGAGTATTGTTTTGGCATTTTGTGCTTTTTTTTTTATTTTTTAAATATTTGTAGTATTAAATTTAGTTTATATTAAGAATAGTATCTGTGATTAAATTGTATTTTTAGTTTTTATTAAATATTGTATTAAAGTTAGATTTCATAGATGTATTTTTATATCATTTAGATTTATTAGATGCTTGATTAATTTATAAATTATTGTTAGATCCATTGTTAGATCTAAACTCCGAGTGAACTTTAGTTACCGTTTCAGATTTGGTATAAATGATTAAACATTAACCATTTGTATTAAATCTTCAATTGTCCGATCAGACAGCTTGAAAAAATTATTTTCATAATTTGTTTTTAAAGCTCCTACAAGAAGTCGTGTGAACACAAAATGCTCATGTTCTATTGCAAATCATACTAATCACACAAGTTAATATGAGTTATTAGTTAATAGAGATCTCCCGCGTGTAGTTGCCATAGGATGACTACTTGAAGGAGGGCAGACTATCCATGGTGCTCATTTATTGTCCAACTACACACATGTGACAATTGATGAAGCTCGAGATCCCAATGCTCTAGTGCTTATGCTAACTTCAGATATCTAATTCATAAGGGAGGCCATAGGCAAATTTATAGTGTGGCCTAAAAGATTGATTATACCATACTTTGGCTGACCATAGGTACTACATTATTTTTCTTAATATTTTATGTTACAAAATTTATAAATAATGATGCACAATAGGTGATTCCGGGAGACATGATGATATATTTTAATTATACAACTATGGTGCATGTAAGTTTTTTCATTGTCTTCCATATTTAAATCTTAAAATTGCTACATTTAATTTATACTTAATTGTCTTGTTAGGTACATGGACAAAATCATTATAGACCAAGGTCGGGCAAACATGTATGGATTTATCGAACCTCAGGCCATTCAAAATTCTGAAAATGCGGTTGGCAATTTTAAAGATATTTACAAACATAGAATAATGAGTCACAAAGAGAAATTGTCACCACGTGTTTATATGTCTCGTTTGCTCTATAACTGAGGCATAAAGGCTGAGTTAGGAAGTCAAAATTGTACTAGTGACCTTGTGCCATACATTGATGGGTAAGTCTTATTGAATGTAATATTTTATGAAGTGGTGCTAATTATTCGTCTAACTATTTGTGATTCATAATAGGTCCCATTGGCAACTAATGGTCATCAATGCAAGACAATGCATAATAGTATGGTTTTGTTATCTGCATAGGATTAAAAATGATTTGAGGTTTATGCTACAAACGTAAGTGTTACTTTTTTCATATTGTCTACTTAGTATATATTACTATTAACGTGTGTTTCCACTTTAATTAGAGTTGTGGGTAAGCCCATATGAATACAAATTTAAGTAATATATCCAAAGGTTGGAACTGTCATCTATAAGTTATTAATTTTGGCACGTCAATTTATGACCTTAATGTGTTATTATTTTCTTTCTAATGTTTAGTGTAACAAGCAGAAAGATTCATTTGAACATGACTATTATGTCATGTGTTGGATGAAAACCATCATGTGTTTGATTAAGAAAGGAGTGGGCAACGTTTCTACTCAAATAATGGAGTTAGGTTTAGGTTTATGATTAAGGACTTTGATTAAAACTGGTCTAGGATATATTTTTGGATTATGAAATGTACATTTTGTGTTACAATTGTATTAGTTTATATATATATATATATATATATATATATATATATATATATATATAGTCTCACTACCACTGATAACCTCATATGCTCACACCATAACAACGTTTATCACAAAGAAAGAAAGGGTAAGCTAATAATAATTCTTGTACATCTACAATACTTAAAAGCTCACAATAGGCTAAAACTACTATCATTCCAATCCATGATGCATTCATAACAACACATCATTTATCAGGATTCACAATATGCTACTTCTAGACTGAAATTCAAATTTATGCATTGAATCAAACATTAGAAGTCTTACACCTATCATGTAACTGAAATCCTGAAATGTCACAGCTAGTAATGATACATGGTTCCCCTTACCTCGTGACAAGGTAAGTTCACTTATAGCTTGCCTAAAAAGGGGTCCCCGACCCCAAATCCTGCTATAGGAACCTTTTTAAACTCTTACCACCTAGACTTCTAATAAGTGCCCAATATGAGATAATTTTGAGATGAATTTGATTCTTATCTTGTTTTTATTTTGTTAAATGTTTGTATAAATCACCTCAGTTGTACTTGTTTTGTAGTTTCCAATACCAACAAAGAGTCAAAGTGTAAAAATAAACAAATTTGATGAATTTCAAGCAAATTTGGACAAAACTAACACTAGTGCAACTGAGCGGCATAATTGAGGCTTGAGCCACAAAGCAAACTCATTACAAAGGAAAACTTCAAGCACTAAGCTTGAGGTTAAGCCATGAAGACTCCTTCCCAAATAAGTTATCTCATGAGCTAAAGCACTAGAGCATGAGGCTTAGGCCATCAAAGCAAGCCCAACTAGGAAGGAAACCTCTGCAGCTGGAGCCACAAGTGCATTGTTGAGCACTATCTTGGATAAATTATAACAATAGAATGCCCCCTTGCTTAAACAGAATTTTGGAGGGGTTCTTTTGAGAGATTCTTAAAGAGATTTTGTAAACATTTACCCCTATACTTAGTGAACATTAATAGAGGGCTTAAGAGAGGATGATTCTTCAATATCTTGTATTCCCTTCATTTATTACGAGGAGCTAAAACTCTCTAAGTATTGAAGCAAAAATGTAACCCTTTGGAACTATCTTGTATTGGTACTTTTTATATTTATTAAATTATGATTTAATTTCATGTTTGGGAGTTGGTTTACACTTGTTGGATGAGTTGATCACTCATCTTATTTCACTGGCTTGGGATTGAGTGGGAACTGGTTCCAAGTTGTGGTTCAACTAATTTTCCTTCTGCTTTTATATGGTAGGATTGTATCTAAGGCTCTAGCTTGTTATAGAGTCGTGATCTTAATGCATGTGATTCATTCAAGCAGTCACTAAGGAATGATATTGAAGTTTGGTTATCCTAGGCTCTAGGTGCCAGGAATGGACTTTGAGTTACATTTAAAGAGATCTCTCAGGACATAAGTGTTTCCATCTTTGTAAATAATGATTGCATCAGCACAAGAGAGGAACAAAGCTGTGAAATCTAGCTTCAACACGTCTTTATTATCTTGAAGTTAATATTTTACTCCAAATTTTTTTAGTACATCTTTATTTCTTTAAATGAATAATATTTTCACATCAAATATGTTCTTACACTTTTCGTATAATTCAACCACTATTTCATTCAAATCAAAGTAGTTTAGACTTTGTGTATTCTACCAAATCCATGTGGATATAACACTTGTTGTACTACACATTACCCAATATACTTGTTGGAAAATTGATTGCATTGGAGCATCAACAACTTCATTCTCCATATGAGTCTATGACTCTAGTAGAGTTTAGGATGACTTCAAAATGAATATCCCTAATCAATGCATAACACTATATTAAATAACAATGCATTTCTTCCTTAAAAGCACCAAAATCATACAACACATACAAATCATTAACCAATCATTTCATCACATTCATCCACTTTCATTTTCTTAAAACATCATACTTTTATACAATAATGCTTTCTCAAAAGATTATCCATAATATCAAACAACAAATAGGTATCTACCAACAAGCTAACACATCAAGTAATATTTCTCTTTGAAAATTGAGAAACAAAAAGAAACCTAAGATATAGAGAAATCAAGAGCAACTGACTGATCTAACTACAAAACTCAAATAAAAGATCCCAACGGTCAAAGTGAAGAATCATATATCTAGGATCAACAACCAAAATATAAGTTCAATCCAACAGTTAACGAAATGGGAAACCTTATTTTCCTGATATGGTGTGGAAAAGGAAAACACGAACTCTTTCAACAAGAGGTTGGCTCACCTAACGAGCAAAATGTTTATCTTCTTTTTGTGTCAACAGTTCCACCTTTCGTTCTTTTCTATTTAGTTTATTTTTTTCTAGTAAGTACCGTTGATTTGTTACTGTGCCACCCCCACATTCCAGGTCATTTTCATCAAGCCATCACTTTCATTGATCACCTTATAACACACATTATCAACGTCATCGACACACCCCTCTACGTTAGCCACTACCCTCTGGGTCAGCCACTAGTGAGCCTTTACGACAGCCACCACCTTCCGTGTCAGCCACCAGTAGGCCTTCGCGTCAACCACCATCCTTTGTGCCATCCACCAACTACTTCCACCTCTTTCTCTTCCTCTTCTTCTTCTCTTATCATCTTCCATTTTCTCACACATCTCTCTTTAACATAATAGAACCTTCTAGTAGATTAGGTGAGAAATTTTTCATCCAAAGTGTCAATAGATTTACCAATTAAAGTATCCATCAACAATTGTGATTATAAGGTATCGACAAACTGAAACTTTCGATAATTGTAATGGTAGAGTGACCAAAAAAACTTTTTGTGACAAATTTTATAGACTCATTTCTTTCTGACAAAAGTATCTGCCTGTAAATTTAAATACAAAATCCATCAATAACATTCGTCAATAACATTTATTGATAAATTAAAGTTTACTTAAAAATTACAATCCATCGATAATATTTCATCAGAAATAAACCAAATTCTTAGAAATTATTGTAGTGTTGTGATGCATTTTCATGCAACCTGTTGAGGTTAATCCATTATTAAGATTATAATATGTTAAGAAACATATTGAACTTGAACAAAAGCTAGCTACCTATATTCAATATGTCCATACACACACACACACACACACACATATATATATATATATATATATATATATATATATATATATATATATATATATATATATATTTGCTTTGTTCACGTGTTATCAATCACTATTTTTTGAATAAAAAATATTCTGATTCCACGTCCGTTAAATGACATTATTATGGTCAATCATCACATTTGAGGTATTGTCTGTTTTAGAGTGTCAAAATTTATCACGATTTTTTTCTTAAAAGACACCTCGAAAGGTGGAAGGAAGAAGGAGTATTTAAATTGTCTTTAGTCTCAACTTCTAAGTGATGTAGGACTATTGGTCGTACCAGAATATAAACCCCCCAGTTGAGGTCTAAGGGGAATGAGAGTTCATTCCCAATGAAGGGCTAATGGAAATCATTTTTGTTCCTCACATATGGCGCCAATGTTCTGATTCCAAATCCGTCGAATGATATCATTAAGGTCAATTATTTCATCCGAAGTATTGTCTACTTTGAAACATGAAGTTTTGTCACAGTTTTGTGCTTAAAAAGCGTCTCAAAGAATAAAAAGAGAAAAAAAGCATTTAAATTACTTTTGACTTTGATTCCTAATTGATGTGAAATTATTGGATGTACTGGAAAAAAACGAAATATAAAGATTCAAAAAACATCGATAACTCTTTATTTGTTTTTTTCATATCAAACAAAAAATGACAGAAACAAAACAAATGTAGCTATAATGCTCGGTAAAGTACTGTAAAACATGTTCTGTGTGAGGTATACGTTTAATGTGCAAAGTGGTTCAACTATAGTTTGGAATATTGGTGATATTTTTTATGACCTGTCAAATTGCATACTAATACTCCCATTCTTTGAGTAGCTGTCATCTATTATATAAATTTTGGACAATTTCTTAATTTTTAAATTTTGTATACAAATTAACTTAATTTATAAGAAAATTTTACCCCTTTTTTTTTAGTAAATTCTGACAATAAAAAAGTTTGTTCAAACATAGTCATGTTTGAATGGAAATTTCTTTTGCTAAAACAAAAAATATCATCTAGAAATTTCCATTTTTTAAGTTTATATAAAACTTATTTGGATACTTTACTTATGAGTTTTTTTATGAAAATTTTAAAAAGGGAATCTAATCCTTTTTAAATAAAATTAGTATACATTTGAATTAGTTTTTTATTTCAATTTTACTTTTATATTGTGTGTAAGTTAATTTTAATTTGTCAAAAAGTTGAATTGTTTGATAGTCAAATATTTATCTCAAATTTATATATTACGAGTCATCTTATTATATATTTTAGATTGACTAAAGACATCAAACTAAAGTACAAGTTAAATACAAATTGTATTTTATAAATTAATTTTGTGAGATCAAATTAAAAAAAAAATTAATTATTAAAATCAAATGAGAATTATTTATTAGGTTATTATCAAATCACTCAGCATTATTTAATCTTTAACTTAAAATATTTCTTTTTTCAAAAAATATATTAAATATCTTACATCAATTATATAGTTAGATCAAATAATAATATATAAAGAAAGTGAAAATCGTATTTTATGAAATAATTTTATAAGACTGAAGTAAACATAATTAAACATGAAAAATATATCTTTTGAGACTTCACTTTGCGAAAACCGAATAATGATAAAAATAAATTTTAATTATAGGATCTTTGGTGAGATAGATACAAATAATTTATTAATGTAGGCTGATCTTATCAAATTATTTAAAAGTTCTATTTATCTATGATTTATTTCATAAAACTTCATCAAATTTACTCCTTCGTTTCTTTTTGTAAGGCCTATTTATTTTCTGCCTAAATCCTTAAGGGCTGCCCCAAAGTTGATTGGGTCTAGGGTTGGCCCAAAAAGGAACCAGACCCTAAGTTTGCCCTACTCTAATCCATTCACTTCATTTGCAGAAAACGCAGTCGTCAAGTCCCTAACCCCTCCCCAGAGCTCTGCTAGGGTTTACCAAATCTCAATCCAGTGATCTCAGTTCATCTTCTTGATTCGTGTAAGTACTCTATGACTCATACACCCTTTTTTTCGTTCGTTGTTCACTTTTCCAACTAGGGTTTCGTTGTGAGTTTGTGTTAAGACTCGTTTCGTTTTTCTGTTCCAGCTCGCTCATCTGTTCTTGGAATTGTTACGTCTTGCTGTTGGAGTTGAACCCTCTTTCTAGCTAGTTCCGGGTAAGGGAAGCTAGGATTCATGTTTTAATTCGCTATTTGCATGCTTTTGGTTCTGTTTTATGTTTCTGGTGATAGTGTACTGCTTATGATACTGTGAAAATGCGTTGGGTGTTGTGGTGAATGAGTTCCTGATTGAACACGCGCGGAATAGTGGGAGAGAACTGATATTCTCGCCCAAGCGAGCTCATCTCGCCTAGGCGAGAATAGTAGGAACTCGCCTAGTTTTCTGCTTGAGCGCTCACCCAGCCGAGGGGCTATGTTTTTGAGCGACAAACTGTCTCGCTCAAGCGAGACAACCTCGCCTAAGCGAGAGCTCGCGAAATTCTCCAAGGCTACTATTGTAGTCTCGCCTAAGCGAGAGTCTGCAGCTTGAGCGAGAGCACTCCTCTCGCTTGAGCGAGGACTCCCAGCTTGAGCGAGACCTAGCTTGGGTTCTTGCTATACTTCGTTTCATGAATGTTGTTGGTTGTTTGATTGGCTGGTTCATTGATTTATTATATAAAGGGGGTGGATATGCATGTACTATGTATGTTATGGGTGGAAAATAATGAATTGGTAATGAGCTTGGCATAAGATATGATTGATGGTTGGTCATTTACACTAAATGACATGTTAATGGTATGCATAGGAACTTCATGATTGGTTGATAATGTATGAGTAAGGTTTGTGTAGGACGTAATTCCATGACCCTTGTAGCGGGGCTTGTGGTGGTGCCTCATCATATGGACATAATTCTGTGGGCCCTTCTAGGGGGAATTCATGGTGGTGTGTCAGCTATTGGACCTAATTCCATGAACCTCGAGGTGAGAGTTCACGGTGGTGCCTCAAGATCAGGACGTAATTCCACGAGGATAACGTGGTGGTGCCTCTTGTAAGGATGTAATTTCACGAAGGCCTCGTGGTGACGCCTCACTGCTAAGACATAATTCCACTGTCTCGTGGTGGTGCCTCATTAAGCGTATCCGGATAGTCTAGTATTGGAGTTTTGAATGATTTGGTATATCATGTGTGGTTTCCCAGTATTTATGCTTGAATATGTAATTGTATGTTGAGTGTATGATGTGAGGACTTTTTCACTAGCTTACCCTTTGCTTGTTTGTATGATTGTGTGTGGTTTCCTCCTTTGCGATGATCATAAACCTTATTGATATGAGCAGATGTGACAACTTCTAACAATGGTAACGATAATAGAGATGCTGTAGTTTGATGAATCTTGGACGACTATCGAGCTCATTTTGGGGGGTCCAAGGCTTTTGGAGTTTAGTAGTAGTAGTTTTTCTCGCTCTTGACGAGACTCTGTACTTTGTTTAGGCCATGTGGAGCCTCTTCCTTTTGTTATGAATATGTTGGAGTATTGTGTACGTCATATTCCAAATTTCCGTACTCTCTAAATATTTTTATATATGTGGTGTTTTATTTAAATTGATTTATTCTATTTAGTTGGGACGTTACACTTTTTTGTTATCATTTTTTTAAACCACATTTCAAAGATCATGGCAATTTGCGTTATGTTTTGCGAAATGTATTTCTTTATTGACTTTAATTTTATTATCTGATTTATTTATTAAAAAAAACTCTGACCTAAAGTCGTATTAATCGATGAATTTGTTTTAATTTCAGTCTAAATGTTAATGATAATAAAATATTAATTAAGGTAAGACTTCTTTATAGGCCATGTGGAACTGCAAATTACTCATTTAATGTATTATTTTTTTCCCCTATAATAAATGTGATTCAGATTAATAAACTAGAGAGATAATGTACATATAGAAAGTTAGTATACAATTTTAATAAAATGAACAACACTTAATATACTTTTTAATTAAAGTCACACAAGCATTAGATTAATATGACAGAAAAAATTAACCAAAGTAAAGAATCTTCCTCAATGGTGCAACTATCTCTCTTCATATATGAAATTAAAGCCTACAGAGTCACTTTCCCCAATAGAAATAGAGAAAGACATATTTGGTTTTGATGAACATAAAGAAATCATTAATGCAGAAATTATTGGAGAAATTATTGACTATGCATGGCTTGGTGCAACTACAATTTCTATATATATCGGGTACAGTATACTACTTTTTTATAATTGACTTTAATCTTTGGTGAGTAGCTTTTATGATTTTACTAACTTTTAATTCTTATATCTTTCTTTTGTAAGGTACCTATATCAAAATTTCATTAAGCCAAATCATAAGGGGTTCTTCTTTTTATCACCCCAAATAACAACACATGAACTACAAATGAAAGAGAGAATGCAAAAAATAGTGAGTATATTTCTTGACAACGGGGTGATTAATAAGTTTGTTCTTGCTCCTATCAATACAGGGTAATACTTTTTTTCCTAACTTTATCAATAATGTATTATTTTCAAAGTTAGATGCACAAAATCTAATTTTGTTGATTCATTTTCAATTTTAGCCAACATTGGGTCTTGCTCGGAATCAATCTTAAAATGGAGATAATTTATTATCTTGACCCATTGGCGAAAGACATTAATATGAGGCAAGATTTGAAGAAGTTGTTTGACATGTAAGAATCTTCTTAATGTGATTCACACACACACACACACACACACACACACACATATATATATATATATATATATATATATATATATATATATATATATATATATATATATATATATATATATATATATATATACTTTTTGTATATATATTTTTTTTACTTATGTATGCTTCATTTTTATTATTAACAAGGGTTATACAAACCTACCGAGCTCAAAGAGGGTCTATGGTTTCAAAGTCTAAGTTAAGCAATATCAAATGGACACCAATTAAGGTAGATTACAATTGTGTATTTCAAGATCAAATGATGTTGTTTTATTTGAAGGTTAATACCAATTGTATTGATGTTTTCTAGTGTCCAAAACAATCAAACGACCATGATTGTGGGTATTACATTTGTCGATATATGAAGGAAATTGTCACATATTGTGAAGGAGGGACAATTCCAAT
The DNA here is from genome assembly GCF_037176805.1 of Vigna unguiculata. Taxonomy (NCBI): domain Eukaryota; kingdom Viridiplantae; phylum Streptophyta; class Magnoliopsida; order Fabales; family Fabaceae; genus Vigna; species Vigna unguiculata. Next base: position 5,698,620 of record NC_140792.1, on the reverse strand, counting down.
AGATGTAAGTTATCTTAATTATATGTATTATTCATTTGTAGTAGGATTTTGATTGACTAATTTTGTTTTATTTTTCTTTGTTGTAGTATTTTCCTAGTTGCAGATGTCAACAATATTCTGACAATCAAATCATTGAAGTCAGGGAAGATTGGTGTTTTTATCTCATTAGTAAATGTTTATAGGTTAGTTGTATAATTCCTTATATAACAAAATAGGGAAGGTTAGGAATAATGTTTTGTCTAAAGTGTTTTGGCCCCACAGTCTAGCAAAAATGGAACATGATGGATGAGTACTACAAATATTAGTTTTTTTTTTGCTAATTTCTTTCATGTAATATTATACTTTTTTAAAAATATATAAACATCATTAAGTTTTTTTGTGTAACTATGTAAGAATTTCAATGCCCTTTCATTTCAGTTTTGCTTGATTTCAAGTTCGAAGTCTTTATACAGGCATGTGAGTCGAAGAATAGAATGAACAAAAAATTAAATAAATTATAATTAACAATAATCAAACCAATACACATCGCTTGTTTTAAAAAATGTTATCTATTGATGAATTGAAAAAGTGTTATCCATTAATGAAAAATAGACAATGTTTATTTGAACAAGCGCTATCTACTAATGAATTGAAAAAGCGCTACCTATTGATGAAAAACTACTCTTATAGACAGTGCTTATTCAGTCAAGTGTTGTCTATGAGAGCTTTGATAGACAGCGCTTATTCAGTCAAGTGTTGTGTATGAGAGCTTTGATAGACAGCGCTTATTGAGTCAAGTGTTGTCTATGAGAGCTTTGATAGACAGCATTTTCTAAAGAAAGTGCTATCTATTAAAAAATATATAGATACCGCTTGTTTAGACAAGCGCTATCTATCAAGTGTCATTAGACAGCGCTTTTTTACAAGCGCTGTCTATTAATAGATACCGCTCCAATAGATAGTGCCTAAAAAGCGCTATATATTAAGAAAAAAAACGCTGTCTATTGCCAAATTTGGCGTAGTGAGTGTAACCCGAATGTTGAAATCACTAAAATAAAATTGAACGATTTGTCATAAAATATTTATACAATGTCACAAAGAATGACATGTTCCATGACTTGAATGATTATTGTTACTGTAATAGAAAAAATTAATCGCTATATAATATGTCACACTGAATTTAAAATGTATATTTACTTCTTGTTTTATCAATTTTATATTGTTTATGGTTATATCCAAATTTTTTAGCATCTTATTTTAACAGCTTAAAACTAATAAAATATGACATTTCATCGTAATATATGTATAAACTATATTAATACAGTCTTACAAAAGATAAGACTATAAAAATATATCATATATGCAATCAAACTAAACTTACAAGCCTATACAAAACTAACCACTTACTAAAATTCCACGAGACCTTCTAGTACTCTAATTGATAGCTCCTCATCCTCTAAAGGTGTCTCTATACATGCAATTTCATCTACTCCTACCAAATAGTTGATTATCGCAAAAGAAGAGACAAACAACACAAGAAAACACAACACACAACAAGATAAGCTAGTATACAAAAGAAATATACATACATATATTTAAATCATGCCAGAAATCTACCAACATGGTATAAAACATATATGTAATCACACAAGCAGTTGACACTAAATTCAATTATCCGAATATATGTTTTTGATATAAGGTACACTAAAGGTATGCACCTGTGATGGTTCCTAAACTTTGTAGAGTTTATTCTCAAGGGGCTATCACTCAATCACACACAAGGTTAATCCTCTTTGTGCCTTAGGCTCAATACGTTCCAAGACTAAGACCTACTACTCTCACCACATAACTCATTCTACTCTACTTGAAAGTGAATGATTATTAGAGTTCATGATACCTTCTTCCTAACCAATCTCCTATATCAAAGCATACACTAACAATACCACCACAACCATCACAAGATACACAAAATTTATTGAACCTTTTCCAATATTCACTAAGGGTTTCTCCATCTTGTTGCTTAATTCCATAAATTTCTCTACGAATGACGGTCTCTCGAGATGCTGGGAAATATTTCTCAGGAAAATTTATTTCCATAGTTTCTTAATTGGTGATTCTTAACGAAAGGTAGTACCACCAATCCTATGTTGTTCCTTGAAGAGTAAAAGGAAAAACTATCATTTTGAGGGTTTCTAGTGCGATATTGGGAGATCTAAAGTTCTCATAGATCATATGGAACTGTCTCAAATGTTTATGTGGATTCTCTCCTAATAACCTATTGAATTTTGGCAAGGCATTTAGTAGGTCAGTCTTAAGCTCACATTGCCCTTCTAGGTACTGGATGTTGTTGTTTATGATGGGATTGTTGGATGTGGCCAATTGTCTGATTGTTCTCTCATCTATTATGATTGGGTTTGGATTAGGTGAAGGATTATAAGATATGTTTGTGAATGGAGGGGATGAAGATTGTATTGTTTCTATAGTGGCTTTAGATGTAGAAGGTGCTCCCTCAAGAGAACACTCATAAATCAATCTTCTGTGTAGTTTATGCAAGTTCCAAATTAATATAGAATTCACCTAGGTTGGCTTAGGTCATGCACCACGCAGTCCGCTTGAAAACGTTCCTCTCTTTTTGACTTTTTTCTTCTTCTTCTTGTTTGTAGAAAGATTTCAAGAAAGAAATAAGTTAAGATGTTGTTGGGTTCACTCTCAGGAAAGAGAGGCGCGTCACAATGGACAACTTAAATCCAAGTCTTTCTAGCCAGAGTTTTCCCAACTAGTCTTAAAATATTTCTCAAAGGAAATTCTTAATGAAAACAAAAATAGAAACTTTGCTTATTAGAAACAACTAAAGACTACAAAAGAAACTCAAACTATATTAAACGTATATGCGTTAAAAGAAATAAAATAGAATAAAAAAAACAAAATGAATGAATAAGAATAAAAATAAAGAAAATACTAATTGTATTTCCTGGCAACGATGCCAAATTTGATAACGTTGTCGTGAAGCGATCAAATTAACACTACTTAACTCTAGCAACTTCAGTATTGTCAGGTTAGTAATGAACTAACTAGATAGGGTTAAGCTAACCCTAAGTCATATCCCAACGGATACAGAATTAATTTTCAATATTTGACTCTTGTAAAAATATATCCTAATGCAATTAACACTATATAATGATATGCAAAAATATAGAAAAAACAATTGAGAATGAAACAACAATTTAATAAAAGACTTTGAAACAACTATAATAAAACTTGGCAATTCCACTACTTTCAATATAGATTCTTCATCAATTATCTTCATATTATTGTTCAATTAACTATTTTTTGACTTCGAATTAATTAAAGTAAATTCTTAATTAATTTGTTGTCGTTCTTACTATTAACCAAAGTAAATTTTCAATCAAAAGCAAGAACTTTGTAGATTAATCATAATAGATTTAATCAAAGTACATTCTCAATTAAATATTAGTATGTCTAATCATGTACATTCTTTTACCTCTAAAATCAAGCAAAAAGATAATTAACCAAAGTAAATTCTTGATCAATTCTAGTTGAAGTTTTTACCTCTCATCAAAGTACATTCTCAATCATTAGCAAAAACTCATTCAATTACATGAAAGTTTCTAAATTTAATCAAAGTAAATTCTCAATTAGAGTTAAAAATCCTTGAACTCATGTGATCAACATACATGTACATTAAATCATCTCACTAATTAGCTATGATGTAAAACCATTACTTTTCATGTGATTCAGAGATAAAAGACTTAGATGAATGAAAATAAAAACAATAATCAAAAGAACAAAAATTTAACCTCAAAATCCATAATGAAATTACAGTGGTACCAACCTTAAAAGCATAGCCCTCCATGGATTGGATGGAATACATGATAAATATTGAAAGATGGTAGCTTCTAAAACCAAAGATTTTTTAAGTGTACTTCTTTTGCTCCCTTGGGTCACTTTATATAGGCCTTGACTGCACTTGAATCTTATATTTTCTGTTGATGAAATATTTTATCTTTGATATAATATCTCTCAAATAATTAATAGATTTTATCAATTTCTAAAATATTTGGAAATTTTATCTATTGATAATTTGAGATATACTAAAGATAGTTAATTAAAAATCTTTAATTAATTATTCAACAACATAATTTTTGTCCAATTTCCAATTTTGCCCTTTGCTTTGACCATTTGACCAGTTTTGACCAGAATTTACCTAGATTTGACTACTTTGACCATTTGACTACTCCATGAGAGGTTGACACGTGGCAGTTTATTTCTCTCTCCTTTAGGGTTTGCTGGTTCATATTGGAGGTTGCTGCATTTGCATCGTGGTTGCTAGCACAGAGGCCATCCATGGTTTTTCTAAAGCATCAACGAACTGCATTTTCAACGAGGCTAACAACGTTTTCTAGCGAAACTCGAGTGGTTGTTCGTGTGCAGATTTGGTAGTGGCTCGCGTTCTCGTACAAGTTTCGCTACTAGAGGGACACGATCCTGACTTGCTTTTTGCTCGCGTAGTTCGCAAATATGTGTTGTGGTTGAAGCTTTGTTTCAAACTCGTAGTTAGGGTTGTTATGTGGATGCAGGTGTGGGAATGTAACATCCTAGTCGGATATTACTAGTTTAAATAAAATAAAATAATAGGTAATAATAAATCTGCAATTAATAAAATCTCTTTACCAAAAGCACAAAAAATTTAAAATTTATTAAATTTTCCACAACTCAAAATTTAATATTAAAACATCAATAGTTCTAAATTCCTAAATCATAAGTGCCATAGTATCTTAAATACATAAAATAGTGATAAAATCTTCTCTATATATATTTCTCATACTAGCCCATCTCTGGCTCTATGCTTCACTAGCTCCACTTGAAACATCATTTGCTTCCATGTAATAAGTTACACGATCATCGCCAAATACACACAAAAAGGGTGAGCTTAAAATAATTAAACATGCATAACCAATATAAAACCCTTACCTAATGAATAGTAGTTTATCCCAAACCCTCTTATGAGAACCTCTCATTATGCATTAGAAATCATGGCCTTCCACCATGTTCATCTAGCTTCCACACACTTTGACAATGACCTTGAGATAACACTTGTTGAGACGAGTCACAACTTGTGGTTCCATCTCTACAAGCCACAACTCGCAGATACACATTCAAAACTACCATGTTACGAACCATCATCCGTAACGCTAGGTGGAGCTCCCCTATATGAACCACCATTTGTATTCATCACAAGACTACCAACCTCATTGGCCACTACCGTGAAGGGAAATAAAGTGAAACCAATCCATGCGAGCCACAACTTGCACGCTCACACTAGATATCCAATATCACTAGCCCACTACCCGGGATCGCCATGTGTATACCATCCATTATGAGCCACAACTCAAGGAATGCCTCCAACAAGTTTCATACTCAAATTCATCCCCACAAGTCATGGAAAACTCTTAATCTCATTAACCTAACCTATATAACATCAATACACACTCAACCTGGGTCTTAGGGATTCCAATGCTTCCATGAACCTGCCCGTTCGTGGTCCAACTCTACGAACCTCCCTGCTCGTAGTCAAACTTTACAGATCTTCCCACTCATAGTCCAACATGTGTGATCCATCAAGCTATGAACCTCCCCGCTTGCAGTAACTCTTAAGTGTGAGCATGGAACATATGAACCTCCCCGCTCGTATCCTCACACGAGAGTATCATTAACATGAGCCTCCCCGCTCATATTAATCACATGTTTCATCACCAATCACGAACCTACCCACTCGTGATACTATCAAGCATACCCTAGCCTAGGTTCAACATTCAAAACATACAAAATGCAACCAAAAATAGCACACTGCCCCCTACACTATCGCCTGGCAGTGCCTAAGCGCCGCTAGCCAATACTCCAACACAGACCGCCTAGCGGTCTCAACATGCCACTGGGTGTCGCTCGCTCTAGGGACTTCCTTGGTTCATCTATCGCTTGGCAAAGTGCCCCGTGCCACCAGGTGCCACACCAGTAACGTGAGAGTTACTAGTTTGTGCACCCCAAGATAGGTTCTAATGAACCTAATCCCCCACACACAATCCAGGACGCCAAAACCACATATCTAATTATCCGAGCATGACCAAATCTCACCACAGTACAATATATTCACAATCATATAGATATCCTATACATATTTATACTTGTATTCAAAATCAAACATATATCATATTCAGAAGACATTTATACATTCAACATATACAATTCATAAAATGGCTCAACTAGTACATATATGTTTCCATCAATCTCATACCCAACACCATTTTAGATTGTTTTGGCCTCATCACCCAATTATGTTTTATGCATTAAACCAAGGATCAATTTAATTGCAACTTGAATTTAACAAAGGATCACTCATGCTTTTAGTGAATTCAAAACCATCTACCACATAAATCCATAACTCACGTAGAACATATAATCATATCATGCAACGACTACACTAATTCCTTTATCCAATACCTTGTCCCCCAAAAAAAAAAAATCAAGTTTCACATAACTATCCAATCATATTGATGCATTAACCCATCATATTACACTTGGTCTAACTTGACCCCTTTAACTCATTCATAATTTGCAATTAAGCATTTAGATAAGTGTCTCACATGCACCATACAACACAGACCAATCATTCTGTTGTGCTGCTTAGCGTCACCTGCCGGTACATCCTTGCCGCTAGGCAGAGCATCAGGTTCTTTGGCAGAACCCAGTTTCTTTCACATGCAAGAAATTCCAAAATCCCCCAAACCACTAGTGCAGCCATTCAATTGCCCGTAAACCACATGTATTCATGTTTCCAGTAATCCTACATATATAATTTCTCATATGATTGAAATTTCACGCCAATTAATGCTAAGTATCATAGTTCCACTATTTTCCCCAACCCTAATGTGCCTTTATGGTTACTCATACAACAATTCCTCTATTTCATCAATACACAATAGTTCTTCACCAATTTATGGCATCAATCACTCAATAAAATATAAGAGAACATATTCAAAGATCAAGATATCTATAACGACAATCCAAAACACAAAAAAAAAACTCAACAGACTCGCTCGCTTGGCGATCCTTGATTGCTACCAGGTGGTTTCTGGAAAAACTTAGAAATCAGGCATACACAGTATGAGTCACCTAGCGATACATGAACACCGTCAAGCAATTTCTGAGCAGAAACCCAAAAACACAATTTTCAGTGCGAATTGAAAGAAAACAAGCACCATAGGCATGCATCATATGATAAAACACATAATCAATCAACGTAACACTTAGTGCAACTCCCCTTACCTGAAAACATTGCTCGAAAAGCTCTCCTAAGGTTTTTCTTGCATCAAGTTTGATCTCACTCTCCTCTTCTACCCTTGAGCACACTTTCTCCTTTTCCAACTCTCTCTTTTGTTCAATTTCAGGTGTTCTCAGTCCCTGCCCTTGTAGCTACATGAAATTGTTACCTAGGATTCACTCTAATTCCTCCCTTAGTTAATTTTCACCCTAAGAGAATTAAAAACTAATTAAACTTAATTAATGGTTTAATTGGCATCAATTCCTATTAACTTGGAAGTTTTCGGTGTCTTTCCAACTCCATAACTGATACTCCTCTCCACCTCCGTGATAGCTAGGGTTCCTGATCACTTACCAATGTAGACAAAAATAATCCAAGTATAAAAAGGTTCAAACTCACATCCACCAAATTACCAGGCTCATACACAACCATCAAGCCATCACGTGTTTCAAGACATATCATGCACATATATACTTAGAACATCATGCCACGTGTTCATATATGCGCCCAAAAAAAATTAAATAATTAAAACATCAAAATTGAGCAATTTCAAAACTTTATTCTGAGGTATTTTATTCTATATCTACACTAGATCAAAGGAATGAACATAACTAGAAATAAGTCAATCTTCTAGAAATCAAGCTGTCATGCGCGTACAAATGGAAAAGTTCTATTATTTTCACACATGAGTTAATATTTTGAATTTAGCCAGCAAATCAAATATGAAAGAGATCACTCAAGTTAAAATGTGTATTTTCTCACTAAAATTCACTCAAGTGTTTCAGTTTGTGTTTTTACTCAAAAACCCATGTAAGTAAACACTCTTAATACTTAACAAGACTCTAATATTCACAACTTTTAGAAAACATGCATTAAGGGATCATGAAGACTTTTTACAGGTTATAATAGGACCAAGGCAAATATAGGAAACATTTTAGAATTTTTGGGTTTTTGAAATAGTAATATAGAAAGAATTATGGAGCATAGTTTCAAAAACCACCATTTTTCCGTTTGTTGCTCTTTTTGATAAAACAATCATTTTTCTACATTTTTTCCAAAACTCTTTCATCATTTTTTTTCTCTTTTTGCTATTTTTATTAGTTTGTGGTGAGATATCACATCCCCACACTTTATTCCACAGTCAATCCTAATGCAATCCACTAACTCCTTCTTTCTTCCTAAGGTAGGAAAAAACATGGTCTTTTCTCTTTAAGGATTTACAATAGGCTTGAAAACAATTGGTACAAATTGAAGAGCTCATTGTGAGGATCACTCTTACGGTCTCATATATTCAATTAGGCGAATAGAGGAGAATAACCCTTAGAGAGAAGTCAGAGAACTTTACAAAAATGGTTTCTAGAGAAATGATGTGTTTTAAAATAATGAAAGTCGTTCATAACAATTTTATTTATACTTGTAACATCCCATTTAACAATCATAAACCATAAACAAAATATGTCATATATGATAGAAGCATAGAATAAGATACTAATGTATAAAATCATATTACAATTATCCAAAAGTAAGATGAACTGAAATACAACGGTTATACAAGGTTATATATATCTACCATAAGGTTTCTCAAAAAGAAAACCACCAAACTCCAAGAGAAAATGAAGCCTATACAAGACTATCATCACTACCCTACACTAATCCAACCACAAAATCTTCAACTGCTAACACCGTTCAGGTGATCATGGCAAGAGAAAAGAAATACAAGGAAATAATACACAAAAGAACGGGTAAGCTAATGAATTTAAAGAAAAACCTCAAATCACAATACATTAACATAAATCATACATAAGAAATCAATTATTTTATACAGATAACTAAAGCTAAGACTCAATCTAATCCAAATATAAGCATTGATGTTGAGTCCTGGTAATTTGTGCTGGCATCTAATGCTCTACAGAGCGGTAGACAATACCAGTCCATTAACACCTTTGGTCAAGGTAAAACCCCTAGACTAAGACCTCTTGCTCCTCTCACCACATACCTTATTCTTCTCCATTTGAGAATTTGAATTGTTATTTGAGCGTTAGGATAAATTTCAACTAAACTCCCACATCAATGCTTACACTACGCAAACCACTACTAATTCTCCTTGAATCAGTCTCCACACATCCTTATTCATAAGTCATCTTTAGAAAAAACATACATAACAATCACAAGCTTCTAAAATAGCTTAGAAATAACTGCTCAGGTTCTGATGTACCCGCTCAGGGAGCATTTTCGCTTGCTGGGTGAGAGGTGCAAAACTACCCTTTCGAACCAGCAACTAAATGGCTCGCCCAACAAGTTTATCATTGAGACTCCAGGGAAAAATCTTTCAAATAATTCGCTCAATGAGAAACTCACCCAGCGAGTAGCCTTGCCTAGCGATTTCTAAAGTTTGGGAGCTTTTGACTTGAAAACTCGTCCAACGAGAAATGGCTTGCCCAGTGAGTCTACATATTTATGTAAAATGTGATTTTGGCATAATTCTACAATTTGAAAACAACACCAAACATCCCAATAACCTTTACAGATACTCCACACATATCATACTTAGATTCATCACAACTTTTAATGTCAATTTGATCTTAAGACAATACCAAGCATCACACTTTCACACACCACATATCTTTATCACAATTCAATTACAACACAAATTCACATTATATACATACAATCCAAAAATTCTAGCATGCTCCTCACTTAAAATAAATCAATTAGCTTTCCTTACCTATGAAACAACGCATACAACCCAAAATAGTATCTAGCCCCTTTCAAACCTAGCAAGGTCCACAACTCAACCTAGGAACAACAAGAAAGTGACAAGGGAAAATCGTTAGAACCACTGATCAACAAAATTTCACAAGTTTAGATGATACATGCGGGTCAAAAATTTTCCACATGCACAAAATTTAAAACCAAACAAAATAAGGAGCCGAAAATCAACTTACTCTATTTGAGAAATTGATATGGCATAAATAGATAGGTCACCTCAAGGATCCCCCTAGCGGTCTTTGTTCGTTAAACAGAGGAATACAAACGTGAGATTTCTAGAGAGAAGGGAGAGAACTCTAAAGAAATCGTCTCTAGAGGGATGAAGTGTTTATAACTAATGAAACTCACTTTTAGATTTCTATTTATATTTTAGCAGTTTAATAATAAAATAATCAATTCTTCATTATTTTTAAACATTTATCCATTCTAAACTATCATTTTCTATATTCTCACAATACTAAAACCTTTTAATATCAAAATAATGAAGTCGCATCTTCATAAGTCATTATTACTTTTAAAACGTCATTTTCTAATGTCTTACAATATCAATAATTAATGAAATATTGTTTCGATTTCTATTGTATTCGTTTATAAAGCATGATTTACAAAAATTACTTCCACCGACAATAAATTCAAATAAAAATGTACATTTTGAAAAATAATTTATGCAAATATTTTTGTGATAACATTGTAATTCCTTTAATTTTGTAAATAGGTAACTAATACTAATTATAACAAATTCAATTTATTTTATATAAAATTAAATTTAAATCAACATTTTAAAACTTTTATTTTGAAAGTTAACCTTTTGTAAGGCCCCATTTTTTTATATTCTGCCCTAAAGTTGTTGGGCTGCCTTTGTGAGTGGGCCTAAGGCCGGCCCAACATATATAGTCTTTAGGTCTGCCCTAAACCTAGTACTCCTTACCATTTCAGAAAAGTTACCGTTCTTGTCTTGAGCCGCAACCGTCTTTTACTCCCGCTAGGGTTCCAACGTTCTTCCGATTCACGTTTCATCTTGACCATAGTCCTGCTCACGTAAGTGCTCTTTCACCTTGTCGCCCCTGTCTAGAATAGTTATGTACTCACAGTGAGAAACTTGTATTGATTCGTTTGACTCGCTGTTCCAGCTTGCGAGTCGGGTTCTAGAGCTACGGTGCCCCTTGTTTCAGTGCAGAGGTCCTGTGCAAACCCATTTCCAGGTAAGGGAAGCTAGAACCCTCCTGTTGGCTTGGTCTGAGTTGTTGTTTTATGTGGTTGGTGATTTCTTTGTGGTTGCCTGTTAATATGGATGCATGATGCGATGGGATTATTGTTTATGGTATGTATTCACATCTGTTGCAGGGAAAACAGTGGCGGGCTCTGATAAACTCGCCCAGGCGACCTAGTCTCGCCTAAGCGAGATTAACAGAGGCTCGCCTAAGCATTTTCTCCACGAATGGTCGCCCAGGCGACCTGCTGTGGCTTTTGAGCGAGCAGGCAACTCGCCCAGGCGAGAGGGATCTCGCTTAAACGAGATCCCGCATTGCCCACACACTTGTTTTTTGTACTCTCGCCTAGGCGAGGGGGAGGCTCGCCTGAGCGAGGTGCTGGGTGAGACTGTGCTGTGTTTGAATGTATATTGGTCCCTGAATGATCTGTTTTGGTTGAGTATGATTGTATGAGGAGTGATCTGTATATAATGGAGCATGAAGTATATTTTTGACATGATTCATGAATTGTGGATGAAGAGTTGGTATGAGACTTAGCATGCAAAATGAATGTGTGGTTTGAAATCTAAGGAACATGGTATTGACATGAGATGAGATCCTAGACTCATGGGATGGTGATTATCAGTGGTATGGGCTCAAAAATGTGATGCGTATGAGGAATAAATCTCATGGATGGGTATGGAATTGTAAACATGCTTTTAATATTCTAGTAGTGCTGAGTTATGAATGTTGGTCCGTGTCAGCGTGTAAATTCCTTGGGGTCTCTAGGTGAGACCTCCGGGGTTGCGCTTCAGTGGTCGGGACGTAATCCCATGGCCCCTGTTAGTGGGTGTCTATGGCGATGCCCCATCTGTATAACTAAGTAAGGATTCAAGGTAAGGACTGTATCCTGACACTCTAAGGGGCCAGTTAGTCTCACTTAGAGCGGACTGACCCCTGTGGTGAGAGTAGCAGGAGGCCTGAAATTCATTAAGGGTTAACCTTGTGGTGAGGGAGAATTGTTCCATCGTGACATTTGTAACACATAGCTCGGGGGTGAGCAGCTCAGGTTCGAGCAGGGGTATCCACCACAAGTGCAAGCATCCGCTGAATCCGACTAAGTTATACATATCCGGATGAGTCGAGTCGAGTCGTAGTGTATCGAATGAAGAGTCATGACATGCTTGATTGCTATATGGATATGGAATGATAATAATGTAATTGACTGTATGATAAGAATGTGTTGGCTCTAGCTTACCCTGTTTGTTGTATGGTTGCCTTGTATGTGGTTCTTCTTTCTTGCGATGATCATCGACTCGGTGGATGGGAGCAGATGGGCGAGGTTCTCTTGGTCAACAAGCGAATGGAGATTCCGCTGCTTAGCCATCTTGGCTGGAGTTTTCCTTGTGTTTCATTTAGGGCCATGGCCCATGTATCTCTTTCTGTATTTCTACGCTACACTCTATGTTGTTTTCGTATTCAGCTTTCCTTTGGCATTGTGGTGTGCCTGAGTTTTGTCGGGGTGGTGTTAAAGACCCCAGGACTACGCTATTGTACTTGTATTGTGTGACGTTTTCCTTTAATTTCGCTTAATAATTAAATGGGACGTTACACCTTTCATATTTCAAATTTTATTATTATTTTTATATTAGCATTGTAAGTAATTGTTAATTTTCAATATTAATCCTAATTATATTTTTATAACATTTTTTGTGATACTAATTCAAATGAAATGTAAATAATCCCTGATTATAAACATCTTAATCTTATTAAGAAATTCTAATAATAGTTATTTACCTCATAAATATTTTTTAAATCATATTAAATATATTAATATTAAACAACATTAATTATTAAAAAAAGTTTATCTAATCTTTTTCTAAAATAATTAGAATTGAGCAATGAATGTAAGTTAACAAATGAAAAAGAATAAATAGAATTAAGTTACTATATAATAATTTTTTTAATATATTTAAAAAATATTAAAATTAGTGTTCATCAATATATCTTAAAAATATAACAGAAAAATAATAAAAATAAAGTCAGCAGAAAATTTAAATTTATTTTAATCATGGGCGTAAAACAAAAATTAAGTATATGAGAATCCGTTTCTGAATATAAAGCGTGAACATGTCTAATTAAGTAAACAAAATTGACAAAAAAAATTAATTAAGTAATTTCTTTAGATAAAGTATACATGGAGAAAAGAAAATTGTTATTTATGAAGGTAATCTTGACTTAAAAGCTAAGAAGCAATTTTTTTTATGCAGTTGTCTCCTAATCAACATTATTTTTATTTTTTTGTTAAAATGATATCGTCTTGAAAAAGTATAAGTGATTTTTCATTTTAGGACAAAATAGTAAAAATAACACTTCAATGTAAAGAAAAAAAAAATACTTTACGGTAATTAATTAAATTTAGTTTTGTCCATGATGCAATTATTATGACTTCGACTATACCGACACGAATAACGTGGTTGTAAACTTTTTGGTACAATCGAAAGTCGTGCAAGACCAGGCAGAGCCACTGATGCATAATCCACTACCCAGGACAATAATCCACATTTCATTGTCACGCAAAAGTTAAAAAAAAAAAAAACAAAGTCTCCATTTCTTTATTATTTATCAGGTTTGGATTCTTTACACCAGAGTATGGTGGTCATTATATGATATGACATGATACAGCTCAACCACTCATTTCATTATTTTTTATATTTTAAGTCTATAATAAATTTAAAAAATTAAATTTCTGATGGAATTTTATTTGTAATTTATTGAATAGTCAATCAGATTTCTATCGTTAATTTATTTTAGTAATTAGATGATGTAGGTAGAGATGGTAAATAAACCCGTCTCCGTGGGTATTGTTCGAACCCGTCCCCGTGGGTATTGCCCGAACTCGTCCCCGTTTTGACGGGGAATTCCCGCATTGACTGGGTATGGGTATGGGTATGGGGAATCCCCGACTTTTTCAGTTGGGTATGGGGATGAGTATGGGGATGTACATATACCCGCCATAATACCCGTCCCCGCCATATCTCCATTCTCGTTTAAATTATTAAAATATTCACAATTAATCAAGTAACCCCTATATATATATATATTTTTTTTTTCTATTTTTTATTTCTTTTAATTATTTCATTTGTCATGAAACTCATTCTCATCTCCAATATATTTTTTATCTTATCATAACCTTTATGTAATTATGTTAAAATGATGTATGTTAATTAAAAAAAAATTATGCCTCACATTTGAATATTTATATTATTTTTTAATATTTTTATTTATTATAAATTTTTCTTTCACATGAGAATGTTTATACTCTCAATTTAAGATAATATAAAAAAAATTCTTTACTTATTATTATTATTAATTTTGTTTAATTTGAAGAACTCTTTTGTTTCATTAAAATAATTTTCGTTATTTTTCAACCATTAATTATATGTTAATATTTGAAAAGTTTTCTTAATTCTCTAAGATATTTTTCGTCTTATCATACCTTAGTTATACATTTGATTTCCTTTGTGTGATTTTTTTCGATAGTCTCTCAAATTATTTCTAAAACACACATTTGTTAGTTTTTTAATATTTTTATTTATTTTTTTTATTTTCATCATGTAGAATAATATTTCGATATATTCTATCTAATTATTTTTTATTTTATAACTCATTATTAATCATAATGTAATTTTTTCACTTTAAATTCTGTTTGAAGTGGTTAAAATTTTATATATATATATATATATATATATATATATATATATATATATATAATGATATTTAAGAATAGTATATGATAATTCACTACAAGAAAAACATGAAATGGTGACTGATTTAGTCAGTAACCCATATCAGTCACTATTTTTCGTCATTGGTGGTAGTAGTTGATTTATTGTCTGAATCAATGACTAAATTAGTGACCGATTCAATGATCGAATCTGTACTTGATTTAGTGACCAATTTAATTACTAATTTATATGTAATTTAATGACAAATTTTTTGGTCACTAATGATATTTCTATTTAATTTTAACCACTTCAAACATAATTTAATAATTAGTTCTGTAAGGTATTTTTCATTTTATCATACCTTAATTATACATTTGATTTCCTTTGTGCGATTTCTTTCGATAGTCTCTCAAATTATTTCTAAAACACACATTTGTTAGTCTTTTAATATTTTTATTTATTGTTTATTTTCATCATGTAGAATAATATTTCGATATATTCTATCTAATTATTTGTTATTTTATAACTCACTATTAATCATACTGTAATTTTTTCCACTTTAATTGTATAAATAACTTTTATTTACTACAATATAAAAATTTAATGTAATTGCTATGAATATTTTTTTGTCACTATCCAACATATATTGAAGTTCAAAAGATACAAAATCTATGTCAAAATTTTATTATTATGTTTATTATTTGTTCTCTGTGTCATTTTGATCAAGTGATGTATTATAACTTTTATTAGTGTATAAAAAAGAGATTCATTATAATTTAAAAAATTGAAGTAAACAAACATTTAAAATATATTTTAATTTGAATATTTGTTTTCCTTTTATTATTATGTTTATTATTTATTCTTTGTGTCATTTTGATCAAGTGATATATTATAACTTTTATTAGTGTATAAAAAAGATATTCATTAGAATTTAAAAAATTGAAGTAAACAAACATTTAAAATATATTTTAATTTAAATATTTGTTTTCCTTTTATATTTTTTTGAAATATTTTTTAATTTTATCAACTAAGTTCATCAATGTTGTAGTTTGCAAATTTAACAAATGTTTTGGTTCACATGAAATTTTATTTGGTATTCTAATATAAAATGTAAACAATTATAATTTATTTTAAGGTATTTGGCATCGAAGAAAATCCTCCTAATATTGAATATTTCATAATATTATGTTTTCTTTACCATAATTTTTTTTCTTTTATAAAAATTAATATTGAAGTAGTTAGAACACGGGTACGGGTATGGGTACGAGATTATACCCGTTACCCGGTGGGGATGGGGATGGGAAAAAAGTTTGATACCCGTTGGGTTTGGGTATGGGGATGGGGATGAATTTTTTATGCGGGGATGGATATGGGATAGCGAAACCCGTCCCCGCCCCACCCCGTTGCCATCCCTAGATGTAGGTGACTATGTTTATTATCTTGTAATATTACCTTACTTATATGTCATTATATGTTATCTTATTATTTTATAATTTTATAATTTTTAATTTTTAAAATTTTAAATTATACAATATTTATATTTTTATAATTTCATTATTTTAATTAAAAATTGTATAATCATAAAATTATGATTTGAATTAAAAATTAAAAATACATTATAATTTTATATTTTATTCTAAAAATCATAACATCTTACAAACTTATACCACTGATAGAGTCTTTAGATACAGGAATTTACTGACATATCTGACATTGCAAAACAATGATAGAGTTGGAGTTGTGTGTGAAGATTGTAGAAGACATTAGATAACAAGGCTTGGGAATTTGGAATCATAAATTTCTGGATTTGAATATTTTGTAATTGGTGTAGAGTTTTTATGGTGTTAACTTTTTTAGGATGAAATATAAGATTATCATATAGTTTAAATTTTGAATTAAAATATTAAAATAATAAAAATATAAAATTATACAATTATAAATTTATAAAATTATACTTTAAAAATTATAAAATCATGATTATGAATCATGAAATATAAAATTTAAAAATAATAAAATAATAATTAAGTGACATGACAAGATAATAACCACGTTAGTTATCGAACCACCACATCACCTAGTTAACAAAAATAGTTAACCATGAGGACTCAATTGAAACAATTAAAAATTTAGTGAATAGTCCACAAAAAATTATCAAAAACTCAATTGTACGTTCTCAAATTTATCATGAACTTAAAACATAATTAAGCCAAAGTTTAATTAACTTATCGTTCTTACCTTAAGTAGATAAGATAATGGCAACATAATGTTTATTTTAGACGTTCATATTTAAACTTGTGTTTGGATTTAAATATGGGTTTTGGGAAGTGAATTTGAGGATAAAGAGATGTTAAAATTGATTGTTTGGATTATAAAAATAATAGTAAAAAACGAAGAAAAATATAAAGAAAGTTTACGAGAGTTAACGAGTGATGTGATGATTTTATGATTTAAAAATATATTTTAATTGATTAAGTTGTGTTGGTATCGCGCAGCGGAATGACTAAACAATGGTCAAAAAATCAAGAGGGGGGTGAATTGGATTTTTAAAATTGTTGTCAGGTTTTAAAATTTTTCTCAAAATTTAATTAATTAACTTAAAGTAATAGTTACTTTAAATGCAAGTGCAGATAAATAAGGAGTTTAAGGGAAGAAGATGCACACTGATATTTATACTGGTTCGGATCAAAAGACCCTACGTTCAGTTGTTAATCTCTTAAACAAGGAGATTAACTCAATCACTATAATAATCAAAATTACAACAGATTATATGAGAAAAAAGATTAGAAAATACCTCTCTTGAACAACCACAAGAGATGAACAAAACTCCCCCTGAATCTCACAGAGGATGACCAGCTTTCCTAGCAACAGCACAACACTCAATCTTCTAAGAACTCACTTAGAAAAAGTTATCGCTCACTCACACTAGGTTTTTTAAGCTTTCTTTAAGAATCTCACAGAGCAACACTTTGTAGTCACAACCAAAGAACTCTGAATCTTAAAAAGGTAATTTTGAAGTTGAACTGCAGTTCCTTAAATAGAGTTTTCGAAATTTAGGTTAAGAATTTAGCCGTTATGTTCCAACTGCCAAGGATAATCGATTATCACTAAGGATAATCGATTATTCCAGTAGGTTTTCGAAATTTAAGTTAAAAACTGAATCTTTATGTTCCAACTGCTAAGGATAATCGATTATCAGTGATAATCGATTATTCCAGTAGGTTTTCAAAATTTAAGTTAAAAACTGAATCTTTATGTTCCAACTGTCAAGGATAATCGATTATCACTAAGGATAATCGATTATTCCAGTAGGTTTCCTGAAAAGCAAATTTTGAACAAGATAATCGATTATTTCAGGAGATAATCGATTATTCTAGTAGGTTTTCGAAAAATACAAGTTCTGCACAGATAATCGATTATCAATAGTGATAATCGATTATCACTATAGTTTTTCTAAAAATAAGAAACCTTCTAGAAAGACGAATGCCATGCTGCTGATTCTAAGTTTAATTAAACTATTCTACAATACACTTATTTTATTTTACAAGATAACATTTGCATAATTGAACACTTTGTCTTCATTAGTGCTTGATCATCATTCAAAATCACTCGACTTCCTTCTTTTTGCCAACAATCTCCCCCTTTTTGATGATGATCAAAAATACGTTTAAGGACTCGTTGCTACCTGCAATTTAGAGACTTGCAAAGAGAATGATTAAAATAAAATAATGTGTCTTTATCATTTAAACTTATTCTCCCCCTTTTTTGATCATATGAGAAAAGGGTAGAGCTCCCCCTAAATGAAATAATGCTTGAGGGCACACAGCAGGAGATAAAATACTTAATCATTTATTGATTCAGAAATGAAAAGAGACTACAAGCAATGGTAAAACATATGTTAGAAAATTCTCCCCCTAAAATTCTGCACTCATGTCATCATCATGAGTGAATTCCTTATCAAACCTATGTTCTAAGTTGGAAATTCTAGTATCAATCCCCCTAATGAGTCCGACAACTTCTTCATGACGAGAGGTAGACAGAAGAAATAATTCTTCTAGTCGTTTGTTCATGTTGGCTATGTTGTCTTCTATAGAGAAAGATGAGCCAACACCACTTGAAGAGCCAACATTTTGTGTAGCAGGAGGTATGGGATCAGTAGGAGGAAGATCTTCATCTTCAGCGTCATAGTTGGGCATATCATCTCGATGGACATAGGTATCACCAAGAGGAACAAGTTTTAGCTGTTTGAGAGAACTTTCAGCAATTTCATTGGCACGTAAGGTATTTTGACAAAGCTCCCCGGTGGTATCAACTCCTTTGTATTCGCAAATCCTTGAAATTAAGAGGGAATATGGGAGAGGATATTGTGGGTACCTCTTTGCTTTGAGCATAGTGTCTAGGATTAAACTAGACCATTTTATCGGAACACGATTAAGAATCGCATACATGATGAGAAGGTCAGCCTCTGAGCACTGAGCATGATCGGTTCCTGTAGGACATAAAATCCAGACAATTAAGTAATGGATGAGTCGTTCATCCATTTTGAGTCCTCCAGCCAATAATTGTCTCCCAACATCCTGTGCTGGATTGCGTAAGAAAGATTGATAGGCCAGGATTCGATTGAAGCCATCAATCCCATGGAGAATTGATTCCGCAGCATCATTGATGGGAAATTTCGCCACATTTTCCCAAATATCATTGTCGATGATAATGTCCACTCCCTTCACCTTTGATAAAGCAACTTCATCTCTGATCTTGAGATTGTAGTAGAACACTCGTACAAGATCAGGATAGTAGTTTCCATGCATTTCCACAAATGGTCTGATGCCTTGAAAATTAAAGAGAGCAGGAAACTCAAAATCTGCAGCTGTGAATTTTCGAAGAGTGGTGTACTTGGGAGAGATGAGTGCTTTGTTTTTCCAAATCTGAACGAATTCATCCCTTCGATCTTCATCAGAGATCCAACCTTCAATGGATGCTGATCTGATGGAAGGTTGAGTTGGACGTGGAGCAGTTCGTCTACGTGTTGGGATCTTTCTACGAGATGATTCTGCCATGGTGCTGATTGCAAGAGCAAAGGATGACACGTTTAGGGTTTTGTTTGAAAAGAAAAAAAAGGGGGCAAATGATGAGAGGAGTTCGTTTCTGCGTGAATAGTTGAAATTTGGACTCGGAATTTATAAAGAGTAGGCTCCCAACAGCTAAAATGCGAAAATCAAAGCAAATCTAGCCGTTACAACGACTATTTTTTCGAAAATTTTTACATAACGTCGTGCAATAATCGATTATCCTGAGTGATAATCGATTATTGTTTCATAATATGAATTCCAGAAATGATTGGTATGAGCAGATAATCGATTATTGTAAGTAATAATCGATTATTCCAGAACGATTTTGATCAGGGTCATGATAATCGATTATTCTGCTTGATAATCGATTATTCCAGGAATTTAGAACTTATTTTGGGAGAAGATAATCGATTATCATGAGTGATAATCGATTATTGAGTGTTGATTTACGAAAATATGAAAAATGAAGATTATTGCTCTTTCAAGAGACTTCTAATATTCCTAAATCTCTCCTAAGCTCATAAAATCTGTCTTTGGCTAAAGGCTTTGTGAAGATGTCTGCCAATTGATGCTTGGTGTCTACATAGTCTATCACACAATTTCCTTTACTTATGTGATCCCTTAAGAAGTGGTGTCTAATTTCTATGTGTTTTGTCCTAGAATGCATTATGGGATTCTTAGTTAAGTTTATGGCACTAGTATTGTCGCATTTTAGAGGTATATGATTTAGATAGATACTGTAATCCTCTAATTGTTGCTTCATCCATAGGATTTGAGCACAACAATTGCCAGCAGCAATGTATTCAGCCTCTGTAGTTGACAAAGCCACACAAGCTTGTTTTTTAGAGTGCCAAGAAACTAATGAGCTTCCTAAGAGATGACAAGTACCACTGGTACTTTTTCTATCTATTTTACAGCCACCATAATCAGCATCAGAGTATCCTATTAAACTAAGTGATGCCCCAAAAGGATACCAAAGTCCAAAAGATATAGTTCCTTTAAGATATTTTAAGATTCTTTTTACTGCTATAAGATGTGATTCCTTAGGATTAGCTTGATATCTAGCACAAACGCATACAGATTGCATAATATAAGGTCTACTTGTAGTAAGATATAAAAGAGATCCTATCATACCTCTAAACATGGTTTGATTTACCTCAATACCTGATTCATCTTTATCCAAATAGCAGGAAGTTGCCATAGGAGTACTTGCTGCTTTAGCACTATCCATTTCAAATTTTTTAAGTATTTTCTTACAATATTTAGATTGAGATATGAATGTCCCTTCATCCATTTGTTTAATTTGCAAACCAAGGAAGAAGTTTAATTCTCCCATCATTGACATTTCAAACTCACCCTGCATTATGCTTGCAAAACCTTCACATAGAGATTTATCAGTTGATCCAAAAATTATATCGTCAACATACACTTGAACCAATAAAATGTGTTTGTCTACTCTTTTAATAAACAAAGTTGAGTCTATTTTACCTCTTTCAAAATCATTTTCGAGCAAAAATGTGCTTAAGCGTTCATACCAAGATCTAGGTGCTTGTTTCAAACCGTAAAGTGCCTTTTTCAATTTATAAATATGATTTGGAAATTTGTAATCCTCAAAACCAGGTGGTTGTTCAACGTACACATCTTCTTTGATAAAACCATTTAGGAAAGCACTTTTGACATCCATTTGATATAATTTAAATTTCATAATAGAGGCATAAGCAAGAAGTAAGCGTATAGCTTCTAACCTTGCAACAGGGGCGTATGTTTCATCATAGTCTATACCTTCTTCTTGTCGATATCCCTTTGCCACAAGCCTAACTTTGTTCTTAGTAATATTTCCATCTTCATCCATCTTATTTCTGAAAACCCATCTTGTTCCAATCACTTGAAGTGATTCATCTCTTGGAATCAACTCCCATACTTTATTTCTTTCAAATTGATTGAGCTCTTCTTGCATTACAATGCACCATTGATCATCTTGAAGAGCTTCTTGAACATTCTTTGGTTCAATCTGCGAGACAAAAGCAACATTCATACAAAAATTGTTCATATTTCTAGTAATTACCCCTTTTGTAATATCACCAATGATCTTGTCTAGAGATAGTCCTCTTGGTGACTTCCAGCATTTTTCAAGATCTTCAGATTGATAAGGTGGATTCTCATTTAAATACATCTCATCAAGGGTCTCCTGAATATATTCTTCATCACCTGTAATTTGCTTATTTGACTCAAGAGGGTTTACCTCAAGGTCTACAACTTCATCAAAAACAACATGCATTCAACATTCGAAGTTCTTCGATTAAAGACTCTATATGCTTTACTAGTAAGAGAATATCCTAGAAATATTGCTTCATCAGCTTTAGAATCAAATTTTCCTAAATTTTCTTTTCCATTATTTAAGACAAAACACGTGCATCCAAAAATTTTAAGATGAGCAATATTTGGCTTTCTACCTTTAAATAATTCATAAGGAGTAATTTTTAAAATAGGCCTAATAAGCATTCTATTTAAAACATAACATGCAGTACTCACAGCATCAGCCCAAAAATATTTAGGAACATTATATTCATTTAGCATTATTTTAGCTAGTTCTTCTAAGGATCTATTTTTCCTCTCTACAACTCCATTCTGTTGAGGTGTCCTAGGTGCAGAGAAATTATGCAAAATTCCATTTTTATCAAAAAATTTTTCAAATGACTCATTTTGAAATTCTCCACCATGATCACTTCTTATAATCTTAATTTTCAAATCTTTTTCATTTTGAACTAATTTTGCAAATTTTTTAAATGCTTTAAAGGCTTCACTTTTTAAGGTAAGAAAGAAAGTCCAAGTAAACCTAGAGTAGTCATCCACAATAACAAGAGCATAATAATTTCCTCCATAACTCTTAATCTTAGAGGGACCAAATAAATCCATATGCAACAGCTCTAAAGGCTTTGAAGTAGATAAAATATTTTTTGAATGAAAAGATGATCTTACTTGTTTTCCTTTTTGACAAGCAGCACATATTTTATCTTTTTCAAATTTTATTTTTGGTAAACCGATCACTAATTCTTTAGACATCAACTTATTCAGCTGTTTCATGTGAATATGAGCAGCCCTTTTATGCCACAACCAAGGATTTTCTTCTTTTGCAACTAGACATGTTATATTACTAGATGATGCACAATCAAGATCAATTAAATAGATATTATTGTGTTTCATACCTTTCAAAGCAATTTCATTAGAATCCTTTTGGTGGATAGTGCAGTAATCACTTTCAAAGATAACTTTGAGACCTTTGTCGCATAGTTGACTAATATTGAGAAGATTGTGCTTCAGTCCTTCTATAAGTAGCACATCCTTGATTTCCAAGGTATCTCCTCCACCAACATCTCCAATTCCAATTATTTTCCCTTTGTTGTTATCTCCATATGTAACAAATCCTTGATCCTTTCTTTTGAGATTCTTGATCTTCCTTTTATCACCCGTCATGTGTCTTGAGCATCCACTGTCAAGGTACCACAATGATTTTCTAGCTTTGGAAATTAACTACAAAATAAGAAAAAAAGTAATTTCTTTTAGGTCCCCATTAACTTTATTGGGTCCTTGAGGTTAGAGAGATATAAGAATTATCTGGCAATAGGCATCCAAGTATACTTCCCATTTGGAACATCATAGTGTTTAATATTGCATTTATTTGATGTATGCCCCTTTTTCATGCAATAAAAACAAGTAGCTAAACAAGTATTTCTATAGTGAGCAGTTCCTTTTTCTACCCACACTCTACGAGTCCTTTTATTTTTAGGAACATATTTATTTCTACTTAGATTCTTCTTCTCAAAAGCATGTTTTTCAAAAGATTTATTTTCTAAAGCATCTTTAAGTTGTTTTTCTAAAATCATTAACTCAAACATATAGTTTTTGCAAGATTCACATTCAACAGCCTCAATTTCTCTATTTTCTAAACTTAAGATTTTATTTTTCAAAACATTTTCTTCTTCTAGAGATTTTTCAAGATTGTCTTGTAATTCTTTAAAATCCTTTTTTAATTTTTTGTGAGCAATATCTAATTTACTGGATTTAGCAAGCAATTCTTGAAAAGCATCATAAAGAGAATCATAATCATTTTCATTGTCAGAGGAGCTTACCTCACTGTCAGAGTGATCACTATTGGCCATTAAGCAAAAGTTTGCTTCTTCCTCATCGGATCCTTCAGAGTTGGATGAACTTGAGGCATTATCTTCCCACGCTATGTATGCCTTTTTCTTATAATATTTCTTGCTTTTCTTTTCATCACTCCTTTTTGAATTTGGGCAGTCTGCTTTTACATGACCAATTTCTCCACATCCATAGCATTTAAAGTTTGAGGAGCTTCCTTGATTCTCCTTCTTATTACTCTTGAATTGATTTCTTCCTTTGGACTTCATGAACTTTGTGAACTTCTTTATCATAAGACTGAGATTCTCATCATCATCAGAATCTTCTTCCTCTTTTTGCTTTTTGCCTTTGACAACCTCGGTTTTGAATGCAATATTTTTCTTTCTTCCTTGATCTTCTTCATCATTCAATCTTCCCAGCTCAAGCTCGTGCTCTCTCAGTTTTCCAAATAGAGCAGCCATGGTCATTGTTGCAAGATTCTGTGACTCCGTGATAGCCGTCACCTTTGGCTGCCAAACCCTACTCAAGGATTTAAGAACTTTTATGTTAAGTTCATCAGTATCAAATGTTTTACCTAACCCATTGAGATGGTTGACAATGTGTGTGAACCGCTTCTGCACATCGTAGATGGTTTCTCCCTGGTGCATTCGAAACATCTCATATTCTTGTATCAAGGAGTTCTTTCTAGCTCGTTTAACATCGTCAGTTCCTTCATGAGTCACTCGAAGGATTTCCCACATCTCGCGTGCACTGGTGCAAACAGAAATTCTGTAGAACTCATCAAGAGTTAGAGCAGATGATATAATGTTTCTGGCTTTAACGTCATATTGAGCTCGCTTGTTTTCATCAGCAGTCCATTGAGCAAAAGGCTTTGGTTCCTGCACTTCATTAACAACGTTAACAGGCACAAATGGTCCATTCAAAACAGCATCCCAAATACCTCTATCAACTGATTCTAAAAATATTTGCATTCTGACTTTCCAAAAAGGATAGTTTTCACCCGTGAAAAGTGGAGGTCTATTGATAGACGCACCTTCAGCAAAAGTTTGATTTGACCCTACCATTTTCGAAAAAATTTGAATGACTATCAAAGCAAGCTCTGATACCAATTGTTGGTATCGCGCAGCGGAATGACTAAACAATGATCAAAAAATCAAGAGGGGGTGAATTGGATTTTTAAAATTCTTGTCAGGTTTTAAAATTTTTCTCAAAATTTAATTAATTAACTTAAAGTAATAGTTACTTTAAATGCAAGTGCAGATAAATAAGGAGTTTAAGGGAAGAAGATGCACACTGATATTTATACTGGTTCGGATCAAAAGACCCTACGTCCAGTTGTTAATCTCTTAAACAAGGAGATTAACTCAACCACTATAATAATCAAAATTACAACAGATTATATGAGAGAAAAGATTAGAAAACACCTCTCTTGAACAACCACAAGAGATGAACAAAACTCCCCCTGAATCTCACAAAGGATGACCAGCTTTCCTAGCAACAGCACAACACTCAATCTTCTAAGAACTCACTTAGAAAAAGTTATCGCTCACTCACACTAGGTTTTTCAAGCTTTCTTTAAGAATCTCACAGAGCAACACTTTGCAGTCACAACCAAAGAACTCTGAATCTTAAAAAGGTATTTTTGAAGTTGAACTGCAGTTCCTTAAATAGAGTTTTCGAAATTTAGGTTAAGAATTTAGCCGTTATGTTCCAACTGCCAAGGATAATCGATTATCACTAAGGATAATCGATTATTCCAGTAGGTTTCCGAAATTTAAGTTAAAAACTGAATCTTTATGTTCCAACTACTAAGGATAATCGATTATCAGTGATAATCGATTATTCCAGTAGGTTTTCAAAATTTAAGTTAAAAACTGAATCTTTATGTTCCAACTGCCAAGGATAATCGATTATCACTAAGGATAATCGATTATTCCAGTAGGTTTCCTGAAAAGCAAATTTTGAACAGGATAATCGATTATTTCAGGAGATAATCGATTATTCCAGTAGGTTTTCGAAAAATACAAGTTCTGCACAGATAATCGATTATCAATAATGATAATCGATTATCACTGTAGTTTTTCTAAAAATAAGAAACCTTCTAGAAAGACGAATGTCATGCTGCTGATTCTAAGTTTAATTAAACTATTCTACAATACACTTATTTTATTTTACAAGATAACATTTGCATAATTGAACACTTTGTCTTCATTAGTGCTTGATCATCATTCAAAATCACTTGACTTCCTTCTTTTTGCCAACAAGTTGGATGGTTACAATTTTGCCATTGATCATTATTATTTGGGTTAAATATATTTTTGGGTAATGGAGCTCCATCCATTTCCTCCCACATTTTCATGCTCGCAAATCATCTCTAATCATATGAAACAAACACATTGGCCACTCGCTTTTACTTTCGTATGTATAATTCATGCCCAAAAACAAACAGAGGCTAAAATGCATTTGGAAGGATTAAGAGATGAAAGTATATTTAAATTATCCTTCATCTTGAATCAAGTGATATGAGACTATATGTTATACTAAAGCGGGTTAGAAGTCGTTGTGTGCATGAATCAACAACCACCCTTGGAGTCCATCTATCATGTACAATTCAACTCCCTTCTTCACAATGTTGAGTATGCACTTACAAATTTGGCTCAAATCAGTGAGCAGTGAAATTTTGGTGATGTGTGGCAAGCTTCTTGTAGAGAGCTTGTAGCTTTACACAATGTTGGTTTAATAAGAGCTTTATATCCTTATTGAATTATCTTGCATGTTAGTTATTACAGTTTGGAGGTTATCCTCATTTTTTTTAAAGGAGGGTTTCCATGTGTTAGGTTTAAAGGGGGGGTTTCACTAAGGAGATACAACACCAATGAGACCTAAGCCTAACCACATAAGGCATTGACACCACTCTCAACCCAAAAGCTTAAGGCAATGGGTTTATGGGTCTTTATTCTTATATAGTGCTCTACTTTCTCATTTTTGGTCAATGTGGGACTTAGACTCACACTTGGATTCCTAACAATCTCCCCCTCAAGGGTGAGTCCCTTCAACCACATTGGTACACTCCCCCTCCAGCGGAAGCATTCCCAACCACGAGTACTCCTTTTCTGCCCTTTTATGTACCGCCGTTCTTCTTAACGGGACATGCTTACCTGACCCACACTGTCAGGAAGACTTTCGATACTAGGACTATACTGGTACTGCACTCGTCTGAGCCGGTATTAACCATCGGCTCTGATACCACTTGTTAGGTTTACAGAGGGGGTTTCACTAGGGAGATACAACACCAATGAGACCTGAGCCTAACCACATAAGGCATTGACACCACTCTCAACCCAAAAGCTTAAGGCAATGGGTTTATGGGTCTTTATTCTTATATAGTGCTCTACTTTCTTATTTCTGGTCAATGTGGGACTTAGACTCACACTTGGATTCCTAACACCATGTGAGCTTTGAGGGAGCTAAAGAATGTTGTATCCATCTAGGATAAGATGATAATGTTGATGCAATTGTTTTACTCATGGTAAGTACCATAGGATTGCGATATGTGAATAGTTTTACTCAAGCCCCACAATGGGTATTATGTCCTGACCTCAAGTTCGTTGCTCTTTCCCCTTAGTGCTTGACTAAAGGGTTAGTTATAGTACACACAATAGTCTCACATCTCTTACAGTACACTAAAGGACATTTTAAATACATTTGTCACCCTTAACCCTCACATGTGCCTTTTATGGACAAAATTATGATGGAGCTCTAGAATCTTAAGTAAACAATATCTTGGATGTGGTGATTGACCCTAACGATGTTATCTAAATGAACTTGAAGTTAAAGCATTGGCACCATCTATAGGAATGAAAACAAGGTTCCAAACACAATTCTTATTCTCCAAGGGAATTGAAACCCTTGTTTCCTTAGCCATCAACTAGGGGTAGTGGAAGAATGGTTTCAAAGATGAACCTTCATTCCTCTCGGACCTTGACTGAGGAACTTATTCTAGTACATTAAGTCAATTAGGAGTCAAAGCCAAAGGTAATTTAAATACACCTTTTTATCTTAATCCTCTAAGACACCTTTTAAGGATAAAATCATGACGAAGCTTTAAACTCTAAAGCGGATAGTACCTCATATGCAATGATTGACCCTAATAATGTTATGTCAATTAAGTTAAGGTCAGAACATTGTCACTAACAAGGGGAATGAAAGTGAGGTTTCAAATTTGAGTTGAAATCATGTTCCTTCAATCCTCAACTGAGGAGAATAGAAAAGTAGCTCCAAAGATTAACCCGCGTTCTCGTTATACGTCGATTGATGGGCTTGTTCCAATACACCAAATAGAAAGGAGTCGAGGACAAATACAATTTAAATATATCTTCCTCCCTCAACCTTTCAGGATGCCTTTCAAGGACAAAAATATGATAGAGTTATATACTCTAAAGTGCACAATACCTCAGATGTAGTGATTAACCATAACACTAATATCTCATCTGACTTGAGGTTAGAACAATTATATATAATATTAATTATGTCAATTTCAATTTATGAAAGAAACATGTCATAATATTTTTGAAGTTAAAGAATTTTTGTTTTTTTATTTAAAGTTTATTCATGTGAAAGCATAAAGTTTTCTAAAGAGAACTATTATAATTAAGAAATAGAAAACAAATCAAGTTATGATGTAAGATGATTAAACCAAAGTTCATGTGATAAAGAAAAACACAAATATTAATCTGTCACAAAATTTAAACTCAGATAATGCAAAATGACTCTTGAAGAAGGGCATACTACAAAAGAGAGGAAAGTAATGGAGGAAAAAAAAATCAATGTATATGTCCATGTTAGCTAATATGTGTTCATATTTGTTTCTCTCCATTAAAATATGTGCCACCATAAATTGCATGCATTTAGTATTGGCAAGGTAGCTAATCCATCTGTTTCTCATAGCCCAAGACACGATATTTGAGTTTTTAAAAGTCTTTGTAGCTAAGATAAGTTACATTCAAGCAAGAGAATAGAGTTTTCAATTTGACCTAGCCCATAATATAACATCTCATTTTAATAGAGTAATTTTACTAATATAAAATATCACATTTTTAGTAATAGGAAGCAAATAGTTCATGAGCTAGAAATTTCTATTATCCAAAAGTATAACCATAGCAACATGAGATATGAAAAAAAACTAACTCTAAGAATCTAGGATGTATAACATAAAAAAGTACAAAAGTCTTTCAAAAGATTAACAACAAAAACTAAACGATAGCGTGAAAACTAGACAATAACATCATCTTCCTCCATAGGAACACCACCACATGTTTCCTCCTTTGATCACACCAATATAGGTGATTATTGCAAAATAAGAGAACAAGAAACAAAAACTACATATCAAAGATAAGGTAAGCTAACAAGCAAAGGAAACATCATATTATTACAATTTATCCAACATTCATACACCAAGCATTCGTGAAGACATACATTTCACAAACAAAGGAAAATTCTAGACTAAATTAGCAGGATAAAGGCATTGATATCGGATCCTTAAAAGTTGTGCACTTATGGTGGCCTCTACTACTCTGTAAAACAATTGCTAATTGATTTCACCCTACCACTCACAAGATTAGTCCTTCCCCCGTCTTAGGCCAAGGTAAAGTCCTTATACTAGGACCTCCTGTTATTTTCACCACATAACACATTATACTCTACATGAGTTTGAATGATTATTAGAATGTTAGGATAATTTCCACCTCAGGATCCCTACATCAATGGATACACTAAAGAATCACAACCATAAGGATTTTTGCACATAATCCCTTAGATTATAACTTTCATAATAACATTACCACTTTCGTGCCATGATTCATCAAATCAAATTTTCACACTTCCAAAAAGTGACAATTACAAAATGGGAAAGTACACCAATGAAATATACCCTTTTGTTCAATAAAAACATTAATCCATACATCACTTACCTTCTATTTAGCTCATCAAAATAATGAAAATCATTTATTTAACTACAAAACACATTTCAAACATCCCCATGGTCAAACTAAAGATTTATATGTCTAGGATCAACTATCAAAATTTTAGCTCGACTTGATAGTTAACAAAACAGGAATCTTGATTTTCTCGAGATAACTTGTACCAGGAAAAACCCAACTTGCCTAGCGAGGCACAAGGCTCGCCCAAAGAGATTTCCTCTTTGTCAAAGTCAGTTTCGACACTCGCTACTCACCCATCGAGATATAGGGCTCGCCTAATGAGTCTGCATAATGCGAAAACTCAAATTCTACAATTTTGATAGTGCCAAAAAATCCAAAAACTCATTCCAAGCTTCATACAAGTTAAAAATATCTCCAATTCATATTAAACTATAGATTCAACTAGAATTATCTCATTTAACATGCTTTCAAAGAAAACCCAATTTTCACCATACATACACAAATAAACATTGCAAGTTAGGGATTCTCCATCTCATACCAATAAAAAACAAAAATTAGCAACCAATTTAAGATGCCAAATCACCACATCAATATGCAGTCATAGACCAAATGAAAATCATCATGCAATAGTTCAAAATTTTAGCTTCCCTCACCTTAAATAAAATCCTAGGATCTTCCACACCTTCCCACCTCTTTGACTCTCAAAAAACCTACCTACATTCAACTCACGATTTCAAAAAGTGGGTTTCGATGCATTCTCCGCGATGGTTGCAATGGTAGCCTCTGATAAAAGAGAAGATGAGATTGGTATGAGATATCAAGAAGAAAGACAAGGATCAAGGGGGCTGCTCAGGGAAGAAGATCATTACGTCTGTTTTCTAAGGCAAATTGACTATGAGTTAAAAAAGAAAAAAAAGAAAGGGGTTTTACACATAAGGCTTGGCCTTGGCTTACATGGGTCAGGGAAAGAAAGTCCACAAGGATAAAAGGCATATATAATAAAAAAATCCATAGGGCCAAAATAGTTCCAAAAGCCTAACGTGATATGACCAACCCATGGATTAACCTATGTGAGTTGGTCTAAGATCAAGATAGAAAAAATGGATCAGACCTAGGTTGACTCAATTTTATCCTAAGTGTGAGCCCACTCTACTGGACCCATTTTGTTAGGCCTGTTCAGATCGACTCTCGAACCAATTCGACTCGGACCTACCTTCAGCTAGGATGATTCGACTCGACCTTTGACTTATTCCAACTTATCCTGAATCTCAGTCTCGATTGGCTCGTCTCGACCTTCGACCCAAACCGACTTGTCTATCATTCGACATATGCCAACTAGTCTCGACGTTTGTCATGGATCGACTCGTCTCAACCTTCAGTTTAGGCCAACTCATCTCTATCTTTGGTCAGGGTCAACTTGTCTTGACTTTTGACCTGCACTATCCGCTCTCGACCTTCAGCCGAACTATTTTGTCTTAACCTTCGATCCAAGCTGACCTATCTTCAACTTTACATGTCGGGATTTTTTTTTACCTCACGCTGTAAAAGATTTTTTTTTTTCAATAGTATATTAGGATTGATCCATGAACCATAAATCAAATTGTCACCTCTACCAACCAACCATTAGTCACTATAGTCTAAGTGGCTAGAATTTTTCCCACGAGTTCAACTCTTAGTGCAAATGTATTTCTAATGCATGAGGCAAAGCTATCAAAGTATTCACCCCTGCTTCACCGGGAAAGAACTCCACAAGCAGCATGTTAGGTGTTCCCTTACTGCCTCATCCACATTACATTTGATCATTCCCACCATCAGCAACCTCCAAATAATTTTCCTCACTTAAGAGAATGTTTATGTTAAAATATTTTAAAACAAAAATTTGTTGGATATCATTACTCATAGCCCCTTTAGATAAATTACTAGACAGCTTGCAACTAGCCCACTCTAGAGAAGAGTTAAAGGGTTGTCAAACTCTGAACCGTTGTGCATTCAGAGGATATTAATGTAGGTTGCCATTTATTATCTTTCATTTGAGTGTTTATGATTTATTCATCTAACGAAGTCCATCTAAAAATTCTGGAATGGTATTTTATATTTTTGCTAAAAATAGAAGACCACCAACTCCATTTGTTCTTCAGAATTTAGTCTATTTTTAATCCAAATCTAATAAAACATGTCATCAGAAATATAAAATATTTAATATGAAAGAAAATAAGAACTGGTCGGTAGATTTTAGGTCACATTAAACTAACCTCATTTATTAAATAAGCATTATCATTATATGAACTGTATGAGTTGGTCCAAACAATAGAAACCACATGTGACAGCCTTAAAAGACGACGAAGGAATTGAATAACATGTTCTTAAAAAGGTATTATTAGCATCCTTAAATTGAAATTACAACAAGATTATTACCAAAAAAGGTAAATGGTTTGCCTTTAAAACTTCAAGCAAAAGTTATATACTTAAAAGAACACCCTAAACTAGAGCTGAGCTGCCAAAATGGACCGTTCCGTCCGGCCTGACCCGACTCACTACGAGTTGGTCATTTAGTGGGTCAATCTAACCTGACTCACTTATAAGCCAGCCGAAAAACTTTTAATCCTGTCCGGCCCACCACGAGTTGGTGGGTTAAATGGGTTAACTTATTAGCCCATTTAATTAAAATAAAATATATTTTTTTAAGTCATAAATTATAATTGGGATTAAAATTTAAATAAACTTCAATGCAATCTAAATACAATCCAAAAATGATATTAAACTCCAATACAAACAAAATTAAAAAGAAAAACAAATTACTATCTAAAATCAAAGCATTCTTATCACTTATCCAACTATAATATTAGAGTCTTGAATGGATAAATCTACAACATTTTCATCTCTTGAAGCATATTTTCTATTCTCATCTATTTGAAGTTGAAGCTAGGTTTCCATTTGCGAACCCACTAATGTGTTTGGTTAAAAAAACAACCCAACATAATGTGTGTGACCATACGGGTTGATGAGCCAATCCGACTCACCACAAGTTCAACTCGAGTGAGCTAAGTTCTTGGTAGGTCGAGTCAGAAATTTATCCTACTAACATTTGTAAAAAAATTTCAACCCAATCCGACTCATATCCTTGGTAGGTCAAATTGACCCACATGTTCTAACTCACTTTGAAGACTCTACTTGAAACAATAGAATTAATAAACACCTAAAAAAAGTTTAAAATAAACAACAAAATATATCAAAATGCATCACATTTGTAACTAAAAATGCATAACAGTTTATAACATCAAAATTAAAATTTTCCAAAATATATCTATTAAATTTTGCCAGGTTCTATCTATTAAATATTCCATGTTCTCGGATTTAATGAACTGATTCATATTTCTGATAATCATAAATTCTTTTTGAAAAAATTGTATTCGTTATCTGTCATATCACGAGTTTAATGTGCCGACTATATAAAGTAGTGTGTACCCTCCCTTATACAGCAATAGCCGTCAGTGAAAATAGCTACATATTTTCACGTTCTTGGTGAGTTTTGCGGGTGAAGTACTGCCATAAAAACTTTTATGAATAACAACAAAAAGTAGACCCCATTTTTTAGAATCAATTTGGAAGGTGTGAAACACCAAAGTGGTCCAAATAAATACGAGGAAAGTTAATCATTCTAGGGTACTTTCTCGAAAAAATTAAAATAAATAAATTATAAAATAATTATAGAATTTTAACTTTTCATTTTTACAATATAAAAATTGTGTTTAATATATATGATTTTGTTTTATATAATATATAATGTACTCAAGTTGTGTTCTATTTATTTATTTTTGTACTAAATGTAATACTTATCGAATATGAGTACAGGAGAAAAAGAAATAAAAATCGTACTAAACAAATATAATTTCAACATAGAAAAGGAAAGAAAATAAACTAAGAAAGTTATATTTATCAAGTATGACTTTATTGGAAGAAAAATAAAAAAAAAAATTAGAAGTTATGCAAATCTAATAACTTCAATAAGAATTATAATAAATTATGTTTATTAAACATATAACTTCAATAAAAAAATACATAAAATAAAATCATGTATGTACAATACCACATATATGCAAAAGAAGTAAAAATGTTTTTTATTTTTATTAAAATTAAAGAGTGATACGCGTGAACAGTGTGTTGATTAAAGAAAAAAACAAGAATCAAAACAATTTTTTTATATAAAAAAATGGGGTCTTATTTTGGACCATAAATTATGTTTCTTTAAAACGTTTTGAATGAAAATGGTCTCAGTCTTAATCAAATACTACTCAATTATATATATATATATATATATATATATATATATATATATACTAATTTGTTATGAAAAAATGGGAGTAATGAAATAACTACATAAAACTCATATGACACAAGTGAAGATGAAAACCAAATCTCAAATTATTAAATAGAATGAAAAAAATACTTTAACATATCACTTAAGAACTATAGAACTTACTATTAAATAAATAAATAAATAAATAAGATACATACAATTAGTTATAACATAAATAGAACTTATTAATTGACAAATAATAATTGCATACACAATAGTGGCTCTATCAAACCTTTATTATTATTACTAGATATTTCACCAGTGGAAGACTTATACATTATTAAAGAGTTGGTATGAAATTAAATTAAAAAATGAAACAAAATATAATTCAAAAATAAAGTCCATTACAAGTAAAAAAGTAATAGCAGGAAGAGAGGGACCGAGCAATTGAAATGAGAGAGGAAGAGGGATGGGAGACCATGCCCCAAAAATATATTTATAATTATATTAAAATATTTTTTTTCTGCTCACGAGAAATGTAGATAAGCCAAATAAATTATACTTTCTAGTTAGCTTCTCGTAAGTATTTAGCTAAAGAATAAAAAATAAATAAGCTTATATTGAAAATATTAAAATTGAATAAACAAAGATGAGAATAATAAGTCGAAAATTTTAAAATAACAATTTCACTAAAAATTGGATGTTTATTTTTTATTTTTCTCTTATTCCCACTAAAAACTATTTAGTTCAGTTTTATAGTGACATATATAGATAATATATATATATATATATATATATATATATATATATATATATATATATATATATATATATATATATATAAAGAAGGGTTAAATATATTTTTTGTCACTCAACTTTTTGGAAATAGTTTCTTTTTAAAATTTTGGACTAATTTTGTTCCCAATTTTAGAAATGCATGTATTTAGTTCTTTTAATAAATACATTTCATGATAATATTTTAGTTGTTTACATTGTTTAACTCATTTTCACTTCAATGTTTACTGAAAAACGTGTTTAAAATATCAAATAAATTTAACAAAATTTGGCTAAAAAGACTATATTCACCTATTTTTTAAGGATAAGAAACTAAATTAATCCAAAATTTGAAAGAAAAAATAATTCTAATTTACATTAAACATATTTAATATTATAAAAAATGAATGATGCATAATACTGTGTGAATAAATAAATAAACAATAAAATAAAGGAAAAATCTTTAGTCTTTTCAGTATACATACTATTCAATCTTCTTTAATTACTTCCTTAACTTACTTTTGAAAAATTAACAAGGAATAGTACCAATAATACCCAACCCATTGTTCTTTAAATAGAAAGGAATGGCGAAAGTTTTAGACAGCATAGCAGAAATGAGAAGTAGCACTCTTTCTCTCCTCTGTCTTCTTTCTTTCGCAACCCTTTTGGGTGTTAATGGCGCTGCAGGTGTAGCTCCCAGTGTTGTGCCAAGACACGATGTTTCATCCTTCAACAAAACCCTTTTTCCTTCAAATTTTGTCTTCGGATTAGGTTCTTCTGCTTACCAGGTTCTCATACCCACACAACAATCACTTCGTTTTTCTTTCTTTCTTCCATAACCAAGTTTTCACCTCTTAGTTAAACTGATGCATACTATTTTTTACTATTTTGATATTTGAAGATATCAGATTCCTTTTTACTGTATATTTAGTATAATTTTAAATTATGTTAATTATTGGAAATTTAAGGTGAATTATAATTTTAAGAGAATAAAAATAAATAAGATAACAAATGTCCACAGAACCTAGTATCATATGATATTTTATATTGGTTTACTGGTATGTCAAATCTTTGTCGGTAACTCTTTTTTATTCGATTTTAAGTGTAAGTTTATACTGGATATAAATAAAAAAGTTGAACGTTATATAGATAAAAGACTTATTTTAAATATTAAAGTCAATGATTAATTTTGATAAACGATTTATATGAGTACAATATAATTTTTATCAAAAGTTAAAAGTTAAAATGAACAACCCTACAACAAAATAGGAGTGAAAAGCATTCGTAATTGAAAATACTTTTGTTCAATGGAGAGATTATAAATATGAGATATAGAAGAAACTCTGCTCTTTTTATCTTTTTGATGAATTCTCCCCTTTAAAGACTCATCACTTCTCAAAAAATCTCATTAATTTTAATGTAGTAATATTTTTTTTGATATATTTTAAAAACACAATAAAGATACAACATCGAAAATTCTCATTAAAAAAAATCTAAATATTGTCTTTGTTTGAAGTTGTTTATTAAGTATAACAATACATGTTAATTGGGTTGTGTTTGTTAATTACTCAGGCAGAGGGTGCATCAAATGTAGATGGCAGAGGACCATGTATATGGGATACCTTCACCCAACAGCACCCAGGTTATTCTCTAAACCAATTAATTTTTGTAATCAAATTTGCTTAGAATTGTAACAAAATAGATACATTTTTAAAAAGTTATTAGAAAAGATAACTCTTACTTGAAAGTTTGAATCCTTTGTTATGAAGTTCAAACACAATTTTACTTTTATCTAAGAAGAAATTACACATTGTAAGTAAGTAAAAAGTATAAAGATTTGTTTACATTATTAACTTAAAAGTAAATGTACATTATAATAATATTTCCTAGTCACCAAAAGTATGTGTAGAATAAAAGGAAGTCAAAAGAAATTATCTTATAAATTAAAAGAAATAAAAATAAAAGTTTATGTAAAATTCATTATGTTTAAACATGGCATGTGTGTGGTGTGAACAGAAAAAATTTGGGATCGAAGCACTGGTGATGTGGGAGCTGATTTTTATCATCGCTACAAGGTACATTTTCCTTCTAAAATCACCCTTTTTAGTCATCATAGTGCTAAAGTAATTTTTTTTTAAATAAATATGAGTGCAAATTTCATATTAGATAGCAACCTCCAAAATAAATAATATTGAAAGTGATATTTTTGTCTGCTATATAATGATTAAAGAGTGAGTCTCTATCGAAAAAAACTCAGCATTTAAGTTTTGTGGATGGCAATATTGTGATATTCGAAAAACAAAATACTTGACAAAACCACATATTATATCTTAATTATTATATTATATTTTTTAGTGTTTCATTTTCATTAATGAATATTGATTTATTGAAGTAATTTATCTAACTGTGAAATGTTGCAGGAAGACATAAAAATCGTGAAAGAAATTGGGTTGGATTCTTACAGATTCTCCATCTCTTGGACAAGAATATTCCCCAGTAAAACACAAATCCTAACTCCACTCTATTCTTCAATATTAAATTCTCCATATATATATGTACTAGAAAAATAATACACACCAAATCTGTTTGAATAAAAAAAAATAAAAAAAATATATTAAATTAGTTTATCTTAGAATTCAAATTAACTCGTAAACGAGTTAACGGTAATTTCTAGAAAAATCAATACAAGAAAACCTGTATAAATTAATTTTATTTATTTGATAAAACAAAATTATTGAAATTGAAAAGTGATGAAAAATATTGAATTGCTTGGTGCAGAGGGCAGGGACGTTGTTAATCCCTTGGGTGTTAAATTCTACAACGACGTCATCAATGAGATCCACGCAAATGGTAAACCTCTCTCAACACTTTTTTTTTTTTTTTCTTTTTAACTCTTTGACAATTAACTCATTTTTGGCTTAATTTTGAATAGGTTTATTTCCTTTTGTCACTCTTTTTCATTGGGATTTTCCACAAGCTCTTGAAGATGAGTACGGAGGATTTAGAAGTCACAAAGTAGTGTAAGTCACAATCTTGAATAACATTTCACATTAGAGAATTGAATATTTAGTTGTTTTTTATTTGTTAAGTTTTCAAAATATACAGATAAATATTGATTTTGATATCTTTAAAATAAAATAAATATCGTAAATATGCAATTAAGCATGGATTTTGAATTAATACCTTTTGTCACCCTTTTCCACTGGGACTTCCCACAAGCTCTTGAAGATGAGTATGGGGGATTTCGTAGTCATAAAGTGGTGTGAGTAACGATCTATAAACATACTTAACAATTATTAAGTAATTAAAAGTTATAAAACCGTAATTAAGCATGGATTTTGAATTAAGTTTTGGTTTGTTTGTTGTGAATAATTAGGGAGGATTTTCGTAAATACGCTGATTTTTGCTTCAAGACGTTCGGAGACAGAGTGAAGCATTGGGTGACTCTGAACGAACCGTTATCGTATAGTCTGAATGGTTACAATGGAGGAACCTTTGCACCAGGTAGATGTTCTAAGTACGCTGGGAATTGCACCGCTGGTGACTCAGCCACTGAACCCTACATCGTTGGACACAACCTTTTACTTGCTCATGAGTCTGCTGCCACCTTGTACAAGACAAAATACCAGGTTAGCTTCAAAAACATTTTCCTCAAAATAAAAATGAGAAATTCTAGTCTATATTATTATTGTTATTACTATAGATTTTTCCTTCAAAATATCTCTTATTTCGTTGATGAACATATTTAAATTATTGGAGAGTATTGATGATGTCTGTCAACTCTGGTCTGGTTTAGGTATACATCTTTATTGATGGTCTCTTTTTGTTCATTTAATTTAAATAGTACAATTCTTTAAAAGTATAATATAAATTGAAAGATTTATTAAGAAAGTACAATTTTAAGAAAGAGTTATTAATAATGATAAAGGGATATAGTTGTGCTGCTATTTTTAAAGTAACAAATTTATCCATATTTTTATTTTTATATTTATTAAATAAGTAGCTTTTATTTCATTCTCAAGAAATTAAACTAGTAATGATTAAAATATATAAATGTTATATATGTGATTACTTTTTGAACTTAAATTTAATAAAAAAATATTAAAAATTAAATTTAAGTCTATTTCGTTCTTGGAAAATTAATTATAAAATAAAATCTATTGTTATTTTATTTATTTTTTTCTAAAAAAATCTCCTACTGAAGACACAATGAAAACAATAATAATAATCGTATATAAAAGTTAAAACAATTTCAAGACAAATTATATAGAACCATAAATACTTAAATTTTATTTTATTAAAAATTCAAAATCGTATATTTTTACGACAACAAATAAAAATGTAAAAATATCAATATAATTTTTTACTGTACATATTAATCCTATCTTCACTGAAAAAAAAAATAACTTTTTCTTTCTGACACAATATTTCAGTAAAAACATTGGACAACAAAATTCCTTTCAATTACGGTTCCCACTATAAGTTTTTCTAAACTAACTGGAAACTAAATTTCACAAGCTATATAATCATATATTAGTCTACAATTAACTATAATACATATAAATAACATCACCTAAAATATAGCTTTTGTTAAAGCTATATTTAAGCGTTTTCTTTTCTCTTTTCGAAGCTTTATATTGGAAAATTAATATATGATAACAATGTTAAGTTTTAAAATACAGAAGAATTTATCTTTTAAAGAAAAATAATACTATGATTTCTATTTTTTGACTCTTTATTTTCTAACGTAATTCAGTGTGAGTCATTAACTATTTTAAAAGAAGAGAAATATTAGTACATTAATCAATGATCTACACTAAATTATATCAATGGCACTAAATTATATCAAAGAGTAAAAAAATAGAAATTATAGTATTATTTTCTTTTTTCTTAAAACACTTTAAACTTCATACATAACTGTTATTTTTTCAAAATGAACTAAATCATACATTATAATTAATAATAAAAACAAATTTAAAGATTGGAGACATGAATGAATGATAAACACGGTAAGTTGTGTTTGAATCGTAACTAGAAAAATTAAGTTCGATCGAATGAAACCGAAAATTTTAATAAATGAAATTTTTTTTATAGTATTACTTTAAAAGTGTGATGTTTATTTGTTGTGTAGGCTCGTCAAAAAGGACGAATTGGGATCACCATACCAACTCACTTCTTTCTGCCAAAATCTAACACTGCTGCTGATAACAAGGCTGCAAGCAGAGCTCTCGATTTTTTCTTTGGTTGGTACGTAAAACAAAACTCACAAAAATCTCATATTCCCCACTACCATTCACATTCTGGACTCAATTGTGAATTGTTGGCCCAAAAGCCCAAATGGCATCATTAGTTGATAAAAACACATTAATTTTGAACATTTGTAAAATATCCATTCTCTGCAGGTATGCTCATCCGGTTACATATGGTGATTATCCTGAAAGTATGAGATCTTTAGTGGGAGCTAGACTCCCTGCCTTCACAAAAGCTGAATCCGAAGGCCTCAAAAACTCCATTGATTTTCTTGGTGTGAATTATTACACCACATATTATGCAGAACATGCTGCACCAGCCACCACCAACAGGACCTTCTACACAGATATGCTAGCTAGTCTCAGCAGTAAGTAAAATTGGCTACACAAAATTATTTTATTTTATTTTACTAATTTTTAGCAGTTAACTGACAAACACAATCAACAATTTTCTCTTCATCACAGCGGAAAGGAATGGCCTATCAGTTGGAACTCCGGTACACTAAATTTTCTGTCAAACTATTATTTAAACTAATCATGTTTAGTTTTAGTTGGTTCATGCATGTACCATTTGCTTCATCTCATACAATGGTATTTGCGAACACAAGTGGTTAAGAATCTAAGTGTGAGTCTAAATGTCACATTAAGTAAAAATGAGAAAATGGAGCACCATATAAGGATGAAGACCCATAAATCTATTGCTTTAAGATTTTGGATTGAAAATGGTGTTAATACCTTATGTGGTTAAACTCTCATTATGATGTATTTCTCCAGTGATTTCCTCTATAAACCTAACACAAGTAAACCATGCAAGCTGTGAAACTGCATTTCTACTTGTAATGAAGAA
This sequence comes from Vigna unguiculata, assembly GCF_037176805.1. Classification (NCBI taxonomy): domain Eukaryota; kingdom Viridiplantae; phylum Streptophyta; class Magnoliopsida; order Fabales; family Fabaceae; genus Vigna; species Vigna unguiculata. Next base: position 5,657,303 of record NC_140792.1, on the reverse strand, counting down.
AAATTTGTTGTTGTGCAGACCGATCTGAATTGGCTCTTTATCTATCCCAAGGGAATTCATCATCTTATGTTACACATAAAGGACCAATACAAAAATCCAGATGTTTACATCACAGAAAATGGTAACTAAACCATCAGATTTCATTTTGGTCCGTGGTTAGATTCAGGAGCATTACAATGATCTTATTACATAACGTATAAAGTGATTAGATTAATTAGAAACTAGTTCTTTATATGGTTCTTAATTTATTTTAGGCATTGCTGAATCAAGGAATGACTCCATACCAGTGGATGAAGCACGCAAAGATGCAATCAGAATTAGATACCATAATGGCCATCTCCGATTCCTTCTTCAAGCCATCAAGTGAGAAAGTGAAATATGTTTCTTATTTACACATATTTGGTTCACAATGAATTCCTTAATTGTGATGATTATTGTGTTTGCTTGTGGTGCATGCATGCAGAGATGGTGTTAATGTGAAGGGCTACTATGCATGGTCATTTTCTGACAGCTTTGAATGGGATGCTGGTTACACAGTTCGATTTGGCCTCATATATGTGGATTACAAGAACAATTTGAAGAGATACCCCAAGTTCTCTGCTTTTTGGCTGCAAAAGTTTCTTCTCGCCTCTTGATCTATTGTTTCTTTGACATGTCTAGTGTTTTTCTTGTTTACTCCCTAATTATCACTTCTATTGGGGGTAATCAAGAAATTGTTGTTACCAAATAAATAGTGCAATGGCATGTCAATGTAGTATACCACCGGTTCATAAGGGTGGCCGTGAGTTCTAGAGGTTCATTGTGTGAGGAAATTGATAATAAAAATCCTATCTTTTATAATCTCTCTTATCAAAATTCACAAATATCTAGATATGTAAATTTCATTCTTTGTTAGTGAGTATCTTTTCAAAGTAGTAATAGGAGGATTTACATCATTCTAACTATTTTGAAATTTGAAAAAATAGGTTAAAATTTATTCTAATACATTCGATAGTTCCACCTCATTTATGAATCAAATTTATGAATCAAGGTTAAGGACAATTTAAATATATTTTTGTTCTTCAATTTTCTGATATTATTTTTAAAAATAAATTTGTGACTGAATATTAAGTTCTAAAATGAATAATATCTTAGATGTGGCAGTTGATGTAAGACTCTAAAAATTTTAATTTAGAAGAATAACAAAAATGTTGAGTTAAATTTAAATTTTAATATTTAGAATGAGTAAAATGACAAAACAAGTTTTGTAACTCATATAGAAGGTATTAGTTTCAATTCCCATTAGCAATGTTTTTGTTTTAGACAATTTCTAAAATTAAATTTGGATGATTGATGAATTTGGACGATTAATGAATTTGGACTCGTTCCTTTGGGGCTTGGAGAAGAGTAGTAAACATTAAATAAGGCCTCAAAAGTATTTAGGGTTTTTATCAGTGATGAAGTTTTGGGGTAGGATATTTTTTTTAGATAATGTCGTTTTGGAGTCTATAAGGTAAATGGAAAAAAGGGAAAAGTAGTGAACTTTTGAGGATTAAGAGCAATAACGAAGGAGTGGAGTATCAAAGGTTAGAGTTGAAGTAATAATCCTGGTAATGGGAGGTAAGTTTCTTGTTCCTTTTGTTACTTATGCTTGTGTTAATGTTGTAAGGAGAACTAATCTTGTTTGTTTTAGTACGTATGAGATCACGATTTCATTGGGCATAGTTTCGGACCATTGGGCACCACCAAGAGTAGAGACACTATCACAAAATCGTTGGGAACTATAAAACAAGCGTAATGGAATAGAATAGGCGTTAGGTGTGCGTATTGTATGTGTAGGGCATTGGACACCATTTTGTTTTTCTAGTCTAAGTTGTCTTAATAAAATTGTAATTCTCGCTTCATTAACCATTGGATCGAACCAAAATTTTGATAGATGGTTCTTGATATGTAGTTCTTCACTTTGACCGTTGAGATCGATAATTGGATGTATGTCGTTAGAGAAAACAGTTACGCACAATTGTTATATTTTATGTTTCTCTTTCTTGGTTCCTCAAATTTGAAAGAATTATTAATTTGAGGCAATGGATAGTTGTGAGGCACTTAGAGGTGTCAATTTGGCTCAGCCCATAAGGCTTGGCCCTGACCCATGTGAGCTAGGGCCAAAAAATCCCACATTGAAAAAAATTCCCCATCAAAGAAGTTCACAATGTCAAAAACCCCACAAAAGCCTTGTGGATCAAGCCAACTCATGGGCTTTAATCATCAAAATGAAAAATATCTTATTTTTTAAAATATGTTATTAAGCTTTTCAGCGACCTAGATGTGCCTAACGAGCCGGATTACCCAAGCAGGCCCAACAACCCAGACGAGTCGGGCGAGCCCGACGACAAAGACAATACCGATAACCCAAACGGGCCTGATGAGTTAAAATTTTTACCCTCATTTAATATTTAAATTTGGGGATTTAATTGAATTTTATTGCTTAAAAGATTGATTTAATCAGGATTGTGATTATTGGATTTATTGAGTTCATAAGATAAAAATGGCATAAAAAGTTATTTTAGTTGCATAAAATAATATTGGATATTCTAAAGTTTGTTAATGTAGCTGAAATTTAATTTAGGTCATTAAAAGTGTGGATTTGAAATATTCAAAGTTACAAAACAAGTCCAAAATCAGAAAATTCTGGAAATGAATAATTCAGGAGCTAAATGCACCCCAGTTTTTATTTTACACACTCCTTCCTCAAGTGGACTACCTAAAAACTTGTTATGCACCCCTAGTTTCTACTAAGTTACACCCTTCCTACCACTTAAACCCAACTCAACCAGATCATGCAATGTAGCAATCCTCACCTTCCAAATCTGTCCAACCACATGATGACACGTGTCATGATCCTCCACTCACTAAACTAGCCAACCATACACTACCACGTCATCATCTTTCTCCATCTCACACATGAAACCCTATCCTCCATTTTCATGATGTTGTCGTACCTACAGAGCTTCAACCACCGCACTTGTTCATCCACGCACCTACAACCACGTCGGAGGAGGTGATAAGATCTTCACGCACCATTGATCTGCACTCACGAAGCCACCACCGACCTCTATTTTTCTCCTTCACTATGAGAGAAACCAAGATCTGTGATGCAACGCAGCACCTCCACCAATGTTCGTGAACCTGCAGTGTGTTTCTCCTTGCGCAATTCAATAACCATGGCATCAACCTTCACGCATCCACCACCATTGGTGAACGTGCACCAGTTCGAACCTGCGGCATGTAACATCCTGATAGAATATTACTAATTTTAAATAATATAAAATAAAAATAATAATAAAGTCACATTTACTTAAAAGTCTTTCCCAAAACATGGGAAATTAAAACATTTATTAAACTCATCTAATTAAACCACAGTGTTACAGTAATTCATAATAGTTCATATTCCAATAAAAGTACAGTTTACAAAAAAAATATGAAAATAAAATGATAGTAAACTTACATAAAAAATCTTTCCATGCTAGCCCCTCTCCGGCTCTATGCCTCACCAACATCACTTGGAACGTCATATGCTCCCGCATGACAAGTCACACGATCATTGTCAAACACACACAGAAAGGGTGACCTCATAACAATTAACATATAAGTTAATAACATCAAGATACACCCAACTATTGGCCAAGACCTTAATTCCCCAAGGCTTTTAAACCTGCAAGTCACACAAATAATTAGTCACTAAATTGGTCTTTAAAATTAGCTACCAAGGTTTTTGGTACCAAATGAATTAGTCATTAAATTGGTCAGTAATTAATTAGTGACCAATTTAATGATTAATTATAATCTTTTATTCGTAATATTGACTATTTTAAAATAACTTTTACTTTTGTAAATTAGTATATAAATTGGTCACTATAGTGACTAACTATTTTTTGTTTCTAAAATTGGGTTCTAATTTAGGATTTTCTGTAGTGCACACACACACACACGATTATTGTTATGCAATTGGCAAGTGTATGAAATCGCACAAGTAATATAGTGGACAAGTATGAATATCGTTTCCCATAAAAACTAGTGTGATTTAAAATAATTGGTTGTTTTCTTTTGAAGAGTAAAGAAACATTTTGTTGTATAAAAATAAATATAAATACATTAAATAAAGAAACAACTGAAATTCAATGGAAATATCAACTTGATTTAAGAAATTATATGATAAAAACTCCATCGGGATTGGGTTTCATGATTTCATTGAAAATAAAGACAACAAACAATATATTTTTACTTCATTCTTTAACATTCCTCTAACATTCACACATTTTGTAACAACCCTTGATTTTGTCGCAAACAAGTCTAAACTTGAATAATAAAAACTCTATGTCTATACATTTTTATTGTTAAGTTTGCATTAATGAATTATATCATGATGTTAAGAATAACCAATGACCACATCTATGTTTATAATATGAAATCAATTAGCTTTTTTATCATAATGAGGTTTTCCAAACTATCTTTTGTATCGGTATGTGCAAAATTCCTAGACTATGCAGTTGAAAAAAGAATAAAACACAAGAAATGATGGAAAAAAATTATATTGAATGATGAATCCAAAGATAATTAATACTTCATTACACATTCAACCCACGTGAATGAAAAAGTTAGTTACTTCTAAGCATGCCTGAATACTAGAATGATGATGAAATCAAATGTTTTCGACTTTCACAATGCGCTTCTATCGTAAGTGTATTTAGATGAAGTTTCCTCTTCAAGTGTGTTTTGCCCTCTAAAGACACTTATTTTTTCTTTTTGTTTTTCTTTGGAATAAAAGAATCTTTAATGGTAATTTGTGATTTTTGTAATTCAAACGGGTTATATATATATATATATATATATATATATATATATATATATATATATATATATATATATATATAAAAAGAGGTTTTCAAAACGTAGATAGATAGTCGTCGAATATTTTAAATCAAGTAACAATAATTATGATAGTATTAATATTTAATTTCGTGGATAAATAAAATATAATTTTAAAATAATTCAAAAAAAAAAGAGTGTGATAAGTAGAAAGAGGATAAAAATAAAATTTTATCTTAAAAAATAATAAATTAAAAAAATTTAAGAATTGATTAAAAAGAGTTTCTTTATATTTTCATTTTAAAAAATTAATAAAATAGGATTTTGTTTTTAGATTAAAAAATTGAATTAAAATTTGGAGCGCTTTCGTTCTTTTTAAAAAGAGTTTCTTTTTTTGCCAATTTCGTTCTTTTTATTCACGCTCTCTAATTTTGTTTTTAATACCATATAAAATTATGGAGCGCTTAATCCGTGTTAATCTTTAATGTCCTAACACCGCACAGAATCCCTTCATGTCTGAACACGTGGGAACACAAATTTAAAATATATTCATATTCGATTTGAATTAATTTAAATTTACATAAATATATTATATTCTCTTAGAAAATCTGTACATTTAATAATACTTATTTTATAGTGCAATTCAATCTTCTTATCTAAATGTAATTTAATTAATTTATTATGATAATGAACAAATTAAAATTTTAGAAAATCGTAGCTTGCACGCATAAAAAACCATAGTTCTGTTACATCTCAAAACAGTTTTGGGATTTTCTCACGTTTTGTCTTGTTATGAATTTTTTTTCCATTTTGGAGGATCACTCATATTCAACCTCTCCTCATTTCATTTTCAACCACACCAACATGCACTTCCTTCAGCTTTCATCACTTTATCTCATCATTGGTTTCCATTTTTTCTCTTCTCCAATTCATCCTCAACAGAACACACTTTCCTTATTCCTTCTTCTTCATTCCTCGCACACAAACCTCACCACAGGCATGCTTCTCGTTTTCTCACTTCAAACCTTCGCTCAATAATCTGCAACTTCCCAACGTCAACGACATTCCGCTGCGTTTCAACCATAAACACAGATTAAAACTTCATCGTCGCCACCACCATTTACCGCAAGAGCCTCGCCGGACCGGGAATCTCCTCCGTTCGGGCTCGTTCAGGATTCTCTAGCTTCGGAGTTCACGTCCTCTCGCTGCTGTCTGCGTCAACGATGACCGACTTCCTTCGACCATTGCCGGCGTCGGCGAGGTTCATTTTCCCTACCACTATTCTAATTTTTTATTTGGTCTCTATCGATTTCATCGAGTACTCTTACTTTATTTTATTTACCGATAAATACCATATCACAAGAATTCAAGAGTTATGAAGACATAAAACAAATTTAAAAAATAAATATTTTAATTAAAATTTATTTTTTAATTTTCTTATATAAAAAATTAGGTTTTTGAATACAATTTATTAAAGAAAAATGTTTAAAATATATATTTTTAGAAAAAAAAAATTATTATTGATTTTTATATAACTTTTTTTATAAATAAATCTCTTAAATTTGTATCAATATTCTTTCATTAGTTTGGATCATATACAAAGAATAGAATTATCATCTAATCTCAAGTTTGAGAATCAATATTATCCTTATTACTAACTAATTTTCTTTTTCTATTATTGATTTCATCCATATCTATATTATTACTATTTTTCATTCAAAGAGTACCCACTGTATTTTCTAATTCATTTTTCCTATCTATCTATTTTTATAAATTTATTCATATCATGTCATTAAAGTTTCAATTTTTCTCTTCTTCTAGATTTTTAAATAGTTCGATTCAAATTTTCTAGTTGATATATATACATATTTTAATATAAAATAAAAAATTATAATATAAAATACACAACTAAAGATAAGTATATGAAATGAATAAGTTTAATCAATAACCTGGTTCAGGTTTCACACAAGTAAACTTGATAGTAAATTTCTAGTGTCTTGAAGTCTCATGTCTTTTTCTTTTTCTCAATTATCAACATTTTCACGAACTTGTAGAGTTTATTTTAAGATTAATCATAATAAAAAATAATTAAAAAGATATTATTCTTCTCTACTCAATAGTAATTTTTTTCCCTAAACTTAAATTATCTTTTTTACATAAAACTCAAATTTGAATTATGTTCCAATTAATCTATTATCCACACAAAAAAAAGACAAAACCTTAATTTAATTAATAATTTTGTAGAAGAATTTTAGTTCCTTGTTAAGATATATGTAATAAAAAAAACTCTCAAGAAACATGTAAGTCTAAAAGTACCAGAAAACAAAATTGGGTAAAAGAATCGCATTTATAATTCTAATACAAATCCAACAACAAGAAACAATAACACAAATCAAAAGAAAAAACATATTAATCATAAATGAGGATGAAAATATTCGTACAGACGAACAACATGAAATTCAAGAAATGTAATATGCCAAAACCCTAACCCTAAAAAAGGATTCTAGAATATAAGAAAGCAAAGAAAGATAAAGGAAGTCACATATAGATAAAAGAAGAAAATAGAATTAAGATTGATTATAAGAAAAAAAAAACTAATCAATGTGTTTCTCGTAAACAAAATCATAATTTACTAAAATATGATTTTAACTCATTGAATATCATTTTTAGTACCAATAAAGATTCACAGACACTAATAAACCGATAATAATTTAATTAAATTTTATTCTCACATATAAATTTATAATTAATTTAATAAAACTATATTAGTAATGAAATATTATTTTTGAGGCCATTTTTTTTAAACAAAATTTTATAATTAATTTAATAGAAGTATATCATTATTAAAAAAAATTTTAAGGCCTTTTTCCTTAAATATGATATTATAATTTATTTAATAAAAAAAATATTTGTAGTAACATTTTTTTAGACTTTTCTTTTTTTTAGACCTAAAACAAGTGTTTCACTCACTTTATCTTTAAATCGGCTCTGAATATTAATTGTTAGCTTTTATCCATAAGGAAAGTTGAACTCAACTTTTTTTATTGTTTTCTTCTAAACTCATTAAATGAATTTTATTTTTTTCAAATTGTTAACAAGTGAATTGAATTCATAATTATTTTCTCTTTTTCTTTCATTTAATCACTAAGTTATCTTATACTCCTCTTTATAAGTTTTTTTTTTTAACATGTTTTGTGTTTGTTTGAACTGAAGAGATAAATTTCTAAGTTTGGTGTTTATGAATGTATAAAACGAAGTTCTAGTGTAATGTTCTTGTTGGTTTTGGTAGTAACTTTTTAGTTCAAGTGAAACGTTTAGTTTTTAGTGTTTTCTTCCTTAGAATATGCTAAAAGAAGTAAGGTTTTAGTTTTGGCACGTGGACTTTCGGTGAGCCATGAATATATGACGGGCTCACTTCTTTCTAAGCATTTGATTGTGTGATTAAATGGAGGATTTTATGTTTTCAATATTATAATAGATTTAATTAGTCGGATGCTATCACTTTTGTTTTTGTTTAGATGTGTTAGTTTGTTACCCACTTATAAAAAAGTATCAATCAAGTTCTAACTTTAAAAGTGTCTCAATCATATCCCTTTTAGAAAAAAAAAAGATTAATGTTATTAACTTTATTCATGATTTTTACCACTAAATTTTAATATAAATATTAATGCTTAATTTTATAAGTCATTTTAAATATTAATATCGTTAACGACTTTAATGATTTTTTTAAAGGAACATAATTGAGACATATTTTCAAAAGTTGAGACTTAATTGATATTTTCTTAAAAACAGGTACCAAACTGAGACGTCCGAACGAAAATTGGTACCATCCAACTAATTAATCCTGTTATAATACCTCCGATTCCAATCCCTTTGATAGGCCTCATTTCTTTCTTATATAACATGAGTTGCAACTTGCATAGAATATGTGATTCAATTTTGAAGCCGAATTGCATGGTTGTAAGGCATTTCGTTTTGCAACACAATTAAACACGCACGAGTGAATACTACGGTTTTGTATTATTGCATCATTACATTTTATGCCTAAATTGCTCTATGTGTGGATCCTACTTTGAAACATAATGTGTGGGGTTCCGTGTGATGGGAAGTGATTATATATCAAGTGTATGTCCACTACCCAGGTGTTTTAGTATCTTCACTTTTATTATCATTCAATTTATATACTTTATATGCTTTAGCTTAAATTATATTTATATATATAGATTAGTAATTGAGTTTGTCTATACCTGCCAGCATAATTTTTTTAAAGTTAAATATATTTTCAGTCCCTTAACTTTCAGTCAAAATTGGAATTAGTCATTCTTTAAAACTTTAATCAATTTAGTCTCCCAAATTTATAAATGCGTGAATTTAGTTTTTTTAACCAAATTTTGTTAAGTTTATTTTAATGTTTTAAACGCGTTTTGCAGTTAACATTTGAAGCAGAAATGTGTCAAACAGGATAAACAACTCAAATGCTACCATGAAATATGTTTAAAATATCAAATAAAGTTATCAAAATTTGGTTAAAAGAATTAAATTTATACATTTCTAAAGTTTGAAGACTAAAATGGACCAAAATTACGAAGAGAGACTAATTTCAATTTCACTAAGAATTGAGGGATCAAATAACATTTTTTTAAAAATAAAGTACAATAAATATATTATAAAATATACAATAAAGTACAATAAAAAATTTTATAATTAAAATTTTCATTTGCCTAAAATTCAAAAACACTTATTAGGATTGCTTGATAACCGTAATAATCTTGAAAATTATTATTATCAAGTCTCAAACTTCTCGATAATTAAAAATTTTATTACAATTTTAAAATTGTTGATTATCAAGTTTTATATTTGTTTGATAATTAAAATATTTATTAATTTAAAATTTAAATCTTTTATCGAGTTAAATCTCAAATTTACTTGATAATTAAAGTTTTTATACTAATTTTAAAAAATATACATTATCATGTCAAATTTTGAATTTACTTTGATAATTAATTTTTTTATCATATATAATCTTTGATTTATTTTATAATTAAAAAATATTAAAATATTAAAATAAAAAATATGAACCAAATCAAAATTAAGAACTTCTTTATTCCTGATTTTTTTTCATTGTAAGAAATATATAAGATGAAGTCAATTCTCTTTGGGTTCACCGAAAAAAAAAATTTCAAATAGTTTTTAAAGAATTAGCTAAGCTTGATTTCTTTCGTTTTGAACGAAAATATAGGTAGAATTAAAATCAATCCTTGTTTGATTCAAATAAAATTTAAAAAAAAAGTATTATTTTACATTCGTTCTATTTAATTTGACTTTCTTAAATATAATTAAATATTTTAAAAATTGCATTAATTTTATATACTTAATTAAATAGAGCATTCTTTGTCACCTCATTTAAATAAATACCTTAATTAAATGACATGTCACACATATAATATAGAGACAAGTCTCAGATTATACAACCATTCCTTACAGATACTAACGTACTTAAAAGGGAAACTTGAGGCACACCACGATGTCAATACAAGACAGGGTACAAGATTCAACAGTGATCAAATTAAGATTAAACGACAAGTTAATACATGGGCCATAGCCCTAAGAGAAAGCCCACTTGAAGGAATCCCGCCCAAGCAGGCTATGCAGCAGAGTCACCATTTCCCTGTTGGCCACTAGGATTTCACACATCTACTCACATCAATAAATTGATGATCATCGCAAAAAAGAAAAACCACACACAAACATACAAACAAGTAGAAGGACAAGCTAGTGTGAAAGATTCTTATATCATAACACTCAACATGCAATTTCAAAGTCAAGCATAAATAACAATCATCCACTCATGTGATACCAAACCATTTAAGACTCCAAGACCTGACTATCCGGATACATATAATGAGGCACCACCACGAGACTCGTGTAATTATGTCCTAGCAGTGAGGCACCACCACGAGGCCTTTGTGGAATTACGTCCTGGCCTTGAGGCACCACCACGATACCCTCGTGGAATTACGTCCTTACATTGAGGCACCACCATGAACTCTCACCCTGAGGTTCATGGAATTAAGTTCAACAAATTAGGCACCACCATGGATTCCCCCTAAGAAGGTCCATGGGATTACGTCTATATGATGAGGCACCACCATGAGCTCCCACTATAGGGGTCATGGGATTACGTCCTACCTAAACTTTATTCATGCCTTACCAACCAATCATGAAGTTCTCATGCATACCAATACCATTTCATTTCGAATAAATAACCAACCATCAAACATATTTCATGCCAAGCTCAATACCAACTCATTAATTCCAACCCATAACATACTTAGCACACGTATATCCACGCCCTTTATGTTTAAAACCAATCAAACCAGCCAATCAAACAACCAACAATATTCATGTAAGGAAAATAGCAAGAACCCGAGCTAGGTTTCGCTCAAGTTGGGAGCCCTCGCTTAGGCGAGAGGAGTGCTCTCGCTCAAGCTGTAGACTCTCGCTTAGGCGAGACTGCGACCGTGACCCTTGGAGATTTCGCGAGCTCTCGCCCAAAGGTGAGGTTCCTCGCCTGGGGTAAAAGTGCAGTGACATATCAAGGCTCCCACGCGTTCTCGCTTAAGCGAGCCCCTCTCGCCTGAGCGAGATGTCACCTCGCTCAAACGAGAGCTCTCCGCCTAAGCGAGAGCTCGAGTACGAACCTAGCCTGTTTCTGCAAGTCTCACCTAGGCGAGACAATGTCGCTTGGACGAAAACGTCAGGTCTCACCATTGTTCCCCCTGCAACAGCCATACACTCATACCCAAATAGTAATACAAATCCATCCAATCATTTACAGTAGCACATCAACCATACAATCATGAAAATGGTGGCAAAATAAGCAAGAATCGAATTAAACAAGAAATCCCTAGCTTCCCTTACCTGGAAATAAGCTAACAAGGGATTTCAACACTTAAACCCACGAACACAACAACTTCGAGAGTAGTTTTAAGAGCTGCGAATAAAGACACAGAAAGGAAACGAGGTTACTACTATGAACCTCCAATAGGGACTACGAAACCAGCTGAAGAAGAAAGAGTATGAGTTGAGGGGCAACTTAAGTGGAGTAGAGTAGGGGCTAAACTAACTTGAAGGTGACTAGGAACCAAATCCTAACAGAGAAACGTCAGCAGCTCTAAGGAAATGGGAGACTATTTTCTGAAAGTGAGATGAATGAGTGGATTAGGACAAATTAGGGTGTTTGGCTCCCTATGGGCCAGTCCTAAACCCAACTAATTTGGGACAACTCCTTTAAAATAAGGGCATGATATAAGTCGGCCTTACATTCTTCGCACATAATCGACTTTTAAATCTTATCTTATTTCGCAAACCATCTCATTTTAGATTTTTTCATAATTTTTCTTAATAAATTATGATAACGATTTTAATTTTAATTTTATGTATTAGATTTTTTTGTTACTATTCTACAACGATTTCGGTAGCAACGAAATTCCGGATTTGACAAAGTCATTTGAAATTTCGTAGTTTTAGACTACAGTTTACCTTAGTTACGAGTGCGAGCATGTATTCCCTAATTATGGAAAAACTATACATCCACATTGTTTTTCTATGGCAATCAGTTTAGAAAGTGATACACTGCGCGCATACATACATATATATATATATATATATATATATATATATATATATATATATATATATATATATATATATATATATTAAAATAATTATCTTTTCAATTATACCTTTTAAGTAACTATCTTTTAAAATTTAACTTTTTTCTATTTAACTATATTTCTTAACTTTTCAACTTTTTAAAACTAAAATTTTTATTTACAATTAAAAAATACCTATAAAATAAATAAAAATTATTTTTTATTATAATAATTATTTATATTTTATAATTATAATTTTTTATCTTTTGTAATCATAATGACACGTGTGTTCACGGGTGGAAATTAATCTTAATTGATTAAGAGAATGATAATAATTAACGATTAAAAAATAGTTGGGAACACTTTCTAATCTATGTTTAAATAAAAACAATAATAAAATTAAATATATTAAGTTATATGTTAATTACTTCGTTATCAATATTAAAAATATATCTTTAAAATATTTATTAAAGTAAGAATCAGTTTAATGGGCATTAAGATATCATTTAATTTGATGTTGATATTTTTTTATGTAAAAATAAGAAAATAACACAAAAAGAGAGGATTTAACGGTATTTTAAAAAAAATTTACGATTATTTAGTTTTATCGTTTGTGCAAGACATATGAGATGATAAATAGATGAACTTAAGTGGAGTATAATATAAATTATTTTGTAGTTTCCATGCAATAATATTTCATTATAAAAAACTACTATATGATCTTAAGATTTATGATTCTCACATGTAGTTTTCGTATAATAATACTTCATTATAAAAAATTATTATAGGATCTTAAGATTCATGTTTCTCACATGTTCACGCACATAATCACACATTACGCATATAATCACACATTCATGTACATAAATCATAATAGGATACTAATAACTTTGATCTATGAGAGATCCAATAATAACGTGTTCTTCAATCTCTATTATTCAACCTCCTTTCCCCAATCTATCTATTTGCCTTCGTTACTCCTCTCACACTCTTTTTCTTGATGACTTATTGTGAGAGAACCTTATGACGAGAGACAGAACCCTACTATCCTTTTATAAGCCAACGTCCATCGAGTTGGGCTTAACTTTATTTTATTTTATTACGACTTCCCATAATAACCAATAGGTCCTTATATTTTATTAAATCACAATTGGATCCATCATAATATTTCAAATGAGTCATATAATAGAATTAATTCGTCAATTAATTCTAACATATAAAACAATTTTGTTGGTTTGGTTTTACATTTTTCATTCTTTTATGGTTAGTTAAGCAACTATAACATGCAATATACAAATTTAAAAGAAAGAAAATATATTCAATATTTTTATACAGCTTCATCTAATCACACATATTAGTGTTTCACCAATTGGTCAAGTTTCTCTATGTAGGTTCACATTGCAAAATACACACAAGTATTCTTTTTCAAATCACTTATGACTCAAACATATATTCTTTCTCAAGTAATTCTTGATTGAACATGAATGCTCTTTCAACTCTCAACTACTTTTGATTGACCTTAAGTCACTCTTGACTCTATATATTATTCTTATGACATACCACTATATAAATACAAGGTTTGAGTAATCAACAAATCATGATTTCAACTGACTAATGAAAATAACGTCTTTTGACGTATACAATATTTAGATTTTCTAAACTAGTTTGCTAATATGAACACAAACATTATTTTTACAGAGCTTTAGGGCATAAAGAATTTTAATAAAATTTTGACAATTGTAAATTGATTCCTCCTATACTTGTCTTCTTCTAAGAGAGTTTTTATATAACCTTAAGAAGATATTATAATAGTAAATCCTTTTTTGTCCCTTGAATAACTTTTATCTTGTTTGAATGTATTGTTATTGTTGTTGTTATTTGTTGAACTTCGGTATCATAGAAAAATATTGAACATATTCCATGCAATATTAAATTCTTTTAACTTTTTATACAACTTCATTGTTAAATGGTAGTATTTATTTCTTTAGGTTGCATATATTTTTACTTCATTAAGTGCTAAAAAAACAAACACGGTACTAAACAAATTATTTGATCAAAATTAACATAAATGTTAAAAACAATTGACAAACATTTTAATTTTCGCTCGAACCCTTAAAAATATTGGAATAATGCTTTAAATTTGGACATCAACAAAAGGATATAATAAAGTTCTAACAAGTACATCATGCATATGATCAATCAAAACATCAACTGGATTCAACTGTAGGAAAAAGAAAAAGAAAAAAAGCCTACTAAAACATCAACTCGATTTGACGGTCAACAAATTTTCAGTTAGAATGTAAAATCTACACTTTGATGGAATGTAGAAATTACTATGTTTTTTTTTTTCTCTTTTTCTTTTCTTTCTATATATGTTTGTCATATTTTCACTAATGGGCCTCTCTCACATACAACACCCTATCCACTTAAATAGAAGGGAAGCCCAATAATCCAATAATTTCCATCATCTTCTCCAAAAGAAAATTAATTGGTTACTCTCTCCACTGAACTATATATTAATGAAGTATCTATTGATAATGCAGAGCATGTGCCTCTTGTGGTGATAATTTCGGAGATGATCATGGTTCTATTTTTGGTGTTTTCCTCTTTTTTTATTGGTGTTAATACCTCCCTTGCCACGTGGATTTATGCCACAATTACACGCTTATTTATGGCATAATTATCTTCATATGCCGTAATTTCTGTTGGTCTTTCAAAGGTATTAATAATGAAGACATTTATCCTTGACGAATGAAGTGTATGAACAACAACTTCAACTCCATATATTTCTAAACTTTGTGCTAAAAACTATTTGACAATGACATTTTCCTTTTAGTAGATGTTATTGTTTTCATTATAACTACAATTTCATCCATAATTGGAATTTTTATACTCCGTTTTAGAATTTCATAATTTTTATTTTGTTTTTGTGGGTTGCGGTTTAGTCCTCACCCTAAAATATATTTGTATTAATAAAATAAATTAAAAGAAAATATTTATTTCTAAAATTTTACATTTGTTTCGAGTTTACTAAACATCTAAAATTTCATAAGTTGGCTTAATAACTAAGATATGTTGAGTTTTTTTTCTATTTTGAGAAATGATGCTACTTTATATATAGAATTATTTTGCATTAAAATTTATTAAAATAACTATATATATTAAAATGTGATAAAATATAATAAAATAACGATATACATATTAAGAAATTATAATTTGTAGAATTATTTTTTATTATTAGATTATATATGTCAGGATTTTAATCAAGATAAACTATATATTTAAAGGACAATCGATAATTTTTTCTTACAACTTCACGTTATATTTTTTAAATAATTTTGAAATATAAAAAAATGAGAAAAAAATGAAAAATCATTTAAAAATACCATCTGAGTAAGAGAAAATTGTTAAATGTTAAAAAATCATTTTTCATATTTAAATCATGATAATAATAACCCTAAAATTGTCTTCCGTCATATTTCAGTCCAAAGAAAAGCAGTTCAAGTTCTATAAATAGAAGGCATTGGTAAGAGTTATGGAGAAAGAAAGACAAAAAAAATGAGAACTAATACTTCTCTTCTCTGTCTTCTATCTCTTGCTATTGCTACCCTTTTGAGCAATGGCGCTGCAACTGCAACGAAAAGCGTGAAGCCAAGCCACTATTCTTCAACATTCAACAGAACCCTATTTCCTTCCACTTTTATCTTTGGACTAGGTTCTTCTGCTTACCAGGTATTTTACTCATAACACTTCAATTTATTACAACTAACAAATTCATTTTCTATTTAATGTAACATCTTTTCTTTTATCAACAAAAAATAGTATAACTATAATAGAGAATTTGAAATGCGTTAATCCATTTACATGATATGTACAACCCAAATTTATACATTCAGCATTTAGTGATGAAGATTGACAGATATACACTACTAAAATTTTATACACCAACTTGAGACTATATTAATAATTCGTTTATACACCAGACTTAATTAGAATACAGACTTATGAAATTTTAAGAGTCAAATAATGATTATAATATAAAATATTGTTAGTGTTGAAGATTTGTAGAAATTACGAAAAATGAGAGATATAAGATATATGATAGATATAAGAGATATGTTACAAGAGAAATTTCTTATTTTATTTTAGGTTTAATTAGTCGGATAATACCCACTTCCGTTCAGATGTGTTTTGATACCTGCTTAAAAATTCATCAATTGAGTCCCAACTTTTAAAAAAGTGTCTCAATTAGGTTCCTTTTAGAGAAAGTTTATTAATACCGTTTACTTTATTCATGACTTTTACCACTAAATTTTAATATAAATATCAATACTTAATTTTGCAAGTCATTTTAAATATCAATACCGACGTTAATAATTTTTTTCTAAAAATAACCTAATTGAAACATATTTTCAAAAGTTGTGACTCAATTGACAACTTTATAGAAACGGATACCAAACTGACACATCCAAATCAAAATGAGTAATATTAGACTAATTAAACCTTTATTTTATTTATAAAGTCGATTTTTTCTGAAGGTCAATTTTCTCTGAAAATAAAGTTACAAAATTATTATTCCTCAGAAATTTCCTTTTTAATTACGGATCTAGATGAAATGCGAACTTAAATGAGTGCGGATTTAAGTGAATATTTATTGTGCTTATTTATATTTTAACTCACAATTATTAATTTAATCAAAACTTGTACCGATATTTAATCAAAATTTTGTTGTGTTAAAAGACGTATAGTATATGGTATAGAGGGGTGGTGAATGATAAATTATTTTGGTTTGTTAATTACTCAGGCAGAAGGAGCAACAAAAGTAGATGGAAGAGGAGCATGTATTTGGGACACCTTCACTCAACACCATCCAGGTTAGGGTTACCCTCTTTCTTTGAATTTTTCTACCTCTGCTACATGCATTACGTTTTATGCCAAACTTACGTGACTTTCTTTGTTTTCGTTAAACACTCCAATACGATATATGTATATCACACACGACTCTCTTTTTTTTTTTATTTCGTGGAAAACGATATCTGATATAATACTAAATCTTGTTACTAGTTTACGCACGACAATTTAATGACTTTTATATTTTTTTAAATTGTACCATTTAAATATTGTACTAATTTAGAATTATGTAAAATGTGAACATGACTTTTTTTTTTGGTTCCGTATTGATAATCACAATGTATAGAAATTTTACGTGTATAACTGTTTTTAAATTTGTCAATTATACCTCTAGATAACCATAACTTTAATTATAATGTTTATATGTTGAAACTATCATCATTGTTAACAAAACTTTAAATATATTTAACTTAAAAAAATAACAAAAGTGTTTTTAAAGACATATTAATGTATATTTAACCATGTATATTTTTAATTTGAATATAAATAACAGTTTGTAAATGTGGACTATTAAAATAATAATATTTTGTAATCTTAATTTTTAATGTTAACCATGCACTAAATATAAACATATACACAATTCACCTTCTTTCCTCTCTAATTTTTGGGTTACTATACTTATGTTATATTAATATTATATCGTATTTATACTGTTATTCTAATTTATAAACAAAGATAATAAATATTCAATATTAAATAAAATTAATTTGTACAATTTTGATACTCGAAAATAAAAACTATCAACTCATATAAAAGTAATTATTAGTCTCATTAAATATTATTTCTATATTATAAACCAAATAAGCCTAATGGGTGTAGCATATAAAGTATTAAACTCGCACAAAAGTACAATAATAAACCAAGAAAATAAATTGATATATAGTATATAAATATAATACGAATCTTTGTGTTATTGTGGTGATTTTATGTTTTGTATCAGAAAAAATTTGGGATCATAGTACTGGTGATGTTGGAGCTGATTTTTATCATGGCTACAAGGTACATCTTCCCTCAAATTTTACCATTTTGAGTCATAACAGTCCTAAATAAGCATCACCTACGTTGTATCATTTTCCATCATTAACTGTAACTGAAATATGTTGCAGAGTGACATAAAATTGGTGACACAAATTGGGATAGACTCCTTCAGATTCTCCATCTCTTGGTCAAGAATATTCCCCAGTAATATATATGACTCAACTCTTCTTCATGTTCCTTTCCATCTTAAATTATATATTATGTACTATATTATTTGATAGAAAAAAAACAAAAATAATATGTTATGTAACAATTGAATTTCTTACTGCAGAAGGCAAAGGAACCGTTAATCATTTGGGTGTTAAATTCTACAATAATCTTATAAATGAGATTATATCAAATGGTAAAGCTGATCTTTTTTTTTTTTTCTGTATTTGTAACTATTGTATTGATATTAGAACTTGTGAGATCGTATATATCTTTTGTAACCTTTTTTCACACTTCTTGAATTTCCTCGAATTTAGCTTCTCACATTTTATCTTCTTTTTTTTACCAGGTTTAATACCTTTTGTCACCCTTTTCCACTGGGACTTCCCACAAGCTCTTGAAGATGAGTATGGGGGATTTCGTAGTCATAAAGTGGTGTGAGTAACGATCTATAAACATACTTAACAATTATTAAGTAATTAAAAGTTATAAAACCGTAATTAAGCATGGATTTTGAATTAAGTTTTGGTTTATTTGTTGTGAATAATTAGGGAGGATTTTCGTAAATACGCTGATTTTTGCTTCAAGACGTTCGGAGACAGAGTGAAGCATTGGGTGACACTGAACGAACCGTTATCGTATAGTCTGAATGGTTACAATGGAGGAACCTTTGCACCAGGTAGATGTTCTAAGTACGCTGGGAATTGTCCTGCTGGTGACTCTGCCACTGAACCTTACATCGTTGGACACAACCTTTTACTTGCTCATGAGTCTGCTGCCACCTTGTACAAGACAAAATACCAGGTTAGCTTCAAAAACATTTTCCTCAAAATAAAAATGAGAAATTCTAGTAACCCTACTTTGGATAAAAGTAACGTTTTCTGTTTTTGCTTGTTTGTGGACTATCTTATCATGTTATAGGGTCATCAAAAGGGACAAATTGGGATTACCTTACCGACTCACTACTTTTTGCCGAAATCTAACAGTGCTGCTGACGAGGGAGCTGCAAGTAGAGCTCTAGACTTTTTCTTTGGTTGGTATGTATTTCTTGTAATAAAATATATTAGAAATCTATATCGACTAAAAGTAAGATCCTACATCGGAAACATATTGTAAACGTGGAAATGAAATTTTTGTGAGGTATGGTCATCCGGTTACATATGGTGACTATCCTGAAAGTATGAAATGGTCAGTGGGTGCTAGACTTCCCAAATTCACAAAATCTGAATCTGAAGGCCTAAGAAAATCCATTGATTTTCTTGGTGTGAATTACTACACCACATATTATGCAGAAAATGCTGCACCTGTCACCACCAACAGGACCTTCTACACAGATATGCTAGCCACTCTATCTAGTAAGTACATATTTCAAAACTATGTGAAATTACTGTCTTTATAATATTTTTTAACACTGAACTGACAAACACAAGCAACAATTTTCTCTTGATCATAGCGGAAAAGAATGGTGAAGCTATTGGAACCCCGGTGCGTACAGTAAATTTTCTCTGGGACTAATTAAACTAATTAGTGCTATTTAATTTTAGTTATAGTGGAAAATGCACACCATGCAAATATTATTTCCTTTCATGAAAGTGATTCTAAAATGTCCGAATCATAGCATAACTTGGCAAAAAACATCTTGCAGTTGTAGTGAACATGACTCTTACGACTGGTGAAAATTTTTATGCAGACGGATTTGGATTGGCTCTTCGTATATCCCAAGGGAATTTATCATCTTATGGTATACATAAGGGATAAATACAAGAATCCAAATATTTACATCACTGAAAATGGTAAATACTACCCGGTTAATTTCCCGTTTTTGTTACTAGATAAGTTTGCAATCATCCCATCAAAAAATTTCTACATGTTTAGGCTTCAGGAGAAAAACAAAATTAATTGATAGGTTTCCTCAGAAGTTAAGATTAATTGGTTTTTAATTTGTTGTAGGCGTTGCTAAAGCAAGGAATGATTCAATACCAGTGGATGAAGCCTGCAAGGATGGTATCAGGATTAGGTACCTTATTGGCCATCTTCATTTCCTTCTTCAATCGATCAGGTGAGAATTTAACTGCAAATTTAAGCATATTTTGTTCATACTAAATTGTTAGTTTTACTAAGAGGAATTATATTATAACTCTCATTTTTTGACTCTCATTTTTTATTTTCTGACGTAACTTAGTGTAGGTTATTGATTCTTTCAAAAAAAAATAGTGATACATTAATCAATAATTCATACAAAACCACATGGGAAAGTAAATGATGAAAATAAAAAAATGGAAGACTTATTATCATTATCCTTTTACTGATTATATTTTTCCTGCAGGGAAGGTGTTAATGTGAAGGGCTACTATGCATGGTCATTTTCAGACAGCTTTGAATGGGATGCTGGTTACACAGTTCGATTTGGACAGATATATGTTGATTACAACAACAATATGAAAAGATACCTAAAGTTTTCTTGTTTGTGGCTGAAAAAGTTTCTTCTCAAGTGACCTAAATTTGTGGTTCCTTTGGCATTCCTGGTGTTTTTACTGTTTATTGCCTACTTTTCACTATGATGTAATCAATAAATCATTGTTATCATCAAATATAAATAATTCTTATATGGCGTGTAAAAGTAAAGTACATCTTCATCACATTTAGTCATCTTCTTTATCATCAAACCTACCTTTATAGATGTCGTCCTTGTTTTATAAAGTTTTCCATAAAGACGAAACATTATAATGTTGGAAATAAATGCCTAAATGCATTTTTTCTATGTTTCTATGATATAATGCAAAATTTTGAATCATTTCATACATTAAATGTGTTTTTTTTTTCACTTAAGATTTTCTATGAATAACAATAGACCAATTCTTGCACTTGCCCATGGGAATAAGACGTGTACTGCCATAAAAATTTCAGAAGTTATTTGGATGTATTAAAATGTAATGCAAATTTTAAAACAATATAGAAAAACCTAATATATAATTAAAACTAATGAGGTAAAATCTAGAATGTTTTACATAAGCGGTAAAAGTGGTGGATGAGATCCAATTTCTAGAATAATCATTTAAGTGAAATAGATCTACAAATACTTATGTACACTATTAAAGAATACTATAGAAGAATATATTAAATAGTTAATAAAATGAAAGTATATTAAAAAAAATAAAGGAAAAAAGAGTGATAGAAAATTTTTCTGTCACTCTCACAAAAAAAAAATATGATTCTATTGAAGCTTTCATAGAAACTTCCTCGGATCCATCTATCGCAAAATAAATTACTTGGTTTTCTTAAAACGCATGAAGAAAAATTCGTGATGATACAAATTCAATTGAAAATGCATTCCCATCAAAACTCAAATTATAGTCAAAAAATAACGAAAATGGATAAAAGAAAAATATTGGAGAATATTCTAGAGACCGAGATTCGAGAAATTCCACTATAAACAATAAAGATAAATATCCTCCATATGACATTTGCAATAAGTTAGGCCAAGTAGAAAAAAAATTGTTGTCATCATGGGAAATCAATGTCATTGTTGCAATAAACCCAAACACGTGGAGAAGTATTATTGTAATAAAAATAAGCATCATGCAAATTTTGTCGAAGAACATAATTAGGAACAATATTTATTTTATGTTAATCAAGAATCTCCTAGACTTGGTAATTCGATAGTGGATGCATCAATTATATGGCCAAATATCTAAACATATTCAAAAATATTGATAAATCTTTCAAATTGTCAAAGTTCGGCTGTGAAACAACACAACAATAGAGTCTCAAGGAAAAGTACCTCTTATGGTGGAGACAAAGAAATATATGAATTCATCAAGGACGTTTTACTAGTTCTAAATCTTAAAGAAAAACTTTAGTATTGGCCAAATGATAGAGAATAAGTATTCTCATTGCTTTGAGAAAAATACATGCAAAAGTTTTGGCTATAGAAAGTTAGAAATTGACAAAATGAAAATAGAGAAGAAAAATAGAAGCTTTGACATAAGATTCAAACCTAAAAGTAATACTAGCATAAAGGTAGAAGTTGATGACTCATGGTTTGCTTATTTTTCTCTCCTAACAAATAAAACTACTTTAAAAACTAGGAATGATTTTCGAGAATATGCCCAATTTTGCTTCAAAATCTGTGGTGATAGTGAAGCATTGGGTGACTCTAAATGAAGCATATATACCTTCAGCATAAATGCATAGCATGGTGGCAGTTGCACCAGTGACTCAGCCACCTTATATTGTTGTAACTATGTTGAACCTTACATTGTTGCTCACCACCTTATACTTGCTCATGGAGTAGCAGCTACCTTGTCCAAGAACAAATACCAGGTTAAGGAAGGATAGCACGCTTTATTTTGTTTTCCTTCTTTTTTTTTCAAAACTCTGTCAGCATTAGGGGAAGGAAAAGTTTTTAAAATAAAAGCTTCATAATAAATTAATTTTCAGAAAGGTGATTTTGGTATATTCAGAAATAAAGGGATGCAGGTGGAAAACATGCAGAAAGAATTTTTGTAGAATTAGGTAAATATAGGGTTGAGTCAGGAGGGGTGGGGGGACAAAATCAAACCAGAGGCTGTTTTTTCTTGTATTACCTTTGTGATTAGTTGTAATTTTTGGTTGGTAGTGGTGACAGGCAGCGACGGAATTCTTAAGGAGCAGCTGGGCTATAGCCCCAAACTTTTCTTATTTTTTTTTATTTTTTTTAAATTATGTATATCTTTTAATTTTTTAAATTACATGTATCTTTTTAAATTAGATAATATTACATTGAAAAATTCATGAAAATTAAATTAGGTATTTTTTTATTTTTTTTTACAAAGTGCAATATTTAATGTTAATAAATAGTAAAATATAAAATAAAATATAATAAAGAAAAAAATTATTAAGATAATTTTCAATTTTTTTTCTCATTGTCTTTTGAATTTTTCATATATTGTACTCATCTCTCACCCTCACATAATTTCTTTTGTTGTCGAAGAAAAAAAAAACAAGTTCAACAAAAATTTATTATTTTTTTCCTCATTTTTTATATCTTTTCTTTCCTTTTTAAAGAAAAAAAAAAGGTAATTTTCTCTTGTCTCTTTTGGGAGTGAAATACTTTTTTAATATTTAGCACTATTTTTTATCTCATGACATTTTGTATATTATTTTTATGAATATAGAAGAGTAAGTAATGTATTATTTGATTTTTTTTATAGATAATTTTTAAGTGGACTTGATTATCATAATTTTGTGTTATCTCTAAATTTTTTATTAGATTATGATAAATTATTTTTTAGTCTTAAACTTGTTTTTTAAATAGATATATTGATGAAAAAAAAATCCATTTTTTAAAATTGATAAAAGAAAAGTGAAGATCAAAATCGGACAATATTGTTGGTCATCGCATAACAATGAAATGAAATATTTGTGATGACTTTTGAATCGATATGTGCACATTAGTAAAATGGAAAATGAATATTTTGTAGATAATATGGTTATTTATATTAAAAAATATAGCTGAAAAATTTAATTATGGTTGAATTATATGATAAGTCCAGGAATATGAAAAACAATAGATTATAGCTATACTAAATTATTTATTCATTTTTATTGAATTAGTGACAATAATGTTAAATATATAAATTTTAAGTATATTATTTTGACTCCCCAACAATTTTGATCAAGATCCATCACTAGTGACCGATGATCAGTGGTGGCTTATTTTTATATTTTTGAAATACATTCTTAAGTGTATAATTTGAAATATATTTTTGAATTTAGATTAAATCATTCTAAAAGATCTTAAAATCTTAAGTAGGTCTATTTCTTTTTATTTGACTCAATCGGGTCCCTATTTTGGAAAAAAAAATTGTTGAAATTATGTCTTTTTCGTTAGTAGTATACTAACGGGGTTAACTATGTGCCACGTGTCAATAAGTGATTTTTTAAAATTTTTAATTTTTTTAATAATTTTTAAAAAAATAAATATAATTTCCACATGTCAATCAAACGTTGTGTCACATGGTAGGAACAATGTGATGTGGCACTGGTAGTGTCACGTGTCACTATTGCATGTCAAAAGTATCAATGTAATCCTCGTATTTGTTGTTTTGTCTCAATTTGGTCTCAATTTTATGACATTTTTATTATAATTTATATTTTTAACAAAATTAAGTTTATTTAAATGTATATTTTGTATTAAATTTTATTTAAATTTTGTTTTAAATATTTATATATCTATCATTTATAGATAAATGTTAGAGTTGCTTTAAAAATAAAAACTTTATAAATTCAAATACAAAATTTTAAAACAATTTAAAATAAATATATTTATTTAAAATCTTACAATTCAATTTATAAAGTTTTTATTTTTAAACCAACTCTAACATTTGTCTATAAATTATTATAAATATTTGAAACAATATTTAAATAAAGTTCAATGTAAAATAAAAACTTAATTTTGTTAGAAATATCATTGTAACATTTATATAAAGGTAAGATGTTGTCTCAATTTGAATAGGGAATGAGATTAATTCAGTTTTAAAAAAATTGAGTCCAAATTGAAACAAAATAATAAAAATAGGGACTATATTTAGATTTTTCACATCCAATAGTGACATGTGACACTACTACTGGCACATCACATTATTTCTCCCACGTGACACAATGTCAGATTGACACATGATAATTATTATTTTTTAATTTAAAAAGAATTAAAAATTTTAAAAAAATAAAAAAATTATAAAACCATATGCTAATATATGGCACATAGTTAACACAGAAATGATCTAATTGCAACGAATTTTAAATTTTTCAAAATAAAAACTCAATTGAGTCAAATAAAGAAAAACCTACTTGAGATTTTGTTATAAAAATGAAAATCTCTGGAATGATTTAACCTTAAATTTAAAAATATATTTTAAGATGTATAATCTGATATATATATTTTTAATTCAAAAATACATCTTAAAATTTTGTTAGATATAATTGATTGTACATCCTGAAAAACATTTTAAAATAAAAAAAATTGAATCTGAAAATATATTTTAAATTACGTAGTCTGTAATATATTTATTTTTTAATTACTTTTTGGATCGTACATTAAGAAAATATTTTCACTTCCAAAAATGTGTAATCCAAAAATTATTTTGGATTATAAACTATCCAAAATCAGTATTAAATTAAGTAATTTTTTTCACCGAAAATGGAGGTGAAGACGTGCACGCTGCGAGGAGCAAGGACTGGAACTGAGAAAAAAATGAGGATAAAATGGTCATTTATGGGAGTGCGGAAGAACAAAAGATACGTCAGAAAAAAATAATGATAATCCAACATCACTGCTACGAAATGAAAAACAAAATTATTTAACTTTAACAAGTTTAAATTTTGAGTTTCTTATGTTTGGTTTGTGTTTCAAAAATAATATTACTAAAAAATTGTTTTTTGAGAATATTAAGCTTCTTTTTTTTTTTATAAAAATATTTATATGAAGATAGGAATTTGATTGAACCCAGCCATCTAAACCTGAATTAGACTTCAATTTTAACATATTGTCTCCTCTAGTTAAATCCATAGATTATACGTGCTTGCCCAAAAATTTAATAAAAAATAATTTAGATATATTTAAATACAGTATTCCAAAAATTAATTAGATTTAAATATAAAGTGAATTACATATTAAACTACATTATAAAATATAAAATAATTCTGGAGCAAGCATCATAAAATTAATATTTCAATTTTGCAGTCTTTCATTTTATCCGTGGTATAACATGTAAACAAATAATTAATTTAATTCATTATAAATAGTAAATAACAAAATTATAATACATTAAAAATGTTAATTCAAGCTTTAGAAAAATTAATTCTACTTTCCATCTTGAATCCGAGATTGTATTGTAAGAATTTTAACATTATGGGCCATACTAAGTTTTTGAAAGACCCAAAATACTTTTGTATGCAAAATATTTCCTGGGCCTGTATCTCCATAAATTCTTATATTTTGAATTGTGCAAATTAAAATGTAAATTTTGTATTTCAGAATGTATAATGTAAATTTTCAAAATAATTAATATTTTGGACTAAATTTTTTATATTACAAAATATAAAAAATATAAAAAACGTATTTTAAATTATACAATTTGAAATATATTTGTGGTTTGAATTATACAATCTATAATATATTTTTTTATTTTACATTATGAAATATATATTTTAAAATATAAAAATTATATTTTAAATTTTACATTTTAAAATATAAAAATTTATTGGCTTGCAAATTGAAGTTATGGAGATGCAAGAAGAAATGGTCATTCTCATGGTGTAATGTTGTTAACAACAGTATGGTGCTTTAATTGTTGATTTGGGCTCTGGATATGTTTATGCGTAAAATAAAACTGGTTTGTGATATAAGGTTTTTAATAGAAAAATACTTAATTATATTTTTATCATGCATATAGTAATTTTTAATTATTCATAACTTAGTTCAACTTTAGTTTAATTATCCATAGTTTTTATTAGTTTAGACATTGCAAATAAAATTGGAGAAGACACATAATAATATCTTTGACTTCTCATACACAATTGAAAAAGATAGTAGTTAGAAGGACTTGTAGCTAAATTTAGTTTTGAATGAAAAAAATAAAACTATGATGAGGAGGAAAATGAAGAATTAAAATTAGCTATTTCATAAAAGAATAGGAACCAAAATTACAAATCAAGCTAGAAAAGAATTTAGTTGTAATATTAAAAGGTGAATGAATTAAAATATTTTGTGCTAAAATAAGAACTAAGGTTATTATCTGGTTTTAATTTTGCCAACACGAAAACCAGATTAGCATATCCTTAACAAATTATCCAGTAACAAGTTGATTCTATATATATGTTTTGTTTTGTTGTTAGTGCATGTTCGAAAGCTATTAAATGTGAAGAATTAGTGAGTTGTTTTTGAAGTCAAGATTGATTTGAGTAGTTCTAACGTTAAAACAAACATGCTATGTGAGTTGTGAATTTTTGAATGGGAATAGTTTAATAAGTTCAGATGATGCAGCTATTTAAGTATTATCGAAATGACCCACTTGGTAATGTGTAGAAGAACTCAAGGATTGAAAATGTTTCACTGACTTTAAGACTATGAAAAATAAGGAAAGTATCATAGTGCGGTGACGGTGGCTTTCGGTGGCATTTGAAACTAGTGTGGTTGGAGGAAGATATATTATGGGAAAACCATAACATTTTCCTTCTGGAGATTACCACCAGGTTATTATGATAAATAATATGTCTTGTTATTAGGCTTTGTGTATTTTTGAGCATATTATAAGAACATAGCAACTTTCTTTTGTTAGTGTTCACTTGTGCGATATCCATTCAGCTTCGATCAATATTTACATTCGAAACGAACTCCATTATTTTCATATTTGTAATTCTCACAAGAAGATGAGGTCCTCTCCATTCTAAAAACATTTACCATAATTTGTTTTCACATACACGAAGAAATATATCATCATTTTAGTAGTATTTTTGCATCGTTTTTCAAATGACATAAAATGAAAGTGGTTGTGCATGACCACAATCAAGTATGTGTCATAAAACAAGCGTTTTATATTTCAAAAGATTTGAATGTTGCCTCCGACCATTATTTCTCCGTTGCTGCAGTTTTGATTTTTGGTATAATGGTGGACTATGGGTTTTCAGTCCTTCTCCATCCCTCATTCACACCTATAAATAGGTAGTTTTGATGCTCTCTAAAACAAACAATACCTCTCATTTCTTTTCTCTTCTTTCTTCAATCTTTCTTCTCTCTCCTATTTTTCTTCTATTATCCTAGGTTACTGGGTTAATTACTCTTTCAAGAGTACTTACTTGATAGTTATGAGATTCTTGAAAAATTCAGAAAGTTTCTATTGTATCTTGGGGCCTTGCGCAGCACATTGCAGATAAGTCCTTAAAGGTAGTGATTATAGACGCTTCAAGAAGTACTCTTTTGTTCGTGATTTGTTAGCATTTACAACAATCTTAAGGACTTATGGCTGACAACAACAACTTTACTCTGGAGAATCAAAACATTTAAGGAACTCATATCGTTTTTGCGAAACCATTTCTAGATGTATAAAAAATCAAGGTATTCTTTGGATAAAACTTCTGACGCTAGCAAGAACGTGTATCTACTCTTTTAGACATGTATGGAGTAGCTACAACTCTCTCAACTTCAAAACCTGACGAATCCAGTACTCCTGCCAAACAAATTGAAGATTGGACTCATGCAAACAAGGTATGCCAACACACCTTACTCAATGCCTTGTCTAATGATTTTTTTGATGTGTACTGTTCATATAAGGAAAGCAAAAGAAATTTGAGATTCGTTGATTCTCAAATATACTGCCGAAGACGTTGGGAGATGATCGAAGATAAAGACATCAAGATTCAAATCAATGAATATCACAAGCTACTTGATGATATAAAAGTAGAAAACATACTTATGCCTAATGAGTTCGTTTCAGAACTTCTGATCGAGAAATTGTCGTCATCCTATATTGACTATAAACAACAATTGAAACACAGACATAAGCAAATGACTCTTCAAGAGCTCATTACACACATGATAATAGAAGATACCAATAGGAAGGAGTGTGCTACAATAAGGGCCAAAGCATTATCTATAAAGACAAACGTGGTAGAAGACAAATCTACTTCCAAAAGGTATGAGAACAAACCTGATCACAAAAGGAAAAACAATTTTCGAAATTCCTATCCCAATGGATCTAACCCCACCTTTAAGAAAAAGGGTAATTGCTTCGTATGTGGGAAGTCAGGCCATCATACACCTCAGTGCAGGCATAGAGCAAGAAATGACAATCCTCCTAGGGCTAATATAACCCAAGGAAAAGATACTATAGTTGTGTTCGCTTTTCAACTATATTTGATGACCAATATGAGCAAGTGGGTGGTAGACTCTAGTGTTACCAAGAACATATGTGCAAACGTAAGTGTTTTTACCTTCTACACTAGTGTAGAAGATGGAGAAGGACATGTTTATCTTGGTGATTTCAAGACAACTCCTATCCTAGGAAAATGAAAGATTCTTCTAAAACTCACATATGGGAAGACAATGGCCTTGAGTGATGTGCTACATGTGTCCTCTATCAGAGTTAATCTAACAATTAGGAAAAGTGGGGGTTAAAGTGTCATTCGAATCTGACAAGATTGTAATGACAAAAAATAATGTTTTTTTTTGTAAGGGATACTGTGATCAAGGTCTCTTAGTACTCAATATTTCAGAAATTATTAATGAATCATGTTCTTCTGTTTATATCGTTGACTCATATGATATGTGGCATGCTATATTAGGACGATGTTAATTCCTTGTATGCTATGAAATTGCAAGACTAGGATTAATTAATATGCATGATAAACAAAGTGGTAAATGTGATGTATGTGTAAAATCCAAAATAACTAAGAAAACATGTTATCATGTAGAATGTCAAAGGGTTAATTCATATCAATCTAACTTATTTAAAACAAACAATGTCTAGAGGTGATAAAAAATATTTTGTAACCTTTATAGATGATTATTCTAGATACACCAAAGTTTACTTAATCGAACATAAGGATTAAACTTTTGATGTGTTTTTAACTTATAAAGCGGAAGTAGAAAATCAATTGAAAAAAAAAATTAAGAGGATTAGATCTGATAGAGGTGGTGAATACTGTGACTACTGTGAAGTGTTATATTCTACAACCACTATTATCACTCCTTTACATTTGTACTTTACTTTATAGAAGCACGTAGCCACTATTAACTAATGCCATTATAATATGGTAACCTTTTCCCCTCGTAATTTCCATTTTGCACAAGAGATGATATATATGTCATGTCTATGTTTTGAGACTGGTCTTTGAATTGATTAAGTTACCACTGCAAGGTTTATTGATCAATTCTCTACTGTTTGGTTTCTCTTTTATAAGCAGGGGCATAGACAATTCTCTGCTGTTTGGTTTCTCCGGACGTGCAAAAATGAGGAAAAGGAGTTAGTTTTTTTCTAGCAGGATCATCATGGCTTCTCCAATTAGAGACTTACTATTTTCCTTCCAGAGAATCACATATTTTTGTAACAGAAAGCAGTCTTATTATCTTCACCTCCCAGCTGTTACAAATTGTGGAACTTATTAACCAATTAATGACGTGGAAATTAGTTTTCTTTTAATAGCATAACTTTTGTATATTAGCTTTTAATACCAATTAAAGCCATCATATTTTTTTATAGGCATTACTTTGCAATAGATAAAAAAAGAAAGAAAAAAATTACAAACATGATTTTTTTCAAATATTTTTTTATTTTTATATGGGTTAGTGAGCCAATCCACTTAACCCACCAACCTATGATGAGTTAGTCAGATTGTAAAATTTCTGGCTCATCAAAAGGTAAGCCAGATTGAACTCATCAATTTCAAATCCGGCCCGTGGTGAACCAACCTGTATGAGCCGAGTTGAATCACTTTAACATGTCTAACTAAAGTGGATTCAATCCCAAAAACAAAGTTAAAAAATACATTCAACACAATATATATATATATATATATATATATATATATATATATTAAGTGAATTAGCTATATAAACAATTTTTTTAGGTCTAAAAAAGGTTAAGCGAATTTGAAATTCATTAAGCGGAATTAGTCCACTACAAGAAATTCTTAATACCGATAAAACTTTACCAACAGAAACAAAGTTATCGCATGACTAAGTAAATTCTTTTCAATGAAGATATTCTAAAACTAAGTAAAATGTTGAATGTAACACATCAAGTTCATCAGGTCATAATGAAAAACCTAATAAAATGTACGAAACTTATTAAGATAATGACTATTTGTGATGATCGGGTACTGTTCAGAAATAAGGAGAGAGTCTAATTTAAATGTTATTTGGTAGTTGATTTTAAGAGCTGCAATGCATATGGTCATTATGTGTTTTGGGCAATTGTTAAGATGAGGTGTGTGAGTAGTGAGGTTGTTGTTGTTTTGTCAATAAAAACAACATTCACAGAGGTACAAATTAGTATAAAGAGTAAGATAATTACATGTCAATTTATGAATTCAATACTAATAAAATTACCATGATAACCAAATTTATACATAATGATTAAAAGTTTAATATAAGAAACATCAACTTTTTTTAAATACTAATTTCATTATAAATTAATTGTAGAGATATTAATCTCAATTAAGATTTTGAAGGTACATAAATTATTTAAAGTAATTTCAAATCTTGAAATTGATAGAAATTACACTCAATGTTGCAGGTATTTTGGTTTTGGACTGCACAATAAATTTGTTGTTAATGGAATAGTAAAGAAAGGACAACCTGCAAACATAAATTTTTATTAATGCCTTTAGCAATACAAATTATGAAATTGGTGATCCACTCAAACAAAGAAAAAGAATCCCACATGATTGGTTTAAACAATTGTGAGGAGATCAATCAAAAGTTAAAATGATTCGAAAAAAAAAAACTAATAAGATGATTTAGTAGTTAGGAGGAAGGCAAGATTAATTGTCCATATAAGAAGTAAAGTGATATTATATATATAAATATATATATATATATATATATATATATATATATTTTATAATACAATGTTTTATTTATCTCTATTACAACCCTACATTATCGTACATATATTCTTGTTTTGTTTAATTTTCTTCTCACCCCTTACCTTTTTGTATAAAATGTTGTTGAAATTTATTGTAGAAGTAGCATTTGGTCATGTGAATGAACGTCTAAAGAGGAATCAATAAATGCACATGGGCGAGGGACAATGCTCACATGTTACAAAGATGGTCCTGCATAGCCGTGCTTGCTGAATTCGAAGCATTCCCACTTTGGTTTGTTATAATGCATTGGATCAACTCTTTCTCCTTATCCTCTTTGCCAAGCCAATTCTTCATCCTCATTACCCTAACCACCAACTTCTTGACCTTCAATGGGCCACCCTTTGCACACCATCATTCTGTATATGTTTCGTTTGTTCCTACAAGGGCCATCCAATGAGTTGCTAAAGAGTTCTCATCGGAGTATATTGTATATATTTATTAAAAAATTCAATTACGAGTTTAAGTCTCACATCGAGTAAAAATAAAAAAATTGAACACCATCCACTTTAAAGTTTTGAGTTGAAGATATTATTAATTCTTTATGTGTGAATTGGGTTCATGTCTCATTGGTACTATATTTTTTCTGTAATTTTAAACCTATCAATACTTACATATCTTATAAATTAGGATTAAATGCCAAATATTAAATATTATCATAAAATGCATTTAAAATGTCAAATAAAGTTAATAAAATTTTATAAGAATGATTAAATTTACGCATTTTTAAAGATAAAAAACTAAATTAGTATAAAATTTCAGAAAGACACTGATTCTAAAATTCACTAAAAGACAAAAACATATTTAATTCTATAAATTATTCGACTTTTTTACCTTGACTCGGTATGCAACTTGGATTCGCACTTGAGTTACTAACTTTAAGTGAGGTATAATCTTCTCTTTACAAAAGTTTTGTTGATCTTAAGTTAAATAATGAAGCTATTTGGTATTTTCACAAACACATGGTGAGCAAAAAGTGGTTATGGTGACCCACTTCGTGGCTTCTCTGGTTATCCCAATAATACAAACAAGTCGATGATTAGCAGCATCTCCTGATGAACACAGTTTGAAATGTACGATCAGGAGCTTGCAATTGATTGATTGTCCTCAAAGTTGGGCACACAATGACACATGGGTTTTGGATAAGTGTTACTTCTTGATGATGCAATGCCCTATTTCACTTATGAATGAACACTATTTTCCTCACATTAATGTTCTGTGCCTTGGATTCCAATGATTCCATCCCTACCCAAATCAACATTATTTTAATTTAACCTAACTCCAAGGGAATCTCAAAAGGTACAAACCTTTGCAACATTGATTATTCTGAGATCAAAGAGAAGAAGGGGGAAAAATCCATTCACATGCATCACTTCCCCAAACATTTAGAACAAATTCGCGTAGATCTCTATGGAAAAGTAATCAATTTGCTAAACATGTCAGAACCTGCAATATGCTTCAAATTTTTGCTTTTGAGGATATCATTTGGGGATTGCTGTTCTTGCACAACATATGACACACATTATTTTCTTCAATCTTACTTATAAGCAAGAAGTAAAAACTGCTTCCTCTTCACGTTTAAGGTTTCATTTTACAAACAATTAAAGTATTAATAAACTCTCATAATCTTTTCTTTATTTTTTAATAATACCCTTTTGGTTTGACATTTTTTCTATGAGTGAAATCACTTGAAATAACATCTTTTTAGCAAAAGTATTATTTTATTTTTCTCCAAATTTGAAAGAGAGCATTTTTTTTTCTCATTTAAATGAAAATAATTTTTTCTCGTAATTTCTAATCTTAATCTTTTTACCACCAAAAGGTTTGATTTGAAAACATTATGAAAATAAATTTAATTTCACTGAAAAAATTACCATTTTACAAGTATGACTACAAAACGATAGATTTTTCATTACTTTGTACAGATTCAATGCTAAAATAAATATAATAAAAAACAGAAATTGAAAATAATGATAAAACGCAACAAATGATCCTCTAGAATATTAGTTAATACAAAGGGAAAAAGTAGTATTTTCATTCTCTTTCAATTTTTCAATAGTATTTATGTGTGATAAAATTACAATTTAAATATATTGCACTTCACAAACCACACACAAATAGAAATAAAATTTGATTAAATTTTATTTTTGAATATTTAAATAGAACATGAAATACACTATGACAATAATATGTGGATTAGCAATAATCAATGTGGAATAATAACCATTTAATAATCTCAATCAAACTTGTTGGGTAAATTAATTTTGCTTCTCTCGTGATAAAATATTTTTGGTGAGTTTGAAGAATCAACAACCATTTCTATCCAAGCAAATTTGAGCATGAACTTATCTCCAACCCATTAATTATTGCCATTATTTAAAAAGACACATTCTCCTTTTTCAGTGATATTCATAGTTCCTAAACAAGCTACTCTCATGTGATTTTGACAAATTAACCACCTCTTCCTATGTTCAACTCATTTTATGCTTCAATTATTTAAGTTTCCAAAATAAAAATTAAAAACCACATCACCTAATGAACCTTTCTTCCAACTTCAGAATGAAGATAACTATAATAATAATAATTTCATTAACTAAACCACTCTCTTCTCTGTCATTATGCAAACTTCTATACTTTCTATATCACATTCCTTAAGTCAGGTCCACTATATTTAATTTCTTAGTATACAAGCAAAACAAAACACTTTATTTCATGCACCTTATTGTAAAAAAAAAAAAAAATCTTTAATCATATTCAATGTTGTTGCTAAAACCAGATTACAGAATTGTTTTGCCTTTCTATCTTTTATTTATTTATTTATTTAGAATATTATAAATATAATGTATATGTTGCTTTGGTAGTTGGAACAATAAACCAAATGTGTAAAGTTGTGAAGATATAGACAACTAATAATACACCCACTTTCGCCAAAAAATGACAATATTATGGAGTTGTTAAGGTTAAGTAGTTAGAAATAATACACAACCACCCAATAATAATCTAATATAATTAATCAAACAAATAAATCACTAATATAATTAATAAAAACATTTGTACAAATAGTGTAGTTAAGCAGTGACAATCAATTCTTGATTTTTTTTTCTTTTTAAAAAATATTAAAACATTTTGTCAGTTATAGGTTGTATATAAGTAATTTGATGAATTAGACAAATTACAAAGTCATGGAAGAAGCTTTCGTTTTTGGACATAATGATATCACTTGGATTAGGGTTTTGAACTTGTCAAAGAAGTTGCCAACTAACATGAGAAAATATTGGTAAATTTTAGTAAAAAGAAAAAGAAAAAAAAAAGTTTGACCAACTATTTCTATTCTTGTGCATATAACTTTTAAATTAATGATAACAACTTAACATACTAAATTGATAACATCTTTCTAGAAATTGAGATTCCACCAGATAGGTTAATATATGCACTAACTAATGCCTTAACTAATTGATATTGAAATGATTAAAGTAAATGTGCATCAAGTTTAAGAAGATTAATGACTCTAATAAGACCATGATTTTTTTTTTTTTTTATCAGCAAAGAATATTAATATATATACAGAGACACTTTAGGGGTGCCTCAACCCTTATACAGGTCCTGATTTTACATTGAGGTTCTTAGATAAACAAAATAACCTAATTGATGTATCTAGCAAAAAGATCAAAGACAAATAGAGGACCTACATATTCAAAGTACAACTAAAAAATACCATCTTAAAGACCATGATAATCAAGGATATTCAACAAAGTATATAAAATTATTATAGATGAGGATGATGATGATATATGATTCTTTCATAATATTAAAAAAAAAAAGATTAGGAAATAATTGATACTATGATGTATCCATGTCAACTGTTTAGCTTGTTCATGCATTTGACAATTGAAATCAAATATTTTTGCATACAAGTGCACGCGTTCTTTATATTGAACTTCAAATTAGACGCAGAACAATACTTTATTTTTATTAAAACATTAATCATATATAAATAAGTGATAAAATCTTTTAGGGTCAATTTTAGTTATTAAAATATTAGTTTTTATTAATAAAAAATATAAATCCATGACCTATATATCTTTCTTTTTCATTCATATCTATAACAAAGTCAATCGTCATATGAAGTCCTTTCTTAAAAGAAGCGTGTCAAATGTTCAAGGGTTAGTGTAAATTATTTCTTAAAGTGGTTATATTTTATGTGTTAAATAAATTTTTACATAAAAATAATCAATATAGTAAATAAATTTACGTTTTTTTATGTATATTACAATTATGGATTTTTAAAAGAAATAACTAAATGAATATAAAACTAGACCAATATAACTAAAATGATGTTAATAAACTTATCTCCGGAGATAAAGTATTTATTATCATCAACATCTTTATCTCATAAATCTGTAAGATGATTAAGAAAGGTTGGCACCTTTATAAATAATTTTAATATCAACTACTCAATCAGATATAATATATTATGAAAATTTTGAATAATGTTTTATTTTAATAAGTTATATGATTTTAAAAATGTAAATACATTCGGTCGAATTTAAGAATAACATGTGATACAAATAGATAAGTTAGATCATATATTAGTTTATATCTATCTTCTGTGATGAGTGAGTTTATATTTATATAGAGTGGAACTGGAATAATATTATTAAAATTTGATTATTCTAATTGTTTGATTTTTTATGTAACTCCAAAAGTAATCATAATCATTTCATCACGCATGGTCACGCTCTCACATGTCTTATTAAAAATGAAGAACAGTGACAAATGTTTGCGTAATGTTTAGAAACACGCATGAAACAAACCCAAAAGTTATTCGAAGTTTAATTTTAGATTAAAATATTAAATTAGGTTTTGGTATATATGGGTAGATGGGTATATGATCCAAAACACAATATGTAATTTTTAATAGTTTATAACAACCACAATAGATATAATCTATAGAAAGAACATAGAACAATTTTATATGTGTAATAATATAATTTTAATTTCAAAATGAAATTTTAAATGCTTTTTAATCTTAAAACCCTTGAAAACACATGTATTTAAAAATTATACATGACTTGAAAGTGATTTTGAATACTTAATCCACGGCTATCTTATTTTTACTGCATTATGGGTAATAAAAATACAAAGGTAACCGATTAATTAAGTGAGTATTCGTCAAGTATATTAGAAAAAAAAAATTCATAACCAAATAATTAATTGTAGAATAAGAAACTCTTCCGTTAACTTAATATAATAGTGCAAAAAAATGTTTGAAAATAAAAACAAAATGCATATTTAGATATAAATTAATTTTCTGGTATAATAACAAGTGTTTGATACAATAAATTATTCAGAAAAAAAAATTATTTTTTTCAAAGATCTCTTAAGAAATAAAATTTCATATCAATATTTTTTTTTTTTTCAATCTAGGATCGAATTCTGTGTACAATTGCTAATGTTATAGAATATTATAGTAGTTTTTAGTTGCTTGAAATGTAATTCTTCAACAATCCTCTTTAACTGTATGACTTGACAAACACACAATATAACTGTAACAATTCAATTTCATTACGAGACAAAGTAACAATTAATTACTTTTAACAAATATAATTCAATAAAAAATTTTAACTACCTACTAAAGATGACAAATAAATTTATTTTTATGAATATTGTTTGAACTTGTTTTTATTTTGACGAAAAAATTTCACATTGACTGAATATGGATATGGAGAATAAACTCACAAAATATATGTTTAATCTAATTATTATAACGTATGTTATATTGTCAATAATTTGTTTGAAATATATGATATTAATATATTTTTGTGTAATCTTATGTGATATTCAACTAAAGTAGATAAGATTACAATTCTTGATTTAAAAACATAAACAATTCAAAATGTAAACATTAATGCCCAAGTCAACAAATGAAATGCAAAGATGGTGGATTCCCTCTTATGGGAAAATTCTTATCCAAAATTGATGAAAATTTTGACTTGAAAACAAGAACCATGAAATTGGTCATACCAAACCAAACCCACACGAAAATGAGAATGGCCAAACTTTGTACAACAGTGTCTTTGATATGTTAGGGAAAGTATGAGAAAATGAGATTAAGAGAGAAAAAAAAACAAAAAAACAGAAAGGTCTCTATCAATGGCATTATGATGTTTCCACTTCTGAGCAACCAAGAAGCAACAAAGATTGGAATGTAGTGTGTCCTTCTTTAATTGGCTCTTAATTTCTCTTCTTCACTTCATAATCATCCACTCATCATTCTTATCATTCTCACAACCCCACTTATATCGTTTTCTACTTCCTCACTTCTCTCATAAGTAACTTCAATGTCAATTAACCTTTTTCTTTTGTTTTAATTTAGTGTAATACGTATGCCACAATATATTGATATTGTGTTTTCAAGAAAATTTAGCTTAATCGATTTAATGAATGTTGTCAATTTTTATTCAATTTTTATAAATAAAAAAGTTGATTATGTATGTGTATGTGTATGACAAATTTCTTAATAAAAAAAAATGAATGTAAAGGAAATTATTTGATTAGTTAATAGTTATACATGGTTTGATTTAACCTTTTAAGGTTGAGTTTCCATAAAAAAAGTAGAAGTTTTAAACATCACACGTTTTGATCTTTTTTATACTATTAGATGTTTAGTAGAGTTGTGAACACACAACTTTTTTTGAAAGATCTTTTATACAAAAAATAAAATGGTTTTTAATTGTTTATCCAATAATTTTTGGAATAAACATTGATTTTAGGATTTCTTTTTTAAGTTCGATAGGAAAAAATCTTAAAAATCATCTTTTGTAATAAATAAGAGGAATAATAGTGTTATAGGTGACAAATCTCATTGAAAAAAAAAAAGAAAAAAAGAGTATGTTAAAATTCAGGTTACCTTCTATAAATGAAGGTATTATATTTGATAAACATATACAATAACGCAGAGTGAATAAGATACTATATTTCTTTAATTTTTTTATGTATATTATTTTAAAGTTACATGTAATTACAATTTTTACCATTTAACTACTATGATTTTGTAAAAAAAAATCTTATATTTTACCAAATTTTTAAATTTTACGGATCTAATAATTTTAGCGGAATGATACATGTAAAAAAATGACAATTTGTTAGAATTTTACAAAATCAACATGATTTTGACCCTGTTTAATTTTTTGAAACGTTATTATTCTATTAAAAACTTAATGGACTGCAAAATAAAATAAAAAAATCTGAAAAACACGAAAAGAACACACACAAATTATAAAATTAAAAATGATAATGACAAGGAATTTAATCACAGTTCGATAATGTTGGATTTTAAAATAACTAATATTTAGAGTGTGCAAATAAGAAAAACATGAAAAGAAAAATAAAAGTAGATTCTTCATAAATTAATCTAGAAAATTCGTTTGCATAATTTATCTAAATCTTATTTTTTTAAATTAATTTTACTTTGAAAATTATTCCACTTATTTAAATATAAACTAGTTGATTTTTTTAGAAAAGCCTTAAAAAAAGGTGACATGAATTAACTTCTTATAAACTATAATTAGTAGCATAGGTTGAAAATAAATATTTAAAGAAATTATAACACAAAATTCCTACCAATATGTTGATTTTTTATTTTATATTTATATTATAAGCTTTTATGAAAAGCTCTTCCAAATCTGAGTGGTACTACTGCTTTAGTTTTTAAACTAGACGTGTTCTTAGATGGGTACATATTTATTTAGTTTTGTGTTGTGTTTTTTGTGTGCAGTTTCCGAAAGCTTTTATCCTCTGTTACTCAATACATCGTAGTAAGCAAAAGGAGCACGAAGCCCACAGAATGTGATACTGAAATCCCATGTGGAATGCTGGACGCGTCGCTGTCCACCACGTGGCACTATTTGACAGCAAGGTTTTATCACACTCCAGCTGGCATTTTCTTTGAAATACAAAAACCAACAACAAATTGTAATATTTTTATAATTATGTATTGATATGAAGTGTTTATTTTGCGATGTTATAAATATTTTAAAAATTAATTAACTAATAAATAATTAAAATAATGATTATCTTGTGAGTAGAAGACGTGTGAATATGAGTTCCAGCGCACGAGGTCCCATCATCATCATTCGTGAAGAGAATTTTTTTACAGAAGTTTTATTCAAAAACTTTTACAAACAAAGAAGACAAAATAAAAATAATATATATATATATATAAAGAAATAATAATAAAAATAATTATATAAATTATAACCTATTGAATGATTGTCTATTTTTTTTATTCTCTTATCCAAATTGAGAATGTATTGTTGCTGTGTGATACATAATCCATCTGGCAAAGCAGAACAGAATATGCCTAGAAACTATAGCCTCTATTATAAAAAATAATTTATGATTTTTTTAGAAAAGTGGGGTTATATTTATTTATTTTATATATATGTGATGAATATGAAATTAGAAAGTGGAATTAAATGGAAGGTGGATTGGATTATATCTTAAAATGACATTAGATTACCTAAAGCATGTTGTTTATTGGTAGTGAACAAATATCTCATATGCCTAACACATTTTTGTCTTCAAGAATTAGGAGGATGAGATATATGTTTCTGTGTCGATGTTCAATCCCTTTCTTCTTTTCATTAGCTTTCTCCTTGTAATATACATTATTTTCTTCAAATTACTTTTCCATCCTTCACTAAAAAAAATTAACTTTCAATATTTAAATTTTATTATAATTATTATGAATTTTAATTGGTACTTTTCGTTCATAAGTTTTCATAATTTATTATAATGATGTGGTTTTAGTTTTTCAATTTTAATTGTATAAGGTTTTGCAAGTATTATAATGTGTAATTGTAACAACACTAATTATAATTACTATATGGGGTTTAGATAATTTATGTTCCTCGCAAGTTTACAAGAGACGTGATTAAATATTCATATGTTGTCCATTTCCTTCATAAAAAATGGACCAATGATTTGGTTGCACATACACATCCATCACGTTAGAAATTTAAAGTAAATTTGAAATCTCATATTAAATATAAATAGTATATAAGTAAAATATTTAAAGTTTTGGGCTAAAGTTAAAATCGTAGTCCATTGTATGAGTTTATTCATGAATTTTTAGTATATAATTTTTATAGTATTCTTTCTAAAAAAACGTATAAATAATATTAAACTCAACTTTATTTATTATTGACTTAAAAGAGTATAAAACTTGTTTTGGGCATCCACTTAAATAATTTTCAAACTCTTCACTTTTTTTTGTCATGCCGTCTGTTACGAGTGTGCACCTAATAAAAGTACTCTAATGTTAAACTTAATGTAATACTGTTTAATTAAAGCAATAAATATTATAATTAATGTGAGATAAAAATTTCAACTTGAATTATATTTGTATTTATAGTTTTCTTTATGGATATGTGATTAGGGTCAGTTTAATTACGACCCAATCACTCATAATCTAGATTACTAACATGTTTACGTTAATTAAGAGATTAGGTGATTGTCAATGACGTCATTTGGTCCTGCTTATAGTAAACCGAACGACTTGAAGCTTAATCTGTATAAAAGATCAGGATGAAATCTTGTGGGGCAATCCAACTAACGATACGGGAAGGGATCCGACGAATTTGAGCGATGTTGGATAGTTGGACTAACGATGACTGAGAAATTAAGTGAGGTGTGCTTGACAACACCTCTAGAAATCTTCTTCGAACAGGACCGATTGATCAGCCCAACCAACCGGCCCATAGAGTACAAAACTGAAAAAAAAAAACAGGATTTAAAAAATATTATTTTACAAAAGTAACCTCATTGTTGCACGAGAAATGATACAATTATTTGTCTAACAATAAAAATCAACTAGAAAGGATGTCCTTGGAATGTTTTAATAGTAGTGTAACATATGAATAAAAGAAGAATTATATGTATGCATGCATCATTTGCACATTACGATTGTTAAAGATGAATGATACACAAATGCAAGTCTCTATGTCTATTTTTATGATAGTTAAAAAAATGACATATCAACCATTCTAGTAATTAATGTTTATCATTTTGACTTCTAAAAATATTTACAAAGAAGAACATAGTTCAAACTCATCACCATCTTTAAGCGAATTTAGTGAATCATATTTATACACCCTAAGATCATGAAAAAAAATAAACAAATTAAATTAAACTTAATTAAGCTTCAAGTTTCTCATAAATAAATTTTTATTTTTTATTTTCAATATTTTTGTTCAAATTTCTCCTATTACACTACTAAAAAGAAATCCAT
This sequence comes from Vigna unguiculata, assembly GCF_037176805.1. Classification (NCBI taxonomy): domain Eukaryota; kingdom Viridiplantae; phylum Streptophyta; class Magnoliopsida; order Fabales; family Fabaceae; genus Vigna; species Vigna unguiculata. The sequence continues at coordinate 5,614,793 of NC_140792.1, read as the reverse complement.
ATTTCTTGCCAATTTTGTTTTGAAATTTTTTTCATAGGCAATACTTATAAATTTTGTTATGAAAAAAAATTTACAGGAAATTGCTGCCAATTTTTTTGCAAAATATTTTATATAAAACATTTTTTTGCAACAAATTTGGTAGGAAATACTTGTGAATTTTATAATTTTGTAGGAAATAATTACCCACGAAAGAATTACCTGCCAATTAAAGTTTTTAAAAAAAATAGCAAGAAAATTCTCATGTAATATGAGAATTTTTAGTAGTGTTAATTGTGTTTTCTTCGGCTTGTACACATGAATCTTCTTCCTTTGTGATACAATCTATATCATAAGTTTAATTTTTTTTCACCACCTCTTCTTCAATCTTATCAAAGTTTTTTATTTGACATGAAACACGTACAACTAAAACAAGCTCATAAAATTAATTGAAAAATAATGAAATTTAAATTCTAAATTACATAATTACATTATTTGGAGAACTATATTTTGTAGAAACATAATTAAGTCTGTGGAGTTAAAGTCATTAAAGAAAGATATAATCCTCTTGTGAGATAAGTCTATTGTATCTACTGTTTTATATTTTTTATAATCCTACTTGTTTATCATATATTTTACCATAAAGATACTAGGTTTAAGTGTGTTTAAAGCAATGGAGTTATAATATTGAAAGATAACATGCTTGATATTTCTGTATAGTAATATGCTACAAGGCAGTGAATTTCTGCTTAAAGTTGGTTTATTATTTAAATCTTCAAACATGGTTTTAAGGTAATTTTTTATAAAGTGAGAAGCTTCGAGCATTGGAATGTTTTAGGGTTTGTGACATGCATTGTGTGAATGTGGGAAAGGATTCGTCTACATTCACTTTCAGAATTGCCATATTTTGCGGGTCAAATAACCCTTTACCAAAGATTTGAGAGTGATTTTGAACTCTTGTCAAACTCTATATATATTATTGAGTTGAATTTTAGTGATTAGCAAATGGAACAAAAAAACTACAAAATTTATGTAAATTATTGATAGGTTATGGTTATTTGAAAGATTGTGGTTCTATATATATGACATTGATTTTATACATATAAGGTCTTTGACACCATTCAGTCACTTTAGTTTTTTATAGTATGGTTATGCGGTCAATCACTCCGAACTATCGACTTTGATATCACTGATAGATTATATTTTTATGTCATATGGGTTATGATTATTTAAGAGATTATTGTTCTATATATATGACATTGACTTTACACATATAAGGCTTTTAACACCATTTTTAATCCCAACACCTTAAGACAATGATGTTATGAATATTTATTCTTATATAGTATTTAACTTTGTCTATTTTATCCAATGTGAGACTTTTGACTCACACTTGGACAATTCTCATTAATTATGTTTGATATAATTTTACACTAAGTATCTACAAAAGTTAAAAAAAAAAAAAGAGCAAATTTTTATATTAAAATAAGTTTTAACCAAAATGTAAAAAAGGTAATGCAAGACTCTACCAATTGGGCACATCATTAAATAGAATAATCGAGCTAATAAAATGTTTGATTTCTAAAACTTTTGGAAAACCAATTCATGTATTTTGTGCGACATTGACACCTCTATGCTTGACATTATAATTAAATAGCTATGGATTTAGTTGTTGTTGAATATTAGAACCCTAAAAAAAGCGAGGGATGAAAAAGAAAAACATGAGCAATATATTTTGATTATGATTACAGACAATAGCATGAAAAACCAAACATGAATGCAATAATGAATGGGGGCTTAAGGGTCAATCTCTAACAAACATGCCACATAGTTCCCATATCCATCAAAAGTGGAGTTTTGAGAAAGATAGCGTCTTTATAATGAATGCCAAATGCCAACACCTTAAACCAAAAATTCCACTTTAAAACCTGTTTCCACCAGAACTAAACCGAACTTGTCCAAATCCTCAAACCTCAGTTTTCATTCATTCCTTTGATTAGGCGTTGAAACTTTGATCCAACTTCCTCTTCCCGCCGACCCTCTTCTCTCTCTTCACTTCTCTCTCTACAAAGTGAAGACTTTTGAATGAAAACTTGATTGAGGCTCTTTATAACAAACCAAACTTCATTATCTCTCATTATGTCCTTCTTCTTCTTCTTCTGAAGGAAGGAAGTGAAGTGAAGTTCAGAACAAAAAACAATAAAGGAAAAGTACTAACTCTCTCTCTCTCTCTCTCTCTCTTAATCACTCTGTGAAAAGCTCATCTCTTTTCAATGGCTAAGTCAAAAAACAATGCCAAGAAGTTGTCCTACATATCAGTTCCTTCTCAGATCATCAATTCTATATCTTCTTCTTCTCTGCAATCTCTTCTTGACTCTCCCAAGAAGACTTCAAGAAGCACCAACAGGTTCTTTTTCTTCTTCACAAACACCATCTTCAGGAGGCCAAGACTGTGGTTTTTCACTCTCTTTCTCTTCGGTTTCCTTGGCATGCTCAAGTTCGCCCTCACCCTTAACATCCCATTTTCTCCCTACCCATGTGCCACAACCCTGCCTCAGAACACGATCTCAACCCCACTTTCAAAGTCAAACGTTGGTGTTCTGAGAGACAATAACATAAAAGATGAGGTTTTGTTGACGAAGGCTTTGGTTTCCCACGTGGAGCTTAGAGCACAGGGATTGGACAAGGTGGAAGGTGATGGAGGAGTTGAGAAGAGTGAGTTCTGGAAGCAACCAGATGGGTTGGGATACAAACCTTGCTTGAGTTTCAGCAGGGATTACAGAAGAGCAACTGATGGGGTTCTAAAGGATAGGAGAAAGTACCTGATGGTGGTTGTTTCTGGGGGCTTGAATCAGCAAAGGAATCAAATTGTTGATGCAGTTGTCATTGCTAGGATTCTTGGGGCTGCTTTGGTTGTTCCTATATTGCAAGTCAATGTCATTTGGGGTGATGAAAGGTACATTTTGTTCTTGTCCATAGTCATAAGGGTTTAGCTTATTCATGAATTCAAAATAGTGTGGTGAGACTTTGATGTTTTTCCTTATTTGTGATGTTTTCCATTTGTTTTGTTTGGTTGCAGTGAGTTTGGTGATATATTTGATTTGGAGCACTTCAAGAGAGTTCTTGCCAATGATGTGCGAGTGGTTTCAGCATTGCCATCAACGCACCTAATGACAAAACCAGTAGAGGGAAGTCCTCCCCTTCATGTCACTCCCAACTGGATCCGTTCGAGATACCTCAGAAGAGTAAGGGCCTGTTTGATTCTCTTCGCCCTTTTTTGTGTTTAAAACGGTTTTCCAAAACAGTCGTACAGTACTCAACAATCAATTTCTCATCCAAAATCCATAAAGTTTTGAAAATTATTTCCACAAACAGTGTTTTCAAGACCATAAACCAAAAACAGTTGGAGATGTTCTCTTATCCTGTTCTGCTTTCTTCAGGTGTTCTGTTCATTGCTTTTTCTGTAATTCTTAATGGGGTTAGCTTCTCCAAATTTTTCTGGTCCATTAATATGATAGTTCATATGAGGAGGGTCATTTTATGATGCCACCTACATTAATATGAAAATGAGTGTTTTCATTGTTGTTCGGAAAAAAGGACACTTTCCTGACTGTAGTCTTGCGCAGTTCAACAGAGAAGGTGTTTTGCTCTTACGTGGTTTGGATTCAAGGCTTTCCAAGGATCTTTCTTCTGATCTTCAAAAGCTTAGATGCAAGGTATTTAGTATTCAAATTCTCTTCCTTTCTATACATTTTAAATGGGAAATAAAAACAAGAAACTAGGTAAAATCACCCTTTAGAAATTCTCTTGTATAATAACTGGTTGCAGATTGTGAAAGTTAGTTCTGATCTTGTGTTTCAGGTTGCTTTCAATGCACTGAGGTTTGCTCAACCGGTTCAGGAACTTGGGGACAGGATTGCAGAGAGAATGAAGAGCAAGGGACCTTACCTTGCTCTTCATCTAAGAATGGAAAAGGATGTGTGGGTGAGAACTGGGTGCCTCCCTGGTCTGAGTGAAGAACTCGACGAGATTGTTAACAATGAGAGGATAGAACGGCCAGAGCTATTGACTGCAAGATCAAACATGACTTACCATGAAAGGAAGATGGCTGGTCTGTGCCCTTTGAATGCTGTGGAGGTTACCAGGTGAATACAACAGCAGTTTTGGTTACTTTTACTAGGTTGTTTTTGAACATGTTCTGATAGATGTTTTGGTTCAATTTATAGGCTTTTGAAGGGTCTAGGAGCTCCAAAGAATGCAAGAATTTATTGGGCTGGAGGAGAACCTTTGGGTGGAAAAGAAGCCTTGCTTCCATTGATGCAAGAGTTTCCTAACTTTTATAGCAAGGAAGATCTTGCCTTGCCAGGAGAACTACAACCCTTTGCAAATAAGGCATCCATAATGGCTGCCATAGATTACATAGTCTCTGAGAAGAGTGATGTTTTCATGCCATCTCATGGAGGAAACATGGGCCATGCAATTCAGGTTTGCCTATTATGTTGTTTTGTTTTGGAAGATAGGAAATGGTGAAAACAACATTTTACTATTTTTACCATATCTAGGAGAGTTGGGAACAAAGTGAAACCAACTTGGTGGTTTTTATATCTGTTTGTGAAAACAGGAAACTAAGTAGTATGCAATAGAAATCAAAATACTGAAAATGGTGTTTCACTTTCAGGGTCAGAGAGCATTTGATGGGCACAAGAAATATATAACTCCAAACAAGAGACACATGCTCCCTTATTTTCATAACTCTTCTCTCTCTGAAGAAGAGTTCAACAGAATCATGAAGGAGTTGCACCAGGACTCGTTGGGGCAGCCAGAACTTAGGACTATCAAAGCTGGAAGAGATGTTACAAAGTATCCTATTCCTGAGTGCATGTGCAATGACTCACATGCTAATTTCTGAAGGCTACTTAGCAAGGAAGAGAGTGATACTTTCAACAGGATGTGCAATTTTGACCCCTTTGGAACACTTCAAGTGCCTTTCATTTCAGGGTAACCATAAGAGTTCTGGGCACCCAGTTTCTACGTTTACCTATGTGCCAATGTACATTTCCATCGTCATTCAAATGATAGATTCAAAATAACATACAACAGAAGATCATTCTTTGATTTTTTTTTTTATACAGAGATAGTATAGGATATTTGATAGGTTCTCTTTAGCTGTGTAATTCTTATCACAATGTGAAGACTTGTTGATATTTGTGTATATATGTATATTATCATTAGTTTTTGGATTCTTGTCATCTGATAATAAAGATCACCTTGTGCAACCCTTGTTACCATTTGATTCACAACTGCAAAAATAAGACAAGTTAAGAACTAGAAGAAACAGAATATTTGATTTGACTGGGATTCCAATACCAGAAAAGAAGAAAATCTTTGTAAATATTCATGTAGTTTTCATAAAGTTTTAATTTATGCTTTTCATCGGAATGCTACTAACAATACTATTTTGGCCAGTTTAATTATGCTTTTAAAGTGTTTCTGAAGTTACTAAACTACTTTTCCATCAACAAGCAAGTACTTTTAAACAGAACAGTTTTGTTTTAGCAAGCATTTTGTGTACTGAAATTTCAATTTTTTCACTGTTATTCAGCTAAAAATTGCAATGCACGGTTAGTTTGGTGGATATTTATTATAATATCTTAAAAGTTAAATTCAAAATGACATTCAGTGGCTTAATTATTGGTCAAAGAACCGCACGATCATGTTTAAGAAGACTAAAGTTCTGCAAATTATTGGCACATGAGTTAAGTTTATGGTTTGTTTTTTTATCAAGAAAAAATGGTGTTGTATGAACAAATTTGAAAGAAAACTATATTCTGAAAAGTTGTTTTCCAAAGTTTAGAGTAAAGCAAGTGCAAGTCTGTAAATGAGCAAAAGAAGTTAGTTACGTAGGACCACTGCATTGCCAGAACATAACATTATTGTATGGTTGGCATTATGTGTTTGTTTTGGCATTATTCTGGTTGAGCTTTGATGTTTTTTTCAGGGTATAGTGACTGTTATTTCTAACATCTTATTTCAAAATCATCCAATTACGTCAAACATTCTACTCTTTCTGCTCATGTTTTTTTCTTCTATGAATAATATTGCATGGTCAAATTTAAATTTTGGTCCCTTTTTTCTTTCACACTAATGTCCAAACAAAAGCATCATACACACTAATTATTAATGTGCATAACAAAGAATTTAAAAATCAGGTTTAATTAGTAATTTATTCTCTATATTTTGGATTTTCATTCAATTGAGTCTCTAATTTTGTAAAGAGTCAATGTGACCTCTTTCGTTAAATTGGCGTTAACAGTTTGGAAGTGATGCATGTCAAAATATAAGTCTGTTATATGTCAAAATCTGGGTCATCTTCTATCTTAGAATACATTTGATTTTGATTTTGACAGGTGATAGTTTCAAAGAAAAGATGACTCAGATTTTGACATGTGATAAACTTAGATTTTGACATATAATATTTTCAAATGATGTTATCTCCAATTTAACTGAAAATTTACATTGCATTTTTTATTTTACAAAAATAGAAACTCAATTAAGTTTTTTTTAAATAGACACTCAATAGACTAAAAAAAATATAAAAATAAAAAAAAATAAAAATAAAGACATAAACATAGGAATCAAATTTCTAAATAAACCTAAAAGCCATATACAAAGTTGTATCTATAATTACTTAGCAAAAGACAAAATTACATTAACTGCTTGTAAATAAGAGTAATAGATATGTATTGTTGTTGTAAAATATCTTACACTGTCAACAAATTGGAAAATTACATTTGATATGACTTTAAATGTAACTTATTGTAATCAACAAATGCAAAGAAGACTTATATGAAAAGTGAATTATAACGAATCAATACTCTAAAACTCTTTACATTAAAGTTAAAGTCTTATTCAATATCTACATTAAAAAAAAAAGTTGAACATGAGCTGTTATTTTTCTCAACATCTGATGTGTACACATGACTGCTACTTTTGACGTGTAGATTCCTGAATCATGAAACAGATCCTCCTTTCCCCAGAATGAACTTGACAGGAATTTAGCATGAAATTGACTGGATTGAAAATTGTTTCAAAAAATGCATTTGATCCAATGCTTCTGGCCTGGGTGCAATTTGGAACAGAAACACATCATGTTATTGGTGGAGTAACATTGAGACACTATTTGTAAGCATGTTTCCATGAAGCAGGGTGTGAGAATGGCTTCAAATGTTCTTGGCTGGGTACTAAAGAAGTCAAACAACACCAGGACCTACTCTGGTTTGGTGTTTTCTTCTTGTCAATGTTATCCAGCAGCATCAGCTGTACCTGAAAAAGTTTGAAACCAAGGGACCTCCCAAGTGTAATAATGGTACCTTCTAAAATTATTCTGACTCGCCCCTTTTTACTTTTTGCTGCATCTACCTGATACTCTTCAACTTCAATATCATCTCTATTCGCTGCTTTCATTCTCAGCACAAAACCTGCATTCACCAATCACAGCATTTACATGCATTTGAGTATAGACATATATCTGGTTTGAATATAGATATATATATCTCGAACGTGAGACTAGACATTAATAGATAGTCTGATAATAACAAATGATACAACAGATCTGCAAATAACTAATCTTATTATGATAGGTTTCAGATGACTCTCGTACTATTCTTTAAGATTATGGACTTTAAACCGTAAACCTAACTCGACCTTATAGAACCGGTTTACTTAGGAGAATTTTGGACTCATTTATATACCTTATATACCGTAAATATATCTTATCTTTAGTAGATGTATATCTGCAACATAAAAGGGTATGTCCTCCACCCTGGTACAATTGCACAATGTCGTAGCAAAAAGCTCTAAGATTCCTTGATCACCACCAACTGGTCCCCATGAGACAAGATATCAGTAGTACTGTAACAAGGGTGTGTAGGCTTGTGCATGTCCTGCAGTGGAATTCAGCATCAAAGTAGTGTGTGACATGGTGTTATTGGGACCCCGCATGGCCCACAAATCCAAAGTTTTCTTGAAAAATTATAGGATCATTAAAAGAAAAACAAGTATGCATGCATTATTCAGGTGTGTGCACCCTTTAAGAAGCTAAAAATAATCTCAATTATGGGAAAAATCCTAGCAGAAAAGGAGCCAAAGGGCTATAAAAGTTTATGCAGTAGGGAGACAATAATTGAATTCAACAATTGTTTTTGTAACTCCTGGTAATGCAATTACAGCGAATCAAATTCCTCTTCAACCACGCACATGTTGTTTGCATCACTCATCTTTTTTCTATTACAGGAAACAAAAGTTTCGTTAAGTCAGAAAATTAGCTACTTTACCCAGCAAAGATGGTAAGTGTGTCAGACAAGTGCTGTAAATAGACCACACAGATATAATCTGTGTTTTGTTGCTATCTTTCTACTGATAAATATTGAAGTGTTTTAATCGAGTTTATGATATCAAGGAAAAAACACAACTATTTGATTCTAATAAAGACCTCACATTAAACTTTTAACTTCTTTTATTCTTAATTCTTTAAATATTTTCACCGGTCAAAGTTCTTGGATTTTTTGTATGTAGAATAACATAGTTATGTAATGAAAACAGTAATAGTCCAGACTTATCACGTCATCAATGTTTAACTGGAAAATTAACAGAATTTTTCTCTGCAGTACCACGGATTCAAAATATAATTACCCAAATAGCAAACTGTATCTTTTATCTTTTATTTACCAGTCTAGCACATTTTTTAAAATGGATCAGAATTCAGTTTTCGGTTTCCAGAAAACTGAATTCTAACTTTTTTTTCTTAAATTATTTCAAAACCAGCCAGAATTCAGTTTTCTGAAATTCTGAGTTGGATATTATTTTTTTTATTTTTTTTTTCAAAATGGAAGAGAAAGTTAAAATTTTTTTTATTTGTTTAGTTTTATTTTTTTTATAGGGAAAGGAAAAAAATTAATTGGAAGAATTATCATAAATTAATTTAGTAATTATTAATGGTAATTGATGTAATTGTTTTGGAACAATTAAATATTGAAAAATATATAATTATATTTTGAAATAAATTAAGTTTATTATTATTTGAAATGTAATGTATAGAATATTAAAAATTATATGTTCAAAATAAAGGAATAAATAATTGATTGAAAAGTTGTTGTTGAAGAAAAAAAAATTGATTGTAAAATTATATTATAAAATAAATTGATTTGATTATTATTTTGGTGTTGTTGAAAGTTTATAAATTAGGCATTGATGATTTGTAGTTAAAATTTGATTGTGAAATTTTAAATAATTAACTGTTTTTAAAATAATTATTTTTAGTTTGAATTATTGTACAATTAAATATTTTTCTCCTTCCAAAAATAATCTTCAATCAATTAATTATTCTTTTATTTTTAAAATATAATTTTTAATTATGTATATATTGCATGTCAAATAATAAAAAACTTAATTTATTTAAAAATATAATTATATATTTTAGAATATTTAATTATTTCAAAATATTAAATTAGTTATTACATTTTAAAATATTTTTTCATTCCTTTTAATTAAAACTAAAAAAAAATATTTTTTTCTTTTAATTTTAATAAAAACGGAAATTAAAAAAAAAATCCAGTTCAGAATTTGATTTCCCCAAAAATCAAATTCTGACTAGTTTCCAAATCATTTTTAACGTAAATGAAAGTCAGAATTCGGTTCTTCAATAACCGCATTCTGAACCAATTTCAAAATCGTGCTACTGTTGTAAATATTAGGCATAGTATGTTAGGTGGGAAAATAAAAGGAAAACAGTGTTATTTTGGAAAAAAAAAATCAAAATTAACATTCTAAATTGGGTTTTAATCATCAAACTAATTAATGAAGGATTAAAAATATAATTTTAAAAGAAGTAATTGATTTTGAAGTCGCTTTTAGTAGTTTATAATTATGATTGGATTTCTAAACAGGCCTTTAATTTTTATTAAACTTTCTAAAGATTTGAGAAAATAAAAATGTTTTAACATGGGGATGGATGCATTCAAATTAATGATCTTTGTATGTATTTGTATCTCTAGTTGTATGGGTTTGAAATACTTTGAATTATTTAATTTGAAAATTTGTTCTAATTATGGAATTGAAACTCAAAAATATATTTTATATAATGCAATATGAAAATGTATTAAGGATTATGTAATTCAGGATATATTTTTGATTTGAAACTATTTAATAACACATTTCGAAACATATTCTAGATGATAATTAGGACTATATTTTTGGATTATGTAATTCAAAAACTTATTCTTGGATCATGTAATTTGGAAAAACACCTTTAAATTGTATAATTTAGAAAATATTTTTAGATTATTTAATTTCAAAATACATTATAGATTATACAATTAAAGTACATTTTGAATTATGTAATTTGGAAATCTGAAAATATATTTTGAATTATGAAAATATATTTTCTAAACTAAAATAAATTCTCCATTGTGAAATTTGTAACATATTTGTGAATTACAAAATATGAAAATCTAAGCTATAAACATTTAAAACCTTTCTAACACTTCCTTGTAGATATAATGAAAACATTATGGAGGTGAAAAAGTATTTATCTTACCTATGTGCTCCAGTTGTTTGAATAGACAAATTTTCATTTGTAGTTCAAATGATACAAACAAAAACAATGTTGGGCCTGGTTTTGCCATTACAGGGTTAATTACGGTTAATTAATACTAATAATATATATATATATATATATATATATATATATATAATATTTGAAGGTAGCATAAAATGCAAAAAAATTCAAACAACTACAAAAAGTAAAACACAATATTTTAACTAAAAGTAAAAATATCTTGTGTTCACCTCAAAATGCAACATCTAGCAAGTTTTCCAGCTTACACATGTCCAATTTTTTGAAACAATTCTCATTTTTCAAAGACTACCTCATCTCTTTTGTTTACAAACCCTAATTGTCGTCAACATCTCCATTCTCACTCTCTATTTTCAACCATCGTCTCCTTCTTTCCAACTGCATACCTATCTTTGTCTTTAATTCATAAACCCTAAACATCCTAAAGAAATTCCATTCTTATTTTCTTCCTTTCAACCTCGATCTCTCACTTTCGTTCAATGTCTTCTCATGAATCTCTCTTTATCTGTATGTATATCTCTCATTCTTTTCGGGTGTTTTTTTTTTGCGTGGTTTTTTACCATTCATTCTCTCTCATTATCATTGTTTTCATTTTGAGTTGTTTTTTATATTTGTGTTCATATATATGTTAGATTGTTGTATTGCTTGTCAGGTTTTTCAATTTTTTCTTTTAGGTTGAAGTTCGTTTCGTGATGACATTTTCATATATGTAATATGTGCATATATAGGTAGAAGTTCTTTTAAATTTTTTCAATACTGCACGAAACATACTACTGTAATACTAACTGTGTAAGTTTTTATCAACACCCAATTTCATTATGGTGAACGTATTTGTTTTTTAAAAAAATAAAAATTAAAAAAATGATAAAAAGTAAAAAAATAATAAAAAAATATGTTTTTGATTGATGGTAGGTTTTTTAACTTTAATTCTACCATAGAAAAAAAGAAAAAAAAAGAAAAAAAGAAAAAAAAAGAAGGAAAAATCTAATTTGTCTTTAATTATCATACCCTTCTCATGAGTCCAAATATTTTGTACATTATTTCACCTCATTGTTTGCTATTTACACTCCACACATGACATATCAAAATAGGACATTTTAATATGTGCTTTTAAAGATTTAAAGAAAGGTATAATATTAGAAACAATATTTTCATAATAAATAGAATAAATATCCTAAATTTATGCTTATGTGATATGTCTCATCGAGTTTTTCCAGTTAGAGAAGATATTATTCTAGTCATTAGAAGCAAATATTTCTGGTAATAATGTTTTTTTTTTAGAGAAATTGTACAATTTTAATAATTAGAAGCAAATATTAGCAATAATGCTTTTTAGAGAATGGTACGATTTTAATAATTGGAAGAAAATATTCTTGGTAATAATTAGAATTAGTTATATGAATATTATGTTATGATTTGATCAGGTCCTTCATGTACTGAAAAATATACAATTCTAGTAATTATAGGCAATATTTGGTTAATAATTATAATCAATACCCTGGATATTATGCAACTATTTAATTTCTATAATATATTTCATTGGGACCCATCCTTCCTCATATATTTTATTATAATTAAATACTAAGACTTCAGTGGTATCCCAAGGTATCTATGTAAGCACAAAACCTTTCCAATGCAAGACAAAACAAAATTCAAAAAACCTCCATTCTTTTTTATAAGTCGTTTTTGCTCTATTCGTGACCCTAAAATGTAAATATTTTTTGCTCCTAATGTTATTCATGTATCATTGAGACTCTGCTATAGCATCAAGTGTATGATTGATTGACCCGTTGTATGACTAAATGTGTTTGGGGTTCGAATGTTAATGTTAGGTGATCTTGGGATTGGGTTCGTCATTGATATGCCTAACCTTTCTCTTTCTTTTATTTGGGATACCATTATTTTGGTAATTAGAAATATTTTCCTAGACTTTTAATTCTCTTTAAAAAAATAATAAATGAAAAAATAAAATATTATATTATTTCTTTTATATAATTATTAAATATGATGTCAAATCTCGAATATAAATAATATTATTTTTTATTTTTTACTTATTTTTTTTAAAAGAGAATTAAAAGCCTACGAAAAATATTTCTAATTACCAAAATAATGACATATCAATGACGAATCCAAATCCAAAATCACCTAACATTCGAACCCCAAACACATTTAGCCATACAATGAGTCAATCAATCATACACTTGATATTATAATAGAGTCTCAACGATACATGAATAACATTAAGAGCAAAAAAAGAATTTATCTTTCAAGGTCACGAATAGAGCAAAATCGACTCAAAGGTAGTAAGATAACTCCTTTTGCGTGTGTGATCTGGTAATAAAAAAGATGGGAGATTTTTTGAATTTTTTTTGTGTCTTGCATCAGAGAGGTTTTGTGCTTATATAGACACCTTGAGATACCACTGAAATCAATCCCGGTCTTTAATTATAATAAAATACATGAGGAAGGGATTCATCACGATGAAACCTATTATAAAAATTAGATAGTTGGATAATATTCAGAGTATTGATTATAATTATTAACAAAATATTGTTTATAATTATTAGAATCGTATTTTCTTCAGTACATGAAGATCCTAATCAAATCATAACATAATATTCATATAATTGATTCTAATTATTACTAGGAACTTTTTCTTTCAATTATTAGAATCGTACCATTCTCTAAAAAATATTATTACCGAGAATATTTGCTTCTAATTATTAAAATTTTACAATTTCTTAAAAAAAACATTATTACCGGGAATATTTGCTTCTAATTATTAGAATAATATCTTTTCTGACAGAAAAACTTGATGAGACACATCAAATAAGCATAAATTCAAGATATTTATTCTAATTACTATGAAGAATGTTGCTTCTAATATTATACCCTTCTCTAAAAATAGAGATTATAAAATGTCATTTTCTGACATTTCATGTGTAGAGTGTAAATAGCAAACCATGGGGTGAAAGGATGTAAAAAACATTTGGGCTCATGAAAAAGGTGTAATAATTAAACTGTCACAACTGAAATTGTGACGGGAAGGTGCTAGAACCCTATAGCGCTCGTTCTAAGACGATACCTTTACTTAAAATACAAATGGATGTGGTCTCCTTTAAATGTTTATTTTCCAAAATAATAAAAAGAGAAAATTCAAAAGAAACAAGAAAAGATTTTTGTTTCTTAGGCCCAACAAGGATTACTCCTAGAGATGTCAAAATGGGTTTCAACCCGTGAGCCAACCCGGCTCACCACGGGTTCGAGCCGGGTTGGGTTGAGAAAAATTTAACTTTTTCAAAAGTGGGTTGAACTCAACCTGGCTCACTTAACCTACCAATTTTTTTTTTACAATTTTCTTTTAATTTTTTTTAAATTTTTTTAATAATTATTTACTACTCCTATTATATTTGTTCACAATTTTATATTTTTAAATGCTAGAATGTTGGTTAATTATTTTTGGATAGTTTGAATGTTTAATTAATTTGATTGTCAAGTTATATATATGTTGATACTTTAATTTTTAACTATAATCTTTATAGTAAATTACTCAAGTAACCGTCTTACAAACAATTTTTTTCTAAATTAGCATGAAAAAAATGTATAGTTTTTTTATTTATATTTTGTTGAATAGTATGACAGAAAATTTGTAATATTAGTCATGATTTCTTAGACTAATGGATACTTTTTTGAAAATAATTCTTCATATATTGGTGGTGAGCATGATCAAAACATTGATTCTTGATTTTACTATGATTGTCATCTCATGGGTTACTTAAAAATTTATTTAAATATTTGAATACTAAAAAAAAAATTAGGTGGGTTGGTGAGCCAACCCACTTAACCCACCAACCCGTGGTGGGTTGAGCCGGGTTACAAAATTTCTGGCTCACCAGAAAGTGAGCCGGGTTGGGTTCACTCATTTTCAACCAGGCTCGTGGTGAGCCAACCCGTGTGAGCCGGGTTGGCTCACTTTGACATGTCTAATTACTCCTTACTCCTATGTATCTCCAATCATAATGGAGAATCAAGGTCACGTAGTTCTTTATGATTTTTTTTTAAGAAAACAATTTGTTCGAAGATGTTGATATAACCTTTTTTTAATATTTGAAAATTTGGTATGTTTTTAGTAATCTTATAGAAGAACAAATGTATTAAGTACTAAGACGGCGCGAGTGGTCACACAAGCACTTATACCTTTTAAAAGTTAAAAAGGTATTTAAATTATTTATTTATTATTATTTTCTTTAAAGAAAAAACTTCCGAAATAAGATATGATACCCAAAAAAGCATGACTATTATATATCCATAAGTTATGAAAACATTAGGAAAATAAATAAATAAAAGATTAGAAAATAATATTTAGGATTAAACATATTATTTTATTATTTATAAAATGTTAAACAAAAAGATTAAAAAAACTTAATATGAAAAAACATGGCACAACATATTCATATTTTGTTAAAACATGAGATCTCACTATTACATTCATGATTATCAGTAACAATAAAAAAATGTAACTAAATTACAAAAAATGTTACTAATGTGATTTAGTAACATTACATCAAATGTTACGTATACCCTATGTTACTAATGATTTTTAACGATATTTTTACGTATCAATTGAGACATTTACAAAAGTGTTACTAAATACTTTTAGCAACATTTATTTAATGAAAATGCAACATTTTAAACAAAGTTACTAAATATTTTTAGTAATATTTTTTGTATAAAAGAGTAACACTATAAAAATGTTACTAAAAATCTTTAATGACATTTCTTTTAAATAGAGAGACATTTTCAAATTGTTACTAAAAGGTTTTAGTAATATTTTTTTTAATAAAGGCGACGTTACAAAAATGTTACTAATATAAAATATCTTTTAATATAAAATATTTTAAAAATACACATAATGATCGTTTAATGTTAAATTTAATCATTGAATAATAACTTTCTCATTCAAAATTTCACCCGATTAAGAACATATGGATTTAAGTTCTCATAAGTACACATATCTCAGAAAAATTTACTGAAGAGAAGATGTTAACAATTGTTAGGAAGTTCTCACAAAGAGAAATCTAGCAATATTGAATTTATGAAATGAATCATACTAAAAATACCTAGCTATGTTGAGCACACTCATGAGAAAATTTAGGTACTGTGGTATCAAAACTGGGTGCCAATAATTGTTCAAGCCAATGACGCTACCACATCCTAGCAATATCAAGAGGAAGCCACGAGGGGTAAAAAGTTCAAATTTGTATCAATATCATATCAATCAAGTCAAAGTTTGCACTAAATAAACATTCATTATATCTTACCCATTTCAATTTAAATCCATCCAACTTGCACCTTGTGCAACAAGGATCTGAAAAGAATAACATCAGTTCCAGTTTCAAAGGAAAAAGGCAGTAGGCATATTTAAATCAAAGCTAAATTAAATCTTACCTGACAACATTTTAAATTGCCTCCACAAGCAACATAATGCAAAGGAATACTTCCAGCCCCTACATCAAATCACATTTATTATGTTGAAAGGGGGAAAACAACCATAAGAGATATTTAACACATTAAATAAAAGACATATTGATTTAGCACATCATACAATACTTGTGTCAATTGTTGTTCTAGGCACATCATCCCTAAACCAACTAACATCCTCAGATTCATCTTCATCAATCACAGGTTGATACAAAAGTGGACTCTTTAATTCATCTCCCAAGTATTTTTCAAAATCATTATTCTCTAAATCTCCATATACATCAAATAAATCTCTAGGGGTAGTTTTAGTGACAACTTGCCAATTATCCCCTGGATCTTCTGTATAATATACTTGCTTTACTTGGGTTGCAAATACGAAAGGGTCACTTTTGTAAATCAACTTCCCAAAATTTACAAGTGTTAACCCAAAATGATCTTGCTTACTTTCAAACCAATCACATTTAAATAACACAAATTCAGAGTGTCCATAATAATCTAACTATATTATATCTTTCAAAACTCCATAGTAGGTAACATTTTCTACTTTAGGATTTTCATCTTCTTTATTTCTAAACCTCACAGTAGATGAAGTAACCATTACTCCAAAGTTTTGTGTTTGTCTCTCACAACCCTCAATAATGAACTTGTAACCATTTATCACAAAAGCTGAAAATCTTCTAGCAACAGTATTAGGACCTTTAGCCAACCATTTAACCTCCTCACTCACAACCAAATTTTTGACATGGTATTCAAACCACTTGTGAAATGTAAGAGATTGATCTTTTGCCATATTCCAAGTTCTTGTTGAATTTTTATAAACATTACTAGAGAGGAATTCCTCATGTTCTCTACAAAAGAAAAAAAAATTGAATAAGTTCACAAAATTTAAAATCTCACACAAAAGACAAAAATATGAATATTTTCTTACTTGACAAATGACTTGGTGAGCTCACAATTAAACAAGACATAACGATGAGCTTGCTCCCACTCAAGAGGTTGCAAAGTAGTCATCACTCCATTACCTATTGGACCATATAAATTCTTGGCAGCTTGTTGAACTTTGTTTGTACATTATCGTTCAAATATCTTGAGCAAAATGTCAAACACTCATCCGCTAAATATCCCTCTGCAATTGAACCTTCTGGATAATTTCTATTACGCACATAAGATTTTAACCTATGAAGAAATCTACAAGAATATAAAACTATGATTAGGAATACAAGTGGAGGAAATAAATTTACCAAAAAAGATTTCCTTAGAAAAAGAATTACCTTTCAATTGGATACATCCATCGGTAATGTACAGGCCTGGCAATTCTAGCCTCATATGCTAGATGTATGGATAAATGAACCATTATGACAAAAAAAGATGGAGGAAAAATCCTCTCTAATTCACATAGAATTAATGCAATTTTTACATCCAATGATTCAAAATCTTCAACTATGATGACTTTAGAACATAACATTTTGAAGAAAGAACTTAACTCCATTAGAACTCTCGCAACTTCCTTTGGCAACACTTTTCGAATAGCTACTTTTAGCAAGTCTTGCATCAATATATGAAAATCATGACTTTTTAGTCCAAGAAAATTGTGTCGTTCAAGATTAACACATCTAGAAACATTGGAACCATAACTTTCTGGAACTTTCACTTCTTTTAAAACACAACAAAAGATGCCTTTTTCTTTTAATGAAAGTGAAAATCTTGCATGTGGAAGGACTACCTTGTTTGGTCCTATATTTATAGGATGAAGGTCTTTCCTTATACCCATCTCAACCAAGTTAAGTCGAGCTTTGAGATGCTCCTCTGGTTTCCTTTCTATATTCAGTATTGTTCTTATTATATTTTCACATATATTCTTTTGAATATGCATCACATCAATAAGCAAATTAGTCTTCCAATATGGCAAGTTAAAGAATATACTCAATTTTGACCAAGGATCACCCTTCTTTCTTTTCTTTTTTTGAGCATTGCCAAATGAATTTTTTCTATCACCTAATATATCCAATATGTTAGACCCTGTTAACGGAGTAGGTGCTCCTCTCAATTCTTAGGTACCATCAAAACATTTTTTATCCTTTCGCTACCTATGTTTTGAGTCTAACCACCTTCGATGACACATATAACACATCTTTTTACTATTGTTTAAGTACCTTGTGCATGTGTGGTAGTTACATACAGGTGATAATGTAGATTTTTACCATTATCTTGGCTATCTTTTGCTAACAAAATCAACTCCTCTTGAGCTTTTAACCTACTTAATCCCCACTTTTACTTTGCTTTTGTGAATAAATACAATATGGGTCACATAGATCTAATTATACCACTAATTCCCATTTTTGTGTCCAATTTAATGATAGGAAGTTTTTATCTCAAGTCAAAGAAGTTGTCAACCAAAGAAAAAAGAAGAAAAAAAGTCAAAATTGAAGATATGAATATAGCAGAATTCAAGGCTGAGTGCTAGAAATCAAGGCTGAGCCCCATACCTCTCGCATTTTCCAGCGCTGAGTGCCAAAAATCAAGGCTGAGCGTCATTCTTCTCGCATTTTTGGGCGTTGAGCACCAGAAGCCAGCGCTGCGCGCTGATTGGCTTGCATTTTTGGACGGTGAGCGGTGCGGGGACGACGCTGAGCGACACCTATGCTGATGTGGTAAAATTTAACCTATTTCTTCTGGATTCTCGAGGGGAAACAATCTTTGGCAGTTTGGAGGCACGAAGAACACATTTTGGAGAGCTTGGAGGAGTGCTAGGGCTTGTGGGAACAACTCCATCTTCCTCTTTGTATCTCTTTCTCTTCCATTTCTTCCACTTGCAAGCTTGAGCTCTCCATGACAATGGAGAGCTAAACCCATTTTTGTTGGGGTTAGATGTAGCCACGAAACTCTTGTGTAAATGCAAATGTTTTGATTATATATATGACTCTTTCATTAATTGCTAGTCTTCTTGTTTCTTCACTTAATGCTTGCATTGGTTTAGCCATCCATTGCATGATTTTTGGTTCATTGGGTGTGGAAATATCTTTTGAAAACTTGATTTGAAATAAGAAAACTCAATGGAGCTTGTACCTAGGAATGGGGCTTGATCCATTGGTTGTCTTAAACCCTAGTACATAAAGCAAATTTACTTATTAAGAGTTCAAGGAATTGACTTTTAATAAGGAAATATAGGCTCAATCCATTAAGGAATTAGGGTTTGAGTAAATTTGTGGGTTGGCATTAACATATTAATGAAGAGGATGTCAAGTTGTAGTTGCATGAGAGCATAGTTGGTGAATTCTAACCCCGACAATATCAACTCATATCATTTCTAATCTTTTCCATTCACTAAGTGCCTTTAACTTTCAAAGTTCAATTTTACTTGTTTATGAAATATTTACTTTCTTGCATACAAAAACCCAAATTATGGATTTATTCATTAGTTTAAATTAGTCACTAATTACGCAATTATTTAATATACTCGAGTCTCTTGGGAAACGATATCCCGGCCTTATCGGTTACTACTTGCGCGACTTGGTACACTTGCCAAATTCTTAACAACAGGACATGCCAATTTTCCACTTGTAGTCCAACCTGATAACATAGCATAAGCAGGCAAGTCATTAATAGTCCAAAGTAATGCAACATGTGCCTGGAAAAATTCTTTATTAGAAGCATCGTAAGTTTCAAACCCTTTCTCCCAAAACTCCTTCAACTTGTCAATAAGAGGTTCCAAATAAACATCAATACTACTTTTAGGGGAAGAAGGACCAGGAATTAGTAGTGACAACATCAAGTAAGGTTGTTTCATACAATCCCATGGAGCTAAATTATATGTCATCAGAACTACAGGCCAAATACTATGTCCTTTGGCCATCATCTTAAATGGAGTAAATCCATCACTTGCTAACCCAGGCCTCACATTTTGAGGATCTGATGCAAAGTTAGGATGGAGAGAATCAAAGGTTTTCCAAGCAAGTGAATCAGCTGGATGTCTTAGCTTTCCATCTTTGGTGCGGCCTTCATCATGCCATTTCATTGATTTAGTAGTTTTTGATGACATGAATAACCTTTTGATCCTTTTTTTTAAAGGAAAGTACCTCAAAACTTTGGCTGGAATTAGAAGTAAAGCTACCTTAGAAGAAACTTTTCTTCTAAATCTTTGATGTTTCATTTCTTTATATCTAGAAGCATGACATTTAGGACATCTAACTTCATTCTCATACTCCTTTCGAAATAAGACACAATCATTAGGACAAGCATCAATTTTTTCATAACTAAAACCTAAGTCCTTAATGATCAACTTGCAATCTTGATATGATGATGGCAAACAAGAGTTTTCAGGAAGTAACTCTTCTAAAAATTTTAGCAACATATCAAATGACACATTGCTTCATCCATGGAGATTCTTAATATGTAGCAATCGAACAATGATTGATAATTTGGAGAAATTTTTACATCCAGGATAAACTTCTTGGTGAGCATCACGTATTAACTTGGAAAACCTAGTTATTTTAGTGTCAAACTCACCATTATCTTCATCTATAGTGTCATCAAAATCATTTTCTCCTAAATTTGGGGGGCATCATGATCGTTTCCTCTAACAAAGTATCCAAATCATTATGCATACGAAATTTCTCTCGTTCATCATTGTACATCTTATTTGAAGAGCCACATTCTCCATGAAAAACCCACTTTGTATAGTTTCTATCAAATCCAACACACATTAAATGCTCATGCACTTCCTTTCGACTACCCCAACTACAATTGTTACACTCCTTGCAAGGACATAAAATTTGATTTCCTTGAGCACTATTCTCAAATGCGAAATTTAGAAAAAAATCCAATCCATCCAAATACCTAGTAGAAGATCTAGGTGCTACCATCCAGTTTTTATCCATGTTTATATATTCTTAGATTGCCCCTATGGCTTGAATCCATCAATTACCTAAATCAAAACGATACGAAAATAAAACTGAGAAGGTTATATACAAACATCGTTTAGGTAAAGCTCGTGGTTTAACAAATTTGTAGAAGCTAAAGATAATATAGAAAAAGATACAACAATTGAACAAAACAGAAGTAATAGGTGAATAAAGAGAAAAGTTTAACTTTTGTAATGTATCTATCAAACGGCTAATAAAGAGAAGAAAAAAAAACGAAGGATGTAATAATGTTTACATATCCAAAAGAAAACGGATAATACAAACATCATGAGGGATGAAGGATTAACAAAACATTCATAGCAAAACATTCATTTGTCTTATATCATTCCCTTAATTTTCTTTAAAGTATGTGATTGTGAAGATATCAGATGCAAACATGGTTGAGTAAACAGGGCATTGGACAGTCCATAAACTAAGAAAATCACACTACAACAATTTATAGTTTAGACCACACTAAAATAGACAACGGCTAAATAAATGTAGCCTAAACATATAATAAACAACATTTTTATAAATGATGTACAAATATCATGAAAGTCCATGATTATATAATTGTTGCTTTAAACTATGTGGGCAAAACTAGTAAAAATGTGGTCTAAAAACACAGGTAAGGTATAAAATCAACATGTAAAATTGTTGTTTATTGTGAGAATTTTAAGCAACGGTTTTAAAAATATTGTCATACTAAAAACCGTTGTCTATTACCTATAGCTACACTCACCTATACCACGCCTAAAAAATTGTGGTCTAATCTTTAGACCACGGTTTTTATAATTTATATCATAATTTTATGTTGTTGTCTAAAGTGATTTTTGTTGTAGTGTCAAATAGGTGTAACGAGACTCTATCAGCTTATGCAGTTATAGCAGTGAGAGCATAATTTAGGAAAACTCGAAAATCTCAATGGATGTTATATTCATATAAGGATTACCTTGTACCAAGTCAATGGTTGATTTATAGGTAAATCAGATTTTGAATTCCACTGTCCAGAACTTCCACTTGATGGACCTAAATCTTCATATTTAAGGCCAACCTGAATTTACAAAAATACAGATGGTGTAGTTTGTCTATGCATGACTTCATTAAAGAAAGGAAAACTGAAGTTCAATTTACTAGTTCAACTGTATTTGTTCAGTTAATTGAACAAAACTCAAAATGGGAAAGAAAATAATTGGCTTTAGTTAAGCTGAGACTAACCTGATATGTCCACTGTTGGGAGGAGAGATCAATTGTGCTTCCATTCTTCAAACCTTTCAATATACTGGACCAGTAATCCCCGCACCCCATGTGTCAAAAAATGCTCCATAGTTCTGATGGTAAAGTGAAAGGATGTGAGGAAGGATTAACAAGCCAATGCATATATAAACCAATATTGCCTCAGCCTTCTATTCTTATATACAACATAAGAAGTAAAGCCAAACCTGAAGTCCCACTGTTAAACTCAGGAGATCAATTATGTTCTTCCTAGCCACTAGTTTGATGGGGATGTCTACTGCAACCTTAGCTTTGTTACTGTTGCCAGTTCCACTCCCTGAAAAAGTTGTCCATAATGTCACATATAAGTATTATTGGATAGATCAAGGAATATTTTGCGATGTAGTGAAATAAAAACATTGTCATTAGATGTCGTTGCTTTTAATTTTATTTTACCTACAAGCTTTCCATTTATGAAAGCATGTAGAGCATGACCAAGGGAATCAATGTGAAGGACAGTTTGAGAACCAGCATCATCTTCAATATCAATAATGTAGAAAAATACTGCAGAAAACGGATAATACAAACATCATGAGGGATGAAGGATTAACAAAACATTCATAGCATAACCATAACCATAAGTTTTCCTAGAGAAAGCTAGGGAAGGGAATAATGAGACAAAATAGAAGATGATACCTTATAACGATGGTAATGGTCATCAACAATGTCACCATTACTTCCATCAGTGACAGTTCCTGAAATGTACAACCATATATACCATTGGATTTTTTTCCCAATATAAACGATAAATGTTTTAGAAAATAATGAGTAAGAAATGTGAACCTGGCTTGTGAGAGAAAACATCCCAGTTATATAGCCCCTTTCCATCAGCCAAGTAAGTTCCTTCAATCTGCGAAATCGTTCATTGTTTGGCAAAATCACTAGAGAAAATAAGAAGAATAACCAATCACAATGTTTCACAGAGAAAGAACCTGGTACGAAGAAGATGCAGTTCCGAAAAGAAAGTTTGGTGGAAATGGAGATGAAGATGAATCCTCTTTGAGAGACAAACCTAACCTTCTAATGTATGAAATGGAGAAGAAACCTAACCTTTTTGTGGAAGCTATGCAAAAATCTAACTTCCTTCTAATCCGAGCTCCAATGCAGTGGTGAGGCGCGGTGCTAGAGCGTTGATGTGGAGCGTAGGGTTTAGAACAAAGAACGAAGAGAAAGAGGGAAAAGAAAAAAAAAGTAGAGGAAAAAAATAAAATAAAAATTATTTGTTTGTAGAAAATATTCAAAAATTATTTAATTGTATTTATTTATTGAGTCTAAAATAAAACTAAAGACATTTTCTGGAGTTTACAAGTAAACCTTTGAAATTTAACCAAAGTTAAAAAAACCTCCTTTAAACCTATTATTGATAAATAACCTTTATTAAATATGATTTTTTTTAGTGTTAAATAAATTCATAAATCAAGGGCAAGAACAAAATAGTATATTCTTTTAAAAAATGTTAAATAATTTACAATAATATTTATTTTAAAAAATTACTACAATCCATAAAATTATGTATATTAATATTTTTAATAATTATAATATAAAAAATGTTACTAAAAGTATAAAAAATTTAATAATCTATAGTGACATTTTTAAAAATGTTACATTTCATTTTGTTAATATTCTCTATGGTAACAATTTTAAGAAAATGTAGTTATAATATATATAGTAACATTTCTAATAAATGTCACTAAGAAAACATTACTATAACCTGTAAATGTTGTAGAGTCTCTCACTTATTCATAACTAATGAACCTCAAAATGCATGACAATAATGTTTTTTCCACACCAAGAAGAAATGGTGAAAACATCAAATTCAACAAAGATCATAATCAAATCTCAACAAAGACCACATAACACAACAAGAATTAATTTTTTTGAACCTGAACGAGAGAGATTGAATTTGCATTAGTTGCGTTAGAACACCAAGAAGCATGTGGGGGTGACAATCGAAGGTGAATGGGTTTTTTATATGCGAGGGTTAAAAGAAATTGTATGCTTAGGGTAAGAGAGAGGTCTCTAGAATCGTCCATTTATTCTTTTGCTTGATGGGTTTATATACAAGAAATTATAAATCTAATGTAATCTCGTAATAAAGTCAGTATTGATTACAAAGAATTCTAAAAGGCAAGAAATGGTCTTAATATGATCACATTATGGAAATCAAATCACAGAAAAATCAGAGCACAAAATCAGACTTGATTAGGAAAAAGGATTCTCATTAGTAAAAGAGATATTACTTAAAATCATATTACTACTTTCTTTATATGGAAAAGAGGTGTCATAAAATCAGAGCATAAAATCAATTATCCTTGGGAAAAAATGATTCTAAAAATAAAACAGATTCTGCTTCTAAATATTAGAATCTCATCATTAACATCTTGATTTGGAAGAAATGACAAAACATAGAGTGGGGGTGAGAATATAAATTTTTGGGCTGCTGTTAGTTGAAAGAAAATGCGGCATGGGTGGATAGAGTATTTTTGGCTAAAATAAAAACAAAGGGTCAAAAGAAAACACATAAAATATTAAAACAATATTTTTCTTTTTATTTATTATTATTATTAATATTATTATTATTATCATATTATTATTATTTAGAAAAAGAAAAAACTATTCCAAAGAAAAAAACTTACTTATTTTTATTTTTTATTTGTTTATTCGTTATTATTTTTTTTATTATGCCAGACGAAATTGGGTGTTGACAAAGACAAATTAGATTCTCCCTTCTTTTCCTTTTTTTTTTCTTTTTTTTTTCCATAGTAGAATTAAAGTTAAAAAATCTACCATCAATCAAAAACATATTTTTTTATTTTATTTTATTTTTTATTTTTGATTATATATTTATTTATTTATTGGCAACTTTTGTTGGGATCCTGCTTTTCTTTCATTTAATTATAAATTATAAAAAAGGACTTCCCATTACCATAAAGAATTCAAGATATGGATTGCTTTCAAAGAAAACTAGATTGAGCAGTGGTGTTTTGTCTCTAATTTTGCCAAACCATTGTTTATATCTAAAAACTTTGATGTTATTTGCATTCAGACTACATATAACTATCCATTTCTTTCTGTCTTTTTTTGGTAAACAAAAAGTGTTTCAGGTCTCTACTTGGCATTCAACTAATTTTTATTTTTGTTGTCTCGCCATGCCATTTTAAGTAGTTGTATAATAGAATAGTCGAATTCAAATCCTTAGTATATGAGAGAGGATAGTAGACTTGAGTAGTACACTTTTTTTTAATATTTTATATAAATTAGATTATGCAGATACAATAGGGGACCTGAAGACAAGATTCAAGTATGCTAAAACAAAACCAAATAGATTTGTTTTTATGCTTTTATTTCTTTTTTATGATTTGATGTTGTGGATGCAGGGTTGATGCCATTGAAGCGGCTATCATTTTACTTCCTTCAAATATTATAGTTTTTACCCTGGATTCCTCTGGACTCTGTCTATCTCAAGGAAAGCATGTCACTCTAGATTGAAATGAAGTAAGTCTTGCTTAATAACTGTTTGAACTTTGGAACATGTCATATTTAATTGAATTATTATCATTGATATGATTTTTATTGATGCCTTTGATGGGGATTTATTTTCTCCATGTCAATCGTATCAGAACTAGTGGTAGTGCCTCAATGTATGGGAAGATTGTGAGGGATTTATTCAACCTTCCACTTTTGAACTTTACAAATTTGTCCCAGTTGAAAAGCTCACAAACAAGTTCAACATCGGAGGCACAAATCAACAATTGGAGTATATTGAGAAGGGTGCTAAGGTTAAGGGTGGTGGGAGATTCCTTGCTTACTTAGGTGAATCTCCAAAGAAGTTCCAATTGAATGGTTCTGATGCTCCTTTCCGGTGGCTGCATGATGGGAAACTAATTCTCAACCTTGCTTGGGTTCAAGAGAATGGTAGGTTTCTGATTTGGCAATTTTTTTCTAGGTTTAATCTTGTGTTTCTTTTGTTCATAGGCTTCAATGTTTTGTGACATAAAGTGGTTGCCCTTAAAATGTTGTAAAAAGTGAACAAGGTTTTTTTAATGTAATTGATGATCTTGAAGGAAATGTAGTAATTATTTGTATGCTTGTGGAAGTGATGGAATGTTTTTGGGAAGTGGAGGCAAAATGTTGGTTGGCAATATTGGGATTGCAAGCAAAGGGGGAATTGTAGTCTAAGGCAGTGGTTGAAGTGAAGGCAAAGGAGACAAGTTGGTTTAGGAAAAGAGGAATGTTTGGTGCAATTGTTTGCAAAAAAGATGGCGAGTTACTAGGCTCATGCTCATGCTTGAGAAGTTCAAAGCAAGAACAAAAGTTATGATCAATGAGATTGAATATGAGAACTAATAATGTACAAAATTAGAAAAATATATATCAAATTAGTATGCATTTGCTTGAGATTGAATGAGACAGAAGGAAGGTGTTTGCTCTTATGTTTTTTTTTTTTATACTAGCATTTTGTTTAGCTTCTTCAATATATGTTTTGTTTTTTCTTCTATACACTCTGAAAAATTAGATGCACGTTTTCTCGCAATATCTTTTTCAATACTTATTTTTCCATTTTTTTATAGTGACGACACAACATTTTTTGCTTTCGGACTGCACTGGAAATAAAGTTTTACTATTTGTACATTGCATCAAACCTATTATCCTTTGTCCATGCGACCGAAGACTAACATTAATTGTCGTATTTAATTTAATTTTACTACAATTCTTGATCTTCACTTTTTTGAAGTCTTATCCTCTACATATGTCTAAAAGAGTAAACATCACTTCTTCATATCTCTTATATATTTTTCTATAACGATAAAAAGCAACATACATTTATTATATTATCTTAATAAATATAATCTTAATAGATAATTTTTTTACAATCTCTATATGTTTTATCTTATATATAATGTAATTGTATGAATATTATATGTTTATTAAATTTAAATAACTATTTTTTTATTTAAGTGTTTCTTCATGTGATTTATTTAAAAACAATTTTCTTATTTGAATGTTTTTAAAATTTACTAACTTATTCAAAACTTTTTTTTTATCTTTCAAGACTTTTAACCTTTTTTCAATCTTTCAAGATTTCTAACCTTATGTTTCTTTTATTTTATGTAGGTTTTCTCATATCTTCTTTTACTATAGTGATATCCAGATAGTTGGCTCCATAAAAAAGAAAAAAAAAATATATATATATATATATTTCCTTAATAAAAATAATTATATTATAAATCATAAATATATACAATTTTTTAACCTTTATTTTTAAACAAAAATTAAACAGATTAATATTTTAGTTTTAATATTTTAATATTTTAATTTACTTCTAATTATATAAAAAATTTATTTATTATTTTAAGTTATGACTAAAATTTTAATTAATATAACTAAATAATAAGTTGATAAAATCTACTTGTGGCAGTGATATAATTTGAAATGCCTCCCACTAACATTTTTAAAGTGTTTTTCATTGTTTGCACGTGACCATGATCATTATTTGTTTTATCCCCAAATTTCAATTTGACATTGTTAGATTTTACAGAGGGGGATCTGAGCCCAACCACATAAGACATTGACACCACTCTCGTGCTCTACTTTCTCAATTCTGGTCAATGTGGGACTTAGACTCACACTTGGATTCCTAACAATCTCCCCCTCAAGGGTGAGTCCCTTCGTCTGAGCCGGTATTAACCATCGGCTCTGATACCACTTGTTAGGTTTTACAAAGGGGGTTTCACTGGGGAGAACAACACCAATGAGATCTGAGCCCAACCACATAAGACATTGACACCACTCTCAACCCAAAACCTTAAGGCAATGGGTTTATGGGTCTTTATCCTTATATGGTGCTCTATTTTCTCAATTCTGGTCAATGTGGGACTTAGACTCACACTTGTATTCCTAACAATCTCCCCCTCAAGGGTGAGTCCCTTCAACCACATTGGTACACTCCCCCTCCAGCGGAAGCATTCCCAACCACGAGTACTCCTATTCTGCCCTTTTCTGTACCGCCGTTTTTTCTTAACGGGACACGCTTACCTAGAACCCTTACCTGGGACTCTTGCCAGGAAGACTTTCGATACTAGGACCATACTGGTACTGCACTCGTCTGAGCCGGTATTAACCATCGACTCTGATACCACTTGTTAGGTTTTACAGAGGGGGTTTCACTGGGGAGAACAACACCAATGAGATCTGAGCCCAACCACATAAGACATTGACACCACTCTCAACCCAAAACCTTAAGGCAATAGGTTTATGGGTCTTTATCCTTATATGGTGCTCTACTTTCTCAATTCTGGTCAATGTGGGACTTAGACTCACACTTGGATTCCTAACAGACATATATGTTAGGAGTGAGTCTCTTATGCAAGTATGACAATGGACATGGAGTAAAGTGAAAACTACACAGCAATACTTTGAAAGTTCAACACCATCTACATATGCTCGAAGGTATGCCGTAAATGTTTCATCTCAACTCATTTTTATTAAATTCTTACACATTCGTAATTTTCGTGTTGTAGAACTGTTAATTGGAAAGCAGCTATGAAATGAATAAAGTTTAGCATTCGCCAATTGGTTGTGAACTTAAGGTTGTTGTATGTGTACTATGTTGTAAAAGATTTTTATTTCACTTGGGTAGTAGTCTTAATAGTGTTTGTTCCCAGTATATCATGTTCTAGACGTTAAAGAAAAGTTGGATATCAATTAGGTCTTATTTCACATAGATGTTTATGAATGAAAAAAAACCACAACACATGTATGGAACCAAATTAACAAACATAGAAGTCGCTCTTCTGTACTTCTTTTCATTTTCATAAATACAATGCATAATTTTTTGGGTATTCCAAATATTTGCACGTTAAGATTAACACAAGTTGTGATCCATGGTACAAATTGAACACCATTTACATATCTTCCAATGTATGCCAAATATTTGTCAGCATTATTCAGTGTGTATGTGTGTATTGTGCTGTAAAACATTATTATCTTCATTTGACTTACATTGTTAAATCAATATTTCTAAATTCTTATAAACAATGATATATTTTACTCTATTATTGTCTATTGTTTTGGATAACAATTTGGATCATAATTTGTGTTCACGTTATATTATTTAGTGAACTATCAAATTCATACCAGCTACATGTCTGATTATATTTTTATTTATTGTTGGAAAATAATTTAGTGTGTTCATTAATTTGTAGCCATTTGGATTTGTCGATCGACACTTTGTTGTTGGTTATGCACACGAATTAGGTCCACAATGGCACTTGGTAGACGTAAATGGTAAGAGCACGACAATTACCTATAACATGGATTCAGATAACTCGAGAATCACTGAAGGTTGGAGTAATATGAGAAATGTGTATGACATCCAAAGTGACTCTCACATCCAGTTTCAGTATTTAGGAAATTCTTTATTTCAACTAAAAGTTTAAAGGTGGTTGTACGCCAAGGAGTCTGACAGTGTTTATTTACCGTATTAGTCATCAAAATACAATATTTATACTTTTAGTAAAATTGACAAAGTATCAAAGCAAAGGAAGTTGCTTGGTATATGCCTTCTCATTTCTTTTTATCCTTACAAGTATAATTTAATACCAGTTTATGTAAAATTAAATGAAAAAACTTAACGTACTAACAATCACCTTATGTATGAATCATGCAATACTTGCCATCAAAATTTGTCAACTTCGTTCGGAAGGAGAATGTAGAAGATGTGTTTCTTATAGGGCCTAAAATTATAGTGAATTGCAAAATCCTAATATCAAAACCTAGAAGTTCAACAAAGATAGGTCAAGGTTGGAGGCTATTTTGTTCTGAAAATTACTTAAAAGTAGGAGATATTGTTATCTTTCAAGTAGACAATAATTTCATTGAACCAAATAATGAAGTGTTTGTTAATGGTTGTTGTTATAATTGGATTAAGCTAATTTTTGTAATGTTATTGTTGAAATGGTGTACTTGAACAATTTCTTAAGTTCTTTATTAATATTGAACATTTATACATGGTTATTGAACATGCTTATATAACATATTTTCTTTTATTGTTAATGAATATTGACTTCAACTATGGAAAATGTTTTTATCTGTATTTTTGAGAAAAAAATATATTGATGAAACGAAATATTTGATTTAAAGGAATAAATGATTTTATTAGAATTAAATATTTAGTTTTCTTTTTAAATTTTTAAATGTTAATTGAAACTTTTTAAACTTTTAAAATAATAATTGCTATTACTCATTATTATTTACGAAAGAGTTATCTACTATTTTTTTCCCAAACTTCTGAATTTTTATTGGAACAAAATAGTTATCAATTATTAGTTACGAAATTTATTAATTTATTTTGAATTATACATATTATTAATATACTTCCCTTTTAATTTAATATTATACAAAATAATATAGAAAACTTTTAATGTATACATTTAAAATATTTAATATAATATTGTTAAATTTTAATAACAATGTATACATTTAAGTAACACCACTACATTGATCTATGACATCATGACTCATATCTAGTTTATATATTTAGTCAATTTTATTTTTTAAGATAATGGTCTTTATTATTGACATAACTATCTTTTTTTGAAAAATATAAGTTTTTAGATATGTGAAAATAATGAAGAGGTAATTTATCATGGTGATCTCTCGCTATGCGAAGTACATTAACTTCTAAACAATATGATTTTTGGACTATGTTGAAAATAATAACTTCTAATAATAGTTTTAGAAAAAACTTTTATGTTTCATTGGGTCACTTAGATAACATTTTGACGCTTCTAAGTTGCTGACTCTAATTACATTTATTTAAACTCAACATTTTAGTTATTAATTTATACTTAATTATATTTATTAAATTATTTTATTAACAATGAAACATTAATCTATGATGTTTCTTATATAATTATAATTTATAATCAATGTTAAAAATAATTCCGTTGGTAAATATATATACATACATATATATATATATATATATATATATATATATTAATGTAATAAAAAAATACAATGCGTGGATTGCTTTCGTTAATAATAATAATACTAACTTTTTTATTTGGTGTTTTATAATTTTTAACCTAATAAACCTACCTTAGTTTTATAATATTTTAATATATTACTATTTTTGTGTAAATAACCATTGTCTATAATTTAAATTCAATACTAACTTTCCAAAATTTTATTTAATTATATCTTATGTTTTGCCTATAATATATTATATTTAAATTATTTTTTGTGTATAATTTTATATTTAAATACTTTTAAAATTATATTTTGATGCTTTTTATGCTTTGAGTGATTTAATAATATATTTTATTTTATTTTACCATGTGAGTCTTTAAGTTAAGAAAAATTTTGTAATTATAAAAATAGTGATAATTGTAGATAAATATTTGTTTTAAGGTTAAGTTTGAATACTTTTCGTGTTATATTAATTTAAGAATGAAATGTTAATTTTTATAAAGTAATTAATCTTTTTGTCCCAAAATGAAATGTTAATTTAGTAATATGATTAGTTGTGATTTTTGGCAAAAAGTATTTGAAATAAATTTGATTATCTTTATTGTATTTAAATATTTAAATCTAAAGAGATGCTTTTCAAGATTTATTGTATTTGTATTTAATTATTTTTATTCTTCTAATGTTTTACTCCTAACTGATTTTTAAATTTTAGATTAAATATATTTACCAATTTTAAATTTACACCACACTATCAAAATTTTAAATTTATAATAAATCATTTTTAATAAATAAATATACATTTCAAAAAACAATTTTGTAAAATTATTCAATTTCTTAAAGAGGTCTATTCTGGGAAATAATTCTCTTCACGACCAGGGGTGTCAACAAATTTGAGAACAAGGCCAAAAGAGGAAAAAAAACGCTCATATTCATGAGTGAAATTTTGTAGTGAGTGTAACACAATGACATGGAGTTAGAAAGATAAAAGTAGAAGAAGAAAGAAGAAAAGATGAATGTTATATTATTTTGAAAAAGGAAGAAGGAAATATATATACAATACTAAAACACAACGGGTAAAAAGACTTGAAAAAAGAAAGATTGAACTAAAACTAGCAAAGGACTTAGCAATGCAGTGCAAAAGAATTGAGTAGAAGATAGGAGAGTGTGAAAAACAATTATATCAAATCCTCACGTTGGAAATAAATATTTACAAATGAAGGCAAAAGTAAATTCAAGAGGTATTCATTGATCGATTATTTTACATTGGGACAAAAACGAAACATATTCTTCCTTTGTTATGCTCATGATGTGAAGTACTTGGGATTTTTTAATTTAGAAATCCCATAGAAGAAATAATTCAGTGAATAATTTACAAGGTTGTTCAAAAACTCAAAATAAAACCTTATCTTTTGGTTACAGGAATACCACCAGGTATATGATTTTGAATTCAGTAAACCAAAACTGAATTCTTACAACCATCAAGGTCACATGATGAAGTCAGTATCTTTAACATCAACAGACAAGAACAATGAATGAAAAATACAATCAATGGTTCTGAATAACAGCAACATTAGCACTTGATGAAACCCATCTCCACATTTCTTCTTGAAAGAAAGATTCTAAAAAGCTAAGGCTATAACACAAATTTTCCTCCAATGACCAAGTTATCACTGATCAAGATAACAGCAGCTATGGGAATCAGTGTGTTTCTTCATAAAAGTGAGAGTGAATCTGTGTATCATTTTGTTTTATTCCCAATCTTGAACATGAAAAAATCAAAATTGGTTCTGAAACAGTTCCTGCCAAAGCCAATCAATCCAATTGATACCCCCAAGACTGTGTGGCAGAAGTTCTGCATTTCCATAAACATCAGATAGCTTTATTTACCTTCTTTCCCAGGCATCCTCCATAGATCTCAATCAAAATCATCATCACCCCTTTTTATGTGCAAGCTCATGCTAAATCAACCCTCAACAAGGTAACCCTTCATTTCCACCAAGCTTCACATCACAGTAATATTTCTCAACAACATCATCCCTCATGTCTGCATTAAACATGATTCTTCTTTTGTAGAAGCTGGCCAAAATGGGGATAGTTCAACAACTTTTCCTACTATAATCAGTGTTGGTGACACCAGCTGAGCAGATGTTATTTTCTCAGAAAGGTCTTTTAGTTCAGCAAACACCTGCATCATTGTGAATCATCACTTTCATGTTAACAACCATTCACAACTACAAAGTAATTTTTCTCTCTGCTCACTGTTACCATTAGAAAAAATCATAAAGTCTTCACTCACACCATACACTTCCTTCCCACACTACATGTTCAACCTTCTAAGATGACCGACCATCTTTTACCTCAATTAATTTGTTAAGATTAACAACAAAGGCATCAACAATAAGATTAGTAATCAGAAAAGAGTCTACTAATCAGAAACCTAATCAATGTGACAGGAAGAGAACAACTATGATGAAAGGAAGATAAGATTGTGCTTACTGTGCGCTGCTGAAGTGTTGTCCCTCTCTCAATGGCTGCAGCCGGGGTCTGAGGGGACAGACCATGAAGCATTAACTTGTGTGCAAGTGAAGGGAAGGTCGACAAGCCCATATAAACCACCAAGGTAGAATCAGAATCAGCAGCATTTTCTGAAACAAAGAGAGGATCAGATCCTCCTTTTCTTGAATGCCCTGTGAGAAATCTCACACTATTTGCAATGCCTCGGTGAGTTAATGGTATTCCCAACTCTGCAGCTATTCCAGATGCAGCAGTTATACCTGCAAGAAATGAGAAATAAGTAATTACAATAATCACCACTGTTGCTGCCTTTTCTTATAGAAATCATTACATAGAAGAACAATGTTGGTGCCTATTGAATCATTACATTCATGAGTCATACCTGGAATAACTTTGACTTGGATACCTTGCTGTTGCAAAAAGTCCATTTCCTCTCCACCCCTCCCAAACACCTACAAGTACCCAACAACAATCATTATAAGACATCTACATTCATCACATAGACCATGACAAACTAAAACAGTAACTTGCTTTACTAATACAATCCACTAAAACAATCTCAAACAAAAACTTACCAATGGATCACCCCCTTTAAGTCTCACAACAGTTGCCCCAGCTTCTGCAAAATTCAAAAGAAGCTCATGTATTTCCTCCTGCCACAAATCAACCACACAAAAAAATCCATTTTATCAACATCTATGACTCGAAATATCTCTACAACTTACATCAAAAATCACACCTCCAAAGGATATTCAGAAGTTGACACAAACACAACTTTTTGACTCCAGCATCAGCGAATCATAAATTCCAAGAAAACCCCACAATTCAAGGTTACAATAAACAGTCCTGACTAGAATTGCAGCGACAAAAGACACAATTAACGTAATTTTCCACACTATCAAGGACTAAGAAGATCATTGTGACTAGATCACGACCACAATAAGAAAATTTATCAGTAACTTTGGCCTCAACTTCATGGTTTTTAAGTACTGTTGACCGCAATTGCAGCCACAACAACCACATTCATCCATAATTTTCTGCAATATCAAGAATGACAAAACCACGACCGCAATTGCGGCTGCAAAAACCACGTTTATTCACAATTACCCACAATATAAAGAATGGCAACAAAACCTCAATTTAAAAACCTAGCAACAACCTAATCACAGAAGAAAATAAAAAGACAACATCTTTACCTGTGTTCTACTATGGTATCCAGCAGTTTTTCCCACATAGAGAAGCTTGGCCTGAGGGGCAACCAAATCCAGCACATCATTGGACACCAACCTGTCATACAGCAACAAATCAGCACTCTTAATTACTCTCACAGCCTTGAGAGTGAGAAGCTCAGGGTCCCCAGGTCCGGTCCCCACCAAGAACACATTCCCTGGCACACACTCTCCTCCACTGCACTTCCCCTCACTCTCCCTCTTCTCCCTCAGCACCTCCAGCAGCTTCTTCAGCTCCGGCAGCTGCAGGGCTATATCTTCCTCCCTCACGGATCCCGAGTCGCAAGGGGGAGGAAGCGACATCGTCTGATTATCCTCGTACACCCATTGATCCCTCTGGTACCTCTCTAGGGAGTGCTTCTCCGTGAAGGGTGAGGCGGAGAAGGAAACGAGGTGGCGGCGGGGAGGAGAAAAATGGGGCTTTCCGGTGAAGGGTGAGTGGAGAGAGGAAAAAGGTGCGAGCTTGTGAAGAAGAGCCATGTGGGTGGTGTGAGACAAAAGACGAAGTACCTTAAAGGCTTGGAATTTGTTCTATATATTTTAAACAGAGGTAGTGAGTGTTTGTGTTGGAATTGGAGAGTGGCAAGTGGAATGGACTTTGGGGAGATTGAGGAGACGGCGTGTGTTGTTTGCCTTTGGGCTTGTGGGAGGGACACGCCTCTGTGACTCTGTGTGCTTTTCCCTTTTCTTTGTTCTCTTCTATCTCATGAATTAGATAGCAGAATTTGGAGGATTTGGAGATCAGGTCTGTGGATTTGTTAATTACAATTACTAAATTATCATTTCTCCATTTTCGAACCTAAATAAAATAAAATAAATTTAAGTTAATAATATTTAATTTCATTTAAAAGAAATTAAAACTTAATATTAAGAATAAAAAAAGTTATTAGAAATAAAATTTTCACTGATTAAAACATCTCTTTAGATGACAAATTTATTAAAATTTATTTATAATGAAACCAATAAATATTATTGTCTTCTTAGAGATTTAAAGTGTTGAACCTAGAACTATCTCATTCCTTTTTAACTTTTTCAACTTTTATTATTAAATCAAAATTTTTCCGATATTTATTTGTTTAATTAATTTCATATTTTAAATATTTAAGATTTAAAATAATTACCTAATTATATTTTAAATTTCTAATAAATTAAAATTATTCAATTGAATCCTTGATAAATTGTTATAATTTATTAAGTATTCATTAATTTTTCCTTTTAATTTAATCTCTTATTGAGTTTATTGGGTAATGTGACCGATCCAAAACTGACAAAAAATTAAAATGATTATTATTATGTTGTATTGTTGTGTTGACTTGTCATTATATCATTATTATATTATTATGTGGTTTTATTATTTTAAAATTTTATAATATGTAATTTTATAATTTATGATTTTATAATTTATGATTTTATAATTGTATAATTTTTTATGTTTATAATTTTATTATTTTAATTCAAAATTATATAGTCATAAAATTATAATTTTATTATTTGAATATAAATTAAAAATATCATAGTTTTACATTTTATAAAATGAGAACAATTTATTTCTGAAAAATTCTTATAAATTTTTATTTTGGAAGAGACGGTTTATTGGATTTTCTATTGAGATATAAAATCATAGTTTCATATTCATAAATTCTTATAAATACTTTAATGAAAGTTAGTTTCTAGAAGAAAAAAAATTATTTTATTTAAAATATATGAGAAAATGTAATTATCATGTTTAATTTTTTTAAATAATATTTTAAAAAGGAATGATTTTTAAAATATACATTTAGGCTATAAAGCATAAACACATGATGTAATCAATGGTGATCCTTAAGACTATAGTGAGACGAGTGGATTGAAATGTTTGAGACAATGGCGGAGGAAGTATGAAGAGACACCCAATCATTTTTTTAATTTTATTTTCTATATATTTATAAATTATTACGTTATTTATATTAATTAATTTTTATTTTATTTTATTTTCTATATATTTTAAAAAAATATTTATATGTTACTACTTTATTTATATATTATTATTTTATTTATATATTATTACTTTATTTATATATTATTACCTTATTTATATTAATTTAGTTTGAAAAATCATTTTTAAAATTTAAAAATCACATTTTTTTTCTCTATTATAATTTTTTATACTCTTTTATTTGATTTCTCTTTTCCGTGCCTTCATCTTTTTCTTCCATTTTATTTTCATCTCAATTTTCACCATCAATTCTTTATTATTTTCAAAATCAAATTGCACTACGACAAAATTAAAGAGTTAAGGAACATTTTGGACTGAACAATTTCTTCTTTTGAGTAAGTTCATATTTTCCTTTTTATTTTTGAAGCAATATGTTTATCTTTTGTATGTGGCTTTTCTACGCTCTAAGCATATCTCTAGGAGTGTCAAAACGGGTCCGACCCGACGGGTCGGCCCGTTAACCCGCTATAAAAAATCGGGTTGGGTTATGTTTTTTAACCCGTTAACCCGTTTAAACCCGGCCTGCTTAACCCTTAACCCATCGGGTTCAAACGCGGGCCAACCCGCCCCTAACCCATTAACCTGTTTTATTTGATTTTTCTTATTCCTTCCTTCATTCACGTTGCCACACTCTGCACAAGAAACATTTATCTCCTCTCATTTTGAAATTAAAACCCTCTCCCTTCTTTCACTTTGCCTTCAATCACGTTGCCATGCCACACCTCTACACAAGGAAACCCTTCTCTCCTCTCACTTTGAAATTGAA
Organism: Vigna unguiculata; assembly: GCF_037176805.1. Classification (NCBI taxonomy): domain Eukaryota; kingdom Viridiplantae; phylum Streptophyta; class Magnoliopsida; order Fabales; family Fabaceae; genus Vigna; species Vigna unguiculata. Next base: position 5,577,070 of record NC_140792.1, on the reverse strand, counting down.
ACCCTTATCCCTTTCACTTTGTCGTTGTCCAAAATAATCCCCAAATTAAACCCCAATCACCATCACATTTCAGCAACCTCGCAAAAGCCTCCTGAACCCTAATCGAAGCCTCTCTACTACCCTCCTTTCCCTTCGAAGTTCAAGCGTTCCCTTCACTCTGCTCTCATCACAAACGTTGTTTCTTTGACGTACAAAGCGAGGAGGCACAGGTCCAGAGGGAGAGAGACCAAAGCGATGAGAGCGACGAGATGCGAGACTAGAGAGAGAACGAGACCACTGTTGTTCTCATCCACAATGGCAGATCTCACGCAGAGGAAGTAGGCGCCCCACCACCAACAATTGTCGTTCATCATCTTCTTCTGTTGCTTTGAACTCATCTCCCTTTATTTGCCCTAATCTCCTTTTATTTGCACTGTTGCTAGGATTAGGGTTTCTGAATTGGGTTTCTTTGTGATAATTTTTCCCTTTTGAGATGGGGTTTATAATTTATCTGTGGTATTTTTGTATTACGATTTAGTTTCCGATATGGTTTCTCTTTTAAAATTGGGGTTTTTCATTCTCAAGATTGAAGTTTCTAGTATTCTATTTGGTTGTGATGCACATTCAAACTCATAGAGAAACAAGTTAGTCAACCCGGACAGTTGCGGGACGGGTTCTAGTTTTCAACCAATTTTCTTTTTACGGGTTGGCCCGGCCCGGCCCGATTTTAACGGGTCAGTAACGGGTCGGGTCAAAACAGGTCGAGCTGACCCGTTTTGACATCCCTACATATCTCTATCTGTTAGAGATCATAAAATCATGTTTTAATTGTTGATCAAACTCTTCTTTGTGTAGATAGAGCTATTTTAGGCTTTGAAGTTGTGTAAGGGAAGAACAAGATTAGGAATCTACTCTAAGGTAAGGGAAGCTAATCATTTAGAAGTTATTAGTTTTCTTAAAATATTGAGTCTTGCTTTTAAGATTTAATTTGGGATATTCATAATTTTATCTTTTTGTAAATAGGTGAGAGGTGAAAATTTTATATTAGAAAAATTATGATAAAGAGTAAAGAATTGATTCTTTTTTCAAGAGGAAGGCTTGTGATGAAGATGAAAAAAATGCATCTACGTCATCTAAAATTGAGAAACTTCATGAGAATCCAAATATTGAAGAAAACGAAAAACAACTCTCTAAGGTTTCTAAAGTTACATATAATGAATTTGAAAATACTTTAGAACATGATCCGAGAAAGCGTCTTCAAATTTGGCAATACCCACCAAATCAAATTGATAAGGTACGAAGGGTTTATCTAAAATGGGGTCCATATCAAATGCATCTAGAAAATTATCCATTGTCTGGTAAAGATGATCATCCAAGAAGATTTCAATACACATGGTTTAGCTTATTTCCTTCATGGTTAGAGTATTCGCCATTAAAAGATGTTGCATATTGCTTACTGTGCTATCTTTTTAGTAAAAAACCAAGTGGATGACCTGACTCAGATGTTTTCATTGTTACAGGTAATTGAGTTTATTTTCATTGAATTCTAATTGGCAATAAGTTTATTGTCATCAACATGTTTTAACTTTTTGAATGTTATTTTATAGGTTTTAAAAATTGGAGGAAAGTTAATAATGGAAAAAATTGTGCTTTCCTTAAACACATTGTGAAGGATCCTTGTTCACCACACAATATTGCAGTGTCTGCTTGTCAAGACTTGTTAAATCAAAATTGTCACATTAGGAATGTTTTGGAAGTGCAAAGCTTAGATCAAATTATGAAGAATCGGTTACGTCTCAAGACTTCAATTGACACAGTTCGTTTTTTATCACTTCAAGCTTGTGCTTTTAGAGGTCATGATGAAAGTACTGAATCGAGGAACCAAGGTAATTTTCTTGAGATGATAAAACTCATAGCATCATACAATGATGAAGTTGCAAAAGTTGTGTTGGAAAATGCTCCATTCAATTCCAAATATACTTCACCTAAAATTCAAAAGGAGTTATTGAATATTCTTTCTAGTAAAGTGAAAAATCATATTCGTGAGGAAATTGGGGATTCCAAGTTTTGTATAGTTGTCGATGAAGCTCGTGATGAATCAAAAAAAGAGCAAATGGATCTTGTTTTGAGATTCGTTGATAAAAATGGTTTTATTCAAGAGCGATTTTTTGATATTGTGCATGTTAAAGACACTGCAGCAATAACTTTGAAGAATGAATTGTGTGTTGTACTATCGCGACATAATCTTAATGTTTCTAATATCCGTGGTCAAGGGTATGATGGTGCTAGCAATATGAGAGGATAATGGAATGGATTACAAGCATTATTTTTGACTGATTGTCCTTGTGCATATTATGTTCATTGTTTTGCTCATCGGTTACAACTTGCCTTGGTTGCTGCATCAAGAGAAGTTATTCCAATTCACCAGTTCTTTTCAAAATTGACCTTTATTGTCAATATTGTTTGCTCTTCTAGTAAATGTCATGATGAGTTACAGGCTGCCAAGTTAGATGAAATTGCATATTTGTTAGAAATTGATGAGCTTGAAAAGGGTAAAGGGGCAAATCAAATTGGTACTTTAAAACGAGTTGGGGATACCCGTTGGAGCTCCCATTTCTCTTCTATTTGTAGCTTGATCAATATGTATGATGCAACTTGTTTAGTTTTAGAAAAAATTACTGATGATGAATCTACTTATTCACAACGTGGTGATGCTGATAATGCTTATAAAAGTTTGACCTCATTTGAGTTTATACTGATATTGTATTTGGTGAGAGAAATTATGGGGATAACAGATGTTCTTTGTCAAGCATTACAACAACAATCTCAGGATATAGTTAATGTTATGCGTCTAGTTTGTTCTACAAAAGGACTTATTCAAAACTTGAAAGAAAATGGTTGGGATAAGTTATTAAAAAATGTGACTTCTTTTTTTGTGAAAAACATGATATTGAGGTGCCTAATTTTGGGGCTTCTTATGTAGCAAGGCAAAGACGCTCTCGTCACCAAAAGGATCATATTATAGTGGAGCATTATTTCAAAGTTGAAATATTATTTGTTACCATTGATAAGCAATTACAAGAGTTAAATTGTAGATTTAATGACCAAGCAATGGAGTTATTAATTCTAAGCTCTGCTTTAGATCCTAAGGATGCTTATAAAGCTTTTAATATTGATAAAAGGTTTAATTATGCCTTTGGTCTCCATTTTGGAGTCAAAATCTCAAAATGGTACCCAAAAAGTTTAAAAGTCTCAAAATGGTTCCCTTTTTTGTTGAAACGTCTCACGTTTGCCCTTACCGTTAAGTCAACGTTGACGCCGTTAGAGGGAGTGCCACGTGTCAGTTCCTCGATTTTTTGAATTTTTTATTATTATTTTTTTTGAATTTCTTTTTGTTTTAATTTTTTTTTTAATTTTTTTAAAAAAATTAAAAAAAATTGCCACGTGTTAAGCTGTCATCGTGCCACGTGGCAGTGACAGTGACACGTGTCAATATTACGCCACATGTCATTTTCTTAGTCTCAATTTGGTCCTTTTATTTTAATTTGTCTCAATTTAGTCCCAATTTTTGTAAAAATGAGCAATTTTGTCCCTCTCCAAATTAAAATCAAATTTAATTTCTGTATAAATGTACACAAATATTTCCATCAAAATTGATATTTCAAGTAAATATTTTTAACCAAATTAAGTTCATTTAATTAATATTTTACATTGAACTTTATTTAAAATGGTTTAAAAGTTGTTAATAGAAAAAAATTCATAAATTACCTAGTTCATGTTACAATAAAACACATATAAATTTAAAATTTTAAAACAATTTTAAGTAAAGTTGAATGTGAAACATAATTTTAACTAAACTTAGCTATGTTAAAAATATATAATAAAAATATCAATTTGAATACAAATATCAAATTTAATAAAAATATTTGTATAACATTTATATAAAATTAAATTTTGTTTCAATTTGAAGGGGGACAAAATTGCTAATTTTTACAAAAATTGGGACTAAATTGAGACAAATTAAAATAAAGGGACCAAATTGAGACTAACAAAATGACACGTGACGTAATACTGACACGTGTCACTGCCACTGCCACGTGGCACGATGACAGCTTGACACGTGGTAATTTTTTGATTTTTTAAAAAAAATTCAAAAAAAAAATAAAAAAAAATTCAAAAAATCGAGGAACTGACACGTGTCACTCCCTCTAACGGCGTCAACCTTGAGTTAACAGGAAGGGCAAACGTGAGACGTTTCAACAAAAAAGGGGACCATTTTGAGACTTTTAAAAATTTGGGTACCATTTTGAGATTTTGACTCCAAAATGGGGACCAAAGGCATAATTAAACCTTGATAAAATTTGCACTCTTGTGAAAAAATATTATCCCATGGATCTCAATGAGCAAGAGAAGATTAATTTGAATTTTTAACTTCAACATTTCATTATTGATGCTCGTCAAGATTCAAATTTGAAGAATTTATCGACAATGCAAGAGTTATGTACATGTTTGTCAACAACAAAAAAGTCTGAAGTTTACTACTTGATAGATAGATTACTCCGTCTTATCATGACTCTTCTAGTTTCTACATCTATAACTGAAAGATCTTTTTCTGCAATGAAAATAATCAAGAACAAGTTGAGAAATAAGATGGAGGCTAAATTTTTAGCAAGCACTATGATAATCTATATTGAAAGGGATATTGCAACTAGCTTCAGCTCTGATTCAATTATTGAAGATTTTTAAGTTATTGAAAGAGCGTAAAGGAACACTCTGAATAAAGGTAACTTTTATTTTTTTTATATATTATTGTTGATGATAAACTTTATGTTACTCTTTCATATGGCATTTTTAGAAATGACAAAAATATTTGTGCTCGCGAATATCTTTAGATAAAATTGGCGGCAGGTAGTTAGTATCTGCAGGTATTTTAATATCTGATTATAAATGGGTTGAGTGCGGGTATCATAAATTTATTAAGTTAAATTTAATTAAAATTAAAATTAAAATTTAATTTTATTTTATTTTATTTAAAAAATTTATAAAAAATATATTTTTTTGAATATTTGCAAGTATGCGAATATTCACGGGTACCCATGAGTTTTAAAAAATCCACAAATATTTTTTAAACAAGTATCTAACGGGTAAACGAACGAATAACAGAAGAATTTTTTCTTTTTTTGCAGATCAAATTACGAGTAGGTATTATCCTATTATCCGTAGCCGACCCGACCCGTTATCATTACTAGGCATGCCAAGAAAAAATAGGACTTGATAACCTTCAAAACTTTCATTTGAATCATAATGTTCTTTATGCATAAGTCATCGACACATACCCTTTAATTATAGAAAGAGATATATTAGATGTAGTAAAGTGCTCATTTATAACTTTCATTAAAACTAGCAAGAGATTTATTAGATATAGTAAATTGTTCATTAACAGCTTTCAATGAATACTTAACATTATCATGTTGGTCAACATAAGCCCATTATAGCAAAATGTTATTTTTTATAAACATTCCAAATAAGTGATTAACATTTCTCATTTTTCATAAAGATGAACTACATATGGAGTATTTGTTTAATTACTAGTTGGTGGTTCTTATTTGTAATAGCATTTATTAAAAAGGGAAGGAAATAATAATTTTATGACCAATATGACAATGTTATAGAAGGATCTTCTTCTTGTCGGTCTTTATTAATTTAGAGGAAAAGGAAAAAATTGATGTTGTTGTTGTTTAGGTTTGGAAAAATATTTGAATTGTCCAAATAATAGAGATTATTCACTACAAGATTTAATAGTTTTATTAAGTTACATTTACTAAATATGTTGATATATATATATATATATATATATATATATATATATATATATATATATATATATATATATATATTCTACAGTAATAGCAAGATTTTTTGAAAAAGTTATCGTAGATAAATAAATTTATATAGTAGATTTTAATAAAATGTTACGAGGAAAGAAATTAATTAAATATAAAATTAATAATAATTAATCATTCTAGTGATTAAATTAAAAGTATCACTAGATGCAATATTTTTAGTAATTAGTTATTATTAAAAAATATTTGTTTATTTAAAAATAATATTTTTAGTGTCTTTTCAAGATGTAATTAGAAATTGTTTTTTAGTCAATTTTTAATTTATTTTAGAAAATAAATTTTAGTCAACAAAAATAATACAATTAAAAACTAACTTTTTAGTTTTTAATTATCGTATTATTAAAAACTTAATTTTTTTTGTCTCTATTATCTACATTTAGATATTGATTTTGCGGTAACTAAAATTCATAAAATTAATTTTTTTCGTCTCAATTATAAATTTATTATATTTTAAATTAATAATAATATATTTGCTAATTTGTTAATGTAACACCTCATTTAATTAATAATTATAATTAAAAGAAGCGTCACACCAAAAAGTATAGTAGCACAGTCTTAGAGTTTCTACATAATACCTTACAATAAATCAAGGTATACAATGATGTCATACTAAACCAGGTACGGAAATATAACAGAAATAAAATGAAAGTTTAAAGGACAACCAATACATGAGTCGTAGTCCTAAAAGAAAGTCCAGAATAGAAAATCCAGCCCAAATGGCTAAGCACACTACAAGAAATTCGTTAGTTATCTACTGATAATTACATACGGATTATAATCCGTATGTAATTTGTCACTTACCTACCGATTTACTTACCGATATATTTCAGTAGGTAATTATTTACTTACATACGGATTTTTCCGTTTGTATCCATGTATTATTTTGGCGCCTAGGATCTGAAAGTAACGTCCGTATATAAATTTAGCACACTTAAGCGGGAAAAGGTTTTGAAGGATTTTATCCGTATGTAATCGTATTTACGTAAGCAAGTAAACATTTTATTTCTTACCTACTAATATTACCTATTGATCCTCATAAATAAAATTTTAAAAAGCAAAATATCATTAAAATATTTTTTTAACTGCACAGAAATGACTTCTTTACTAAACTCTCGTAACCCTAAACATCTCTATAGACAGTTTTTCCCAACATTTTCGCGTGCCCTAAACTAAAGATCGCGTAGATCGTGGATGGTGTGGTTCGAGCTGCAGATTAATGGCGTAGGCTGAAGTCGCCAGTCTTTATCGAGAATCTTCATCACTAAACACGAAAACCTTCTCGCGCAACCCTAACCAGTGTGCTCTGAGTCCAAGATTTTTCGCGCGCCCTCAAAGATTTTTTGTTTGCCTCAAAATTTCTCGCGTATCTGAAGTCATCGTTGAAGTTGGAACTAAATCGAAGAACAAGTTATCTATCGTGATTGAACCTAGGTGATTCCATGTTATTGCGTTTTAAAGTTGATTCCATGTTGATTCCGTGTGTTTTACCTTTCTCTCTGCTTCGTTTTTGGACATTATGCCGAGAAGGGACATTATCCCTAATTTCAATTCTGTAGGTTGAATCCCTGGGATTCAAAATCATCAATTGTCAAGACCCGATCCAGTTGCAACACGAACTTTGGAAACCCAAGCTTGGTTTCTCCCAAGACCAACACAGTAGCTCCAAGCTTGAGGCACTTGTAAGAGGTAAATATTTGAAATGCTTTTTTGCAAATGTGTTAAAGAATTTTGTTTTGGCTTATTCTTGCACTGGTTTCTGTGTTTTAATTAGAAGTAATAAAATGGGTAGCGAAATTAGGAAACAAAACTATGGTGAGTGAGTTAAAAAGGTTTAGTGTTGAGCATGAGCAGGAAGATTCTAAAGGTAATGAAAGGAGAAGTCCAATATATTAGGGAAGCTGAAAGGTGCTACTTCTTTATTCTTCTTGAACTCCTGTGACCTGGAAAAACTGTAAAAAGGTTAAACATGTATTATGTAGCTGTAAGAAAACAAAAAGCCTTGCCCTTGCTCTGCCTTTGCCCCTGCCCCTTCATGTTGACTATTAAATAGTTTGTTGTCATAAGTTGTGGTCTCACGTAACAAGGCAACACATGGGACGAGAATTTTAATAAGCTAATTGAACTGTTGCACTCTAGCAATACGTGTTCAGTCCAGCAAGAGCGGCTTCTTTTTATGTAGCTATAAATGTAACCTAAGTCTTACTGATAAAGTTATGGCAGAGTGGATAAGATGGTGTGTCACCAAAATGCTTAGATCATTAGCAGTTATAGTGAACTATAATCTGTTGTTGGATTGAATTGCATCATCTTCTGCATTGTAGAAACTGCTTACACTGAATGAGTTTCAAAGTCTGGAAATAATTGTAAGAATGTAGTCTCCCTCAAGGGTTTCCCTCTACGTGTTGCTTTCCAACTTTCCACTTTTTTTTCATCATTTAAAAAAAAGGATGGACTAAAGTGTTTAAAAATGTGGGGACATCGTGACCCATGTCATGTGTGTTTTTATACATTGTTTAAGGATAGTGGTACTTATATCTGAGTTTTATATTCACAAGCATATGTGCCCAACATGAAACCCCTGAAAACCTGGATGATTAATTAGAGAACCCAAATACTTAGTCTTAGTCCCTTGTTGACCGCGAGGACCTCTCGCATCTGCTCCCATCAATAAATTGATGATCATCGCGAAAGAGAAGAGCCACAAATAAGACAACCAGACAAAACAAATAGGGTAAGTTAGAGTAAAACAGTTCATCAAATAGTAACATACCATTACACAAACCAAGCATTTCATATGTCATCCAAACATGTTATGACTTCTCAAACAATACACTAGACTTTGACTCAACTCATCCGGATACATATAGTCTGGTCAGATTCAGCGGATGCTTGCACTTGTGGTGGATACCTCTGCTCACCCCCGAGCTGCTCACTCCCAAGCTATGTGTTACAAGTGTTACAATGAATCAATTCCCTCACGCACAAGGTTAGCCCTTAATGAGTTTCAGGCCTCCTGCTACTCTCACCACAGGAATCAGTTCGCTCTTAGTGAGACTAACTGACTCCTTAGAGCGTCAGGATGCAACCTTACCTTGAATCCTTACTAGACCATATAGATGGGACACCACCATGAACACCCACTAACAGGGGCCATGGAATTACATCCCGACTACTAAAGTGTGACCCTAAAAGTCTCACCTAGAGGCTTCAAGGAATTACACACTGACACGGACCAATCAAAATCAAACTAGTATTATTTAACATGCACGGGTGTGTGTATATATATATATATATATATATATATATATATATATATATATATATATATATATATCATGTCAACCTTCACAATCCATCCTCACTCGTATTTCCTATTGAATCCATTCCACTCATCCTTCACAAATCACGTAGTATGAGTGTATTTCCTATCAGCACCATGCCACATTCATGGATCCACATTCCCTCATGTCTCATGTCAAACCCATACCAAACCCATCATTTTAATTCCATGAATCACCTCATATAAACATCATGCTCACCTCATATTTAAAACTCATGAATCATGATTCCATCTTATTCATACAAGGTCACCCAATTCATACAGTTCATACCCAAGGTAAAACATAACAAGCCAAATATACAATTAAGGACCCAAAACCATGAAAGGTGCAACTGTACAGAGAGAAGTATCGTGCCAGTCTCGCTTAAGCCACGGGGTCTCGCTTAGGCGAGACTGTCATCAGGGAAACCTTGTGAGACTTGCGGATTCTCGCTTAAGCGAGCCGCTACTCGCCTGGGCGAGCATGTCCCTCGCCCAAAAAGGGCTTCCTCGCCTGAGCTACATATACAACAACAAACCTCAAACCCCCACGCGTTCTCGCTTAGGCGAGCCTCTCTCGCCTGAGCGAGATGGTGTCTCGCTCAAACGAAAGTTCTTCGCCTGAGCGAGAGTTCGAGCGCGAGTTTGGGTATGTCTCTGCAAGTCTCGCCTGGGTGAGGCCGGGTCGCCTGGGTGAGAACGTCGGGTCTCGCCACTATTCGCCTTGCACAGCCATCCAACCATTCCCCAAACAGCAGCATGCATGCATTTAATATTTCGCAATGGCACCACACTCGTACAAAGCATAAAACAGTGGCAAAACATGCAAGAAACATACTTTAACGAAGATCCCTAGCTTCCGTTACCTAGAATGAGCTAGTTTTAAGGCCTCGACACCGAACAACGGAACACCACAGCTCTAGGAGAAGATTACGGAGCTGGAAAAATGAACAGAGGGCATTTAATACCAGAGCTCTAACACTACTCACGGAAACAGGACCAAAGATCGAAAAGTGTGGGTTGGGAATACTTATGTGAGCCAAAACGGGGTCAAGCTGAACGTGAAACTGGGTACACTTTGGAACCCTAGCAGAGGTGGCAGCAACATCTCAAGGGATGTGAGGGATCTGTTTTTACGAAAAATGAGCACAAATTAGGATTTGAGACACATTAGGTCAGAAATCGAATTGGACCAACCCCTTAGACACATAAGATTGGGTAGCCATTAAAATAAAAAGGGCAAAAACAATTGGGCCTTACGGTTAATGTTAGTATAACATTGAAATTGTTAATAGTAATTTAATAAATTGAGAATGAGATTTTTGTTTTGAATTTTTTTAGATAGAACGTTATTTTATGAAAGAAAGAAAAATGGAAGAATTATTATAGGAATTGATTATCTAATTCAGTACTCTATGTCGTAGGTTTTTGCATTCTCTGCTGCAAAGGTACCTTTTTCTCTTCTCAATTCTCAATCTCTGTATTTTATTTTTATATTTCACTCTGATGTTAATCTTTACTCTCAAAAAGAATCAAATTCAACAAAATTTACACAATATAAACTTTAAAAACTAAATAAATATCACATTAAACAAATACGACGATAATATGAATAAAAAAAATATTTAAACCTATAAATGAAGTCCAATATTCATCAACTCAACATAAATATCTTTAGAGTAAAGTCTATCATAATTTTCTTTTATCATTGATTGATAAATGCATAAAAAAGTGAACAATAAATTTAGAATTTAATTCATTTTCCTCGTATTTTGAATTTATAGCATTTAATTTTGTTCTCACATTTCAGATTTATAGCATTTTCGTTTAGTCTTACATTTAATTTTGTAATTTTTTTTCGTCAAACACATTCAACTTATCAATAAGAATAAAACTCGGTTATTTTTAAATCAATTTTTTTCATTTTAAAGAAAAAAAAAGGTAAAATGAATTAAACACTTACAATTTTCTATTTCCTTTCTTATTGGTCGTTAAAAAATAAATGATGATTTATCTAACAAACAAAATTTATTGATCTTTTAGTTTTGATAGATTAGGTAAATTTATTGCGTCATTTTTATACATTTTTCTATAAAACAATTACTTAACAAACTTTGAAGTTATATTAAGTTTTGAAGTAGGTCAGAATCAGACTTAAAACAGAAAATATAACCAGTAAATAGATCAAACCACGGCTTAAAAATTATATAAATATTAAGAGTAGTTAAAAATGGCACACTTATATGCTACCAGTTTTTCCATCATTGTGAAGCCCTTACTTCAAAATATGATTTAAGAAGCAATGATTGCATATTAAATTTATAAGATTTATGATTAAGATTTATGATCGTGAAGTATTTTAGTTAAATATTCTTACACTACGTCACCTGTGACGTTGATTACTATTTTTTTTATGTATCCTCACATGTTTTTTAGTAGAGAAGAATTTATGTAAATATTTTTCTTTTGCTTGCAACTTCTGGATATATATTAACAGCATAATAAAATAAAAAATTTATGAATTTCTTATTTACCTAGACTACCAGTTAGATACCTTGTTAAATATATATTTACGATTGTATTTTATATAATTTTATTATATAAAATTGTTATTTTTTATTATTATAATAGATTAATATTAATTAATAAATTATATTATTTATAAATATTAATTATATTATACAATTGTTATTAATTTATGAATAATATATATTAAATTTTTATTTCATAAGGAACTTCTTTCCTTATTATTATCTCACTGAAATCAACTAAGAGAGTGAACCACAATAGGTTGGGTTTATATTATATAAAATCTGCAACTTTACGTAATTTATTTATTAAATTTCTTTTTACCCAATCTTGCTCGTTTATTTTTTAATTAGGTCTAACTTTACCGAATTTCTAATTCAAAACATCGGTACTTTGTTGCTTTAACTTGACAAAGTGAGACCGAGAAAAATGCATTATGTTTCAAATCTTTATTAACAGTATTAAAGATAATATTTCTGGATCAAATTAACATCCTAGTTTTTCTAATTGAACTTATTGAAAAAATGGATATTAAGGGTGGTTCAGTATGATTGACAAATAACAATTTTAGTTAGATATATTAAATTAAGAAATAAATTTTAAATATAATTTAATTTTAAAATTATTATTTTTAAAATAAATTTTACACTCAGTATTATAAATTTATTAATCAAATTTTTAATAAAAAGTTAAATTAAACTACACATAATTATAAATCATAAATTAAAATTATGTAAAAAAAAAAAGAGAACTGGAATTGAAGTTGCATATGGGTAAGAAGAAAAATTACAAGGAACGGTATGTTGTGAATATAGAACTTTGATCTTGAATAAGCAAAAAGCACAAGTTGTGAGAGATGGTTGAAACGAAGCTACAAGAGTGAGTGTGGAGAGTTAACTGGGAAATGAGAAACGACAATGGGAGGTGAAGATTTCTGAGAATCTTGTTTGGGTTTGAGAGATAAAGAACCTGCTTTCACTGCCACCGTAGAGCTATTTTCTTTCTTGGAGTAGAAGCAGCAGAATAAGGCTGAGAGAAGACTCATCTTTGCCTTATGAAAAGGTAAAGTAATGAGTTAGGTTTGGGTTTTGGTGAAAAGGGAGGATGTATTTATACTAATCATTTCCTTGCTCAAGACGCTATACTTCAGAACTGTCTTCTTCCATCATGGAAAAAATTGCCCCGCAAATAAAGACTTTGACTCCGATTCCAAACACGCTCCTACTTTAAATTAATTTATTTACCTTATCAAACGATCGATGTGTGTAGAAATGTAGTTTTCATGTTCTTCTTTCTCATGTTTCATAAATAACTCCACGTTTGCAGCTTCAGCGTTTAAGTCATAATGTGTATTTAACAACGTACTTAAAATTAGAGCACTCAATTTGTCCACTCCACAATGTTTGGTCTTGTAGTGGGTTAGGACAAAAAAGTTCACAGGATAAAAAAACTCTATTGAAAAAGTTTACTCGATCAAAATGTCCATAAAAATCTTGTGGGTTAAAAACAACTTATGAACGTACTTTTAAAACATAAGAAAATATTCATTTATTAAATAAATTATTAGACTTTCAGTTTACGTCGACTCTTCTCGATTTTTGATATGAATAGGCATATCTTGACCTTCAGCCAAACCAGTCAGGATCGACCTTCGACCTAGACTGACCAATCTTGTCCTTATGCTCGAGCCTACCAGTCTTGACCTTCGACCTAAGCTGGCCGGTCTTGACTTTCGGCCCAAGCCGACTGGTATAGACCTTCAATTCTATCTACCCTGTCCTAATCTTCGATCTAAGTCAATCGTTCTCGACCTTCAGCATAGTTCAATCTATCTTGACCTTTGGTTTAAGTCAACCATTCTCAATCCTCAATTTGAGAGAGTTCGTCTCAATTTTTCGTCCAAAACGGTTCGTCTCGACCTCGGTCTAGGCGGGGCCATCTTAGCCTTCGGTCCGAGACAACCAAACTCAATATGATCTAAACTGAAGGTATTATTTTTAAAAGTTAATTAAAATCTTGTAATAGAGTCAAACCCATCTTAGCTCTAGCCTTAACCCATTTGAGAGGGGTTACGAGGGTTTATACTTTTTTTTGCCCCGCAATTGAGGACCCCCTAAAAAGAAACTTATTCAAAGGTGGGCTAGGGTTAGCCCATAGACCATGGGCCAAGTTAACAACTATACTTAAAATCTACATATATATATATATATATATATATATATATATATATATATATATATATATATATATATATATATATATATATATATATATATATATATATATATATATATATATATATATATATATATATATATACTAGAAAATTTTGAAAAAAAAAAACAACTTACTACATATTTTGTACTCATTTTGTAGTTTTATTTTTTTATACTTATTGTATTTTTTAAATGTTTGATTTTACGTTTTTAAGCTCGTTTTTATTTTTTAGTAATAATTCGAGTTTTTTTTGACATGTTTAATTTTCTTTGTAAACATCATTTTTTTATCGTTTCAAATTGATTGGATTCTATATCAAAATAACGTCAACTTGGGTATATTAATCATTTTCTGAATTTGGACTCCTTTAATACTTTTTTGATTTTTAGAAATTGAGACAAGTTTACTGAAAATTGAATATGTATCTTCTAAGATCGACCTAAGTTGATCAACCAATTTCAAGATAAACACTCACCAAAATCTGGCATATTAAGAACACACTAAATATATAAGTCTTTAAATTAAGTTCATAATTATATAGCTATATTTACTTTAATTTTATTTTAATGAATAAATTTCAAAATTTTAAGTTCAATTATGATAATTAGATTGTAGATAGAATTGAAAACTTTTTGAATTTTGAAAATTAAAATTCAAGTCAAGGCTTAGTAAGTTCAAGTTATAAAATATTAGGTGTTATCATTCCTAAGTGAGATAAGGACAAATCAAGCTGGGCAAAATTCATCTACGATCGAGTTCAGTTGAACCAAATAAAGAAAGATTTGGTCAGGCTAAACCTAACACAAGTTGAATTGGTCATGCTAAAGTCAAGCTAGACTAGGCTAGACCCAAGTTATGTTAGGTTAAGTCATATCCAATTTATGTTAAGTTGGATTTAGTCGGACCCAACATAGATTAGAGTGAGCCTAAATTAAACTGGGCTAGATAAATGTAAGTGAGTCTTGGTAAGGTCGGTCTTGAGTTAAGTTAGGCTGGAGTAAAACCATGGCAAGTTTTCGAGTTAGGCCTAGGTTAGTTTGTCCTAAGGTGAGCCCATGACAAGCCAAATTGGGGCAGACTAGAGTCAAGTTGAGTTGAGTAAAGCCAAAGTCGATGGGACCTAGGTTGAATTGAAGTAAGTCAAGCAATGTTGAGTCATATCAAAGTTAAGTTGAGGAGGCTCAAATCCATGTCAAGCTGAATAATCCTAGATTTAGGTAGGTATGGTTGAGTCATCTAAGGTCTACTTATGGCTGACATAAGTCCACTTCAGACTAAATCCACATGAGCCAACTTCAAGCCTAATTGGGTTGAGACCAGGTTTGGTCAAGTCAATAAGGATCAAGTTGAGTCGAAATAATCTAAACCTAGGCCAACCTGAGTTTGACGGGTTAAGTAAAAGTGGTTTTTTTTTTCAAGTCAACCTAAGTGTTCAATAAATATACATAAGGATGGAAAATAAACTCGTCCTTGTGAGTATTGCCTGAACTCATCCTCGTTTTGACGGGGAATCTCCACATTGACTGGGTATGGGTATGTAAAATTCTTGACTTTTTCAATTGGGTATGGGATGGGTATAGGGATGTACATGTTCGCCCCGTCTCCGTTCCTATTGTAAGACCCGTGGAAATTAATTAATTAAATAATTGATTAATTAATAAATGCGGGTGTAGGGAACTTTGATGTCATTAAATGTTAATTGGTATGATGTGGAAAAGTATTAGCTTAAGTGGTTGAGAGTACTTGGTTTATGTGAAAAGACTTGGGTTTGAGTCCTATGTATGCCTTTTATGTGTTATTTTAATTATTCTTATTTTTTAATAAAATATTTATGCCTAGTGAGTGAGAGTATAATCATAGTATTTTGATAACTATCACTCAAGATGAGTTGGTTGGATGGTTGGGTATTGAATGGGCGTTGGTATGGTCACAGGTTCAAACCTTGATAAACATGAATTAATCCTCATATTTTTTTATATAAGAAGGGCTGAAGCAAAGTATTGGTGAATAAGGAACTTTCTTTTTCCCAATTTCATTCTAGGTTAGGGGTGCTGAATTTATGTCTATACGAATTTTGCATGTGTTTCCGAGTTTTCTATTCTCAATTGGATTCTATGTGGTATGAATTGGTATTATATGCACTGTGATTGAGAATTGGTGGATTGGATGTTGTGTATAAAGCTCTTTGGGGTTTTTATATGAATTGGATGAGGGTTTTGGTATTGTTGTTGTTGTTTATGGCCAAACTTTGTGTTTTGGGGATTCAAACATGATTAAAGTCTGTGCTTAAGGTTTGATTGATGAAACAGATTGAATGAGAATGAGTACATTGTAAATTGGCATGGTTTTGGTGATTTGTGTGCATGAACAGAGATGAAACTCTGCAAGTTTCGCCCAAGGGAGTCCATCTCACTTAAGCGAAAGTTGCAGAATCACGTCTTGGCTTTTGGCTTGCGCAATTCGCTCAGGCGATTAGTGTCAGGGTTGAGCGACTTGGTCTCTCGCTTAGGCGAGAATGACTCGCCTAAGCGAGGTCGTGATGAGACTTGTACGTGTTAAGCGCGACTTCTCGTCCAGGCGAGGGGTTTTGGTTTTTGAGCGACAGATACTCTCGCTTAGGCGAGAGTGGCTCGCCTAAGCGAGGTCTTGTTGTGGTCTGATGCAGTTTGCGTCGAATTCTTGTTCAGGCGAGGTTTGTGTGTTTTGAGCGAATGTATGACTTGCTCAGGCGAGCCTGGGCTCGCCTAAGCAAGATGGTGTGGTGCAGCCATTGTTACACACTCGCTCAAGCGAGGCAGGTTAGCTTGAGTGAGGCTGATGGACTAGCTTGGGTGAGGGTCCCTGGCTTAAGTAAGAATGTTGGGAATTTTATGTTTATGTGTGCTTTATTGAGCTGGTTTGTTGCTATTTCCTAGGGTATAGGAATTATATGCTCGTGTTTGTGGTGTTTGGGCTTGAAGGACTAAGTCCATAGAATTTAGGATATGCTTGGTTTGAGTCGCGAGCGAGGAGTTCGTGATGGGTGGACCGCATGCGAAATGTGAACAGATTAGTTCACCGGAGGTACTCTAGTTGGGATGAGTAAGCGAGAGAGTTTATCTCATGCTCAACTTGAGAATGCTATGAGCGAGGGAGTTCATAGTAGGAAAGGCAGGTATACGTGTCCGGGTCCGAGCGAGGAGTTCGGATGAACGGACGTGAGTGTTCGTGAAGTAGGACTACAAGCGGGATAGGCTTGTAGGTTGGACCACGAGCGAGGAGGATCGTGGAAGAACATGAAATCCCAGATTTAAAGTACATGCATGAACTCATATTGGTTATGAGTGTGGGAAAGGGGGTATTTTTGTAAACAAATAAATAATTACGAATGACTGGGAGATTATTTCATAGTTATTTATGTTTATGTGGATAACTCACCCTATCTGTTTGTGTGTGGCGATGATCGGGTAATTTATTATCCGGGACCAGATGATGTTTCAGGTGAGCTAGGAGATGCATAGTGGCGGAGAGTGGACTCAGAGTATGAGGGGATTTTATAATTGCTTTTATTTAATTTCCATGTAATTTGAATACAATTTTCATGGATTTGGATTTTAAATTGTAAAGATGAATTTTGTGACACTTGGACTATTAATAGTTTGCTATTAAGGGTTAAAGCCATAATTTCCCGCGTTTTGGGAATTGGTTGGACAATAAATGAGGTATTAATTATATAAATTGTTATTTCATTACTTATTTTAAGTAATATCCTACCGAGATGTTACACCTATACTCGCAATACTATCGGTCTCCGCCATGTCCTCATTTTTCGATTAAATTATTAAAATATTCATAGTCAATTAAGTAACCTTATTTATCTATATATATATATATATATATATATATATATATATATATATATATATATATTATGTCTCACATTTGAATATTTTTATTCTCTTTTAATATTTCAATTTACTGTATATTTTCCTTTCACATGAGAATATTTAACATTTTCAATTTAAATGTTTAATAGCACAAACCTTTCATTTACTAAATAATATAAATAATTTATTTTTTTTACTATATTATTATTAATTTTTGTTTCATTTGAAGAACTATTTTGTTTCCCTAAAACAATTTTTCTTATTTTTCAATCATTGACTATGTTGATATTTAAAAAATTTTCTTAAATCTCTATGGTATTTTTTATCTTATGATACCCTTAATTATATATATATATATATATATATATATATATATATATATATATATATATATATATATATATATATATATATATATATTTTTGTGCGATCTCATTCAATAGTCTCTCAAATTGTTTCTAAGCCACACATTTGATAATTGTTTAATATTTTATTTGTTATTTATTTTGATAATGTAGAATACTATTTTTATATATTTTATATAATTATTTTTTATTTTGTAACTTATTATCATACTATAATTTTGTCAATATATATATATATATATATATATATATATATTATTTACTATAATATAAAAGTTTAATGTAATTGCCATAATTTTTTTTATTACCATCTAACATATATTGAAGTTCAAAAGATACAAGATGTATGTTAAAATTTTATTATTATTAGTTTAATCTTTGTTCTTTGCGTGATTTTGATCGATGGATGTATTAGAATTTTGATTAGTGTATTAAAAGGAGATTCATTAGAATTTAAAAAATTGAAGTAAACAAACATTTAAAAATATATTTTAATTTGAATATTTATTTCCTTTTAAATTTTAATTTTTTTTTTAATTTTATCAACTAGGTTTCACTAATATTTGAAAATTTAATAAATGTTTTAGTTCTCATAAAATTTTATTTGATATTCTAATTTAAAATATATATAATTATAAATATTTGATATTGAAGAAACAACTTCATCTTAATATTGCATATTTGATAATATTATATTTCACTTACCATAATTTTTTATTATTTTATAAATATTAATTAATTAATATTAAAATATTAAGAAAGCGAGTACGAGTATGAGTACAAATATATACATATTATTCGGTGGAGATGAGGATTGAAACAAAAGTTTAATACTCGTTGGGTTTGGGTATAAAAATGTGCATGAATTGTTTTTATAGAGACGAGTGTGAGATAACGAAATCTCGCCCCATTTCTATCGATATATATATATATATATATATATATATATATATATATATATATATATATATATATATATATATATATATATATATATAAATTTGACATATGAATAGCTATAGAATTACTATTCTTTCAATGATTTGTTATTATTGATCTCATATTGTAAGCATAGTATAAAATAATCGAATTACTTATGTTTATTTTTATGATTACAAAGTGATATAATCGTAATAATATAATTATTGTTATTATTATGATTGTATTAAATAAAGTTATTACAATGCAAAAAATAATGTTGATACGAATATAAACGCGAAATTAGTTTCCGTAAAGAGCAAGGTATGCAAAGAGTAAAGATAGGGGTGTGAATAGTATGGGTCATACTTTTGTGCAGTTTTCGATATATTTACTCTATTCTCTTCTATGTTATTTGTACTCTTTGCTTTTCTCCGACACCACCTCCTTTTTCATGCACATCAATTTTTTCTGCATCTCCTTTTTCTTCTTGTATCTCTCTTCTTACAATTTCTTCAGTTATTATTCAAGTAAAATTTTTAAAAATATTTATACTCATTTTCTAATGTAACCTGAAAGATTTAGTAACATGAATTGTAACTAAAATTGAAGAGCAATAAAATATTTACCAAAAATAACCGAGTCCCAAGCCTGAAAAAGACCCAACACATGAACAAGTGAAAAAAGAAAAGAAAATTATATTAAAAAGAATTACATATAATAAGTTTCAAATAAGCTACCTTTAGTGTTTAAAAGAAAAGTAAATTTATATATGAAAAAACAAGAAACAGGAGGATGAACTACAAGCGCGAGGGATAATGGTTGACGGGGAAGTAAGAAACCACAATAGGAGCTCCTTTTGATTTTGGTGTTCTCTTTGGTTTCTCCGAAGAGGGAGATTTCAATTCAGATGATGATCTTTCGACATAATCGGAGACTTGACTTGGTGAGGAGAAACCAAAACATTCGAAGAAGATTGACATCCTTAATCTCTTGTTGGTGAGTTTGCCCAAGTAGTTGTGATGTGAAACTGAAGAGGGTTTCTAATTTGGTGGTTGTAGAATTTAGAGTTACCCCAAATATTTATAGTGGTATGAGATGGGACCAAACCAAATTAAAGGAAGTTGCCACGTTAGTCCATTTTCTTAGGGAGGAAGGAGAAGATGAGACCACATAGGTGTTTGAAAATTCATAATTTCAGGTCATGTGGATTTTGTGCATGCTTCGTTTCTTTACGATTTGACAACATGGATCACGTGGTCAAATACTCCAGCCACTACAACACCTTCTTTGTTTCCTTTGTTATATTTTTTTTATTTTTTTTAAATTAATAAATATTTGAAATACAATAATATGTATAAGTTTTTATTTGGATTACAATAATATGTGTAGTTTAGTTAACATATTGGTATTGTCATTTTGTTTTGGATCTAGGGTCAAAAATTCACTTAAACAATTTATGAAGTTTTCAAATCTTTACTTCAATTGTCTATTTGGTGTTCCTATTCATCCATCGATTAGGATACCTGCTAAAAGGACTTTGATGCCACAGTTACCAATGGTTCGATCAACGAAAGTAATAAATGTTGTAATTAATGTGAGGAAAAAGTCTTAATAAAAGTACAAATACAATACAAAATACAAGGTCTATGGTCTTCAAGTCAATTTCAGATTTACCAAATCCCTAGCTTGATCATCAATGCATCTTCATTCATTTTTCATCAACCACATATGATCTCATGCACTTGCTTCATAAAATCCATACACCAAGGTCACTCGTGCTAACAAAGGGGAACATCCCTTTAGTGTGGATTGTCATTTTAGATGGATTGAAGCCCTTGCTCGCTCATGTGCTTTCCTAAACAGTTCGTGTTGGTTCCCCCTTTGTTCGGTCGACCGACTCTACTCGAGAGGGTCATGGCTATTCATCTCTTCCCATGACTAGGTCAATGCGAGACTGCTTGGGGGGATTGGGTAAGGTCGAGGTCGATAGTATGGGCTCTTTCTCGGCCCTCTACTACCTTATGGCCTCATTCTCTTCCCCAACGCTTTGATCCCTACCTCATAATTCCACTACATTACATTCATGCGTTGTTGCATCCTCCTTATCATCTCCCTTGTATCAGTCTGGTCGTCTAAAGAGTTCTCCACATATACGTTGCTCGTCATGTTTCTTATGGTCACCATGTAGGTATGAATAAATAAATGTTTGGTCCCACGGTGGGCACCAAAATGTTTTGGGTGTAGGGGTCAAATGCCAAGTCTTCAAATCTTCAGTCTAATCATCCATTTGATGTTCCTATTCGTTCGCCGATCGAGGATACTTGTTAAAGAAATTCCGATGCTAAAGTCAGAATGGTTCGATTGGTGAAAACAATAAATATTGTAATTAATGCAAGAGAAATAACATCCATACCTTTGACCTGTATTTATTAGTTTTCTATATGGGTTAGTGATAAGAGTCGGCCTAATCATGGCTCAACTGCTTTTTAAACCTAATTACTAACATGTTTACGCTAATTACAAAACTAGTTAATTCATTGCAACGTCGTTTGGCCCGACTACCCAAATGACGTCGTACATAATCTGTATAAGAGGACATTATGGTGGAATCTTGAGGCAGTCCAACTGTTGGCACTGTAAGGAATCCACTCGACCATCAAGTTGTTGCTAATTATTATAAATAACTTATATAAAAGAATCCTATAGTGGAATCATGTGGACAGTCTAACTATTGACACTGCTGGATATTCGTTTGATCACTAAACAACTATTAATCGCATTACTGCAAACATTTAAAATAGTCTTACTCAAATAGTGGTCAATAGATCGCCGGCTAAGACGGTTAACAAAATTGGCTAAGACAATCAACTAAACCATACAATACATCATTCTTACTAATGGATGATATACAATAAATTATTTCTATTATTTGTCTGGACATATATGTTATACGTAACATGGATGTAATGAAAATCATAATGATTGTTATGAGAAAAAGTTGAGATCAAGATAATTTTTTTTAAAAAAATCATAAATAAGTCAAAAACATTATTATTATAATAGGATGATCAAATTAAATAAATATTCTTTTTCACAAATCTAAGCTAAAATTTTATAAGTTATATTTTAGATACATGATTTAAAAATAAATAGTAAGTATTTAAGACAGATATTGTTTATATTACGGATCTAAACTTATTTAGGAAAAAAAGTTGAGTAATTTGTACAAGTGTGTGGAATGAAGATGAGTTTAATACCGAACATTTTTAATTCCTGACAAATCACTCTTATGCAAATGGGACTTTTAAGAATAAAATTCTTGATTTATTTTTTAAAATATAAATGATAACCAATTATTGTGGGTGATTTCAAAATAACATTATTCATCACTCAGTCTCACAAAAAAAAAAAAAAAGAAAAGAGAAGAAGCTATTCGCACTTATCCATAAAATTAATATCTGTGGAAATTTTTCATGTTTGAAAGTGTATCTTTACTATCACCTGCAAATATCTCTTTCCTATTCTATCCAATCATGTTTAGGAGTTAACAAGACCTATCACTTAATTAATACCTTTTCCGTCTACTTCCTATGTTTTACGATGGTACAAAACAATAATTATATATACATAATATAATATTTGTATTTGTGAGCGTAAAAAACGATTTTGGATTTTTTTTTTTTACTTTGATATGTCTTTAACATACACAGATAAATACTAATTTTAATATTTTAAATATATTAAAAATATTTTTAAAGAATCAATATTAATGTATTTTAAGACCACAAATATTCAATAAGAAATTTAAACTTGTAAAAAACAAACTAAAAGACTTTTCAAGCATGTGGTCCATGTTATGTTTGTCTCCAAAATCAATGAACTAAGATGGAACTTCCTATCTTATCATAATATGCGATAAATATTCCACTTTCCCTCAATTCTATCACTCACACCAACACCATTTATTAATTGTAAAAATATGATACTTAACAGTTTTTTAATAATTGTGTAGTATAAAAAATAAAATAAAATCTTAAAATTACATTATTCTCTTATATATTACATGTTTTTTAACATTTGCTCATTTATTTAGCCATAAAGGAAAAATAAACTTATTACAATGCTAAAAAGTATTTCATGATATATTTTGCATTTAATGTTCTGTAAACTGGAAAAAAAATAGTTTATATACATTAATTTCTTCAATCTTATTTTTACTCATTTACTTTTTATCTTCTTTTTCTCCCCCATCACCTCTTTAATAACATGAACTGTAGCTAATATTATAAACAAACTACCAGAAAAGAACAACAAAATATATATTAAAAAAAAAAAAAAACTAGTCAAAATTAGACAAAGTAACCGATATGACTGCGTCTTCCGAAATATCTTCCTAGTTTCTTGCTCGAAATACCGAGTCCCGAGCCTCAAAAATACACAACACATGAACAAATAAAAAATTAAATAAAAAATTTACATATAACTTAAACATAAGTTACCTATAGTATACATGTATAAGAAAAAAATAAAAAAACAAAATTTATGTATGAAGAAACACGAAACATAAGACATATATAACAGTGATTAATGACGATGAACTACAAGCGTGAGGGATAATGGTTGACGGGGAAGTAAGAAACAACAAGAGGAGCTCCTTGTGATTTTGATGTTGTTTTAGGTTTCTGCAAAGAGGGAGATTTCAATTCAGATGATGAACCTTTGGTATAATCCGAGACTTGAGTTGATGAGGAGAAACCAAAACAATTGAAGAACATTGACATCTTAATTTTGTGGTGTGAGTTTGCCCTAACAATGGCAATGAGAGATTGAAGAGGGTTTGTATTTGAGTTTGTAAAACTAAAAATGGGTGATTGTAGAATTTAGGGTTACCCAAAATATTTATAGTGGTGTATGATTAAATGAAACCAATTAAAGGAAATTGCCACGTTAGTCCATTTTCTTAGGGAGGAAGGAGAAGATGGGACCACATCGGTGTTTGAAAATTCATAGTCTCATGTCATGGATTTTGTGCAGGGTTGGTTTCTTTAAGGTTTGACAACATAGATCATGTGGTCAAAATACTCGAACCACTACCACGTTGTTTCCTCACTTGGGAGCGTTGCTTCACGGAACCTAACTTAAATGGAGTGATGAATACAGATATCTATTTGCAGGAATTGTCCAAACTTATAACCAAATATAAATATACATATGAGTGAATATGCATCAAATATAAATATGAATATGAGTGAATATGTAGGTACATGATGTTCGTTTTCCTTTAAAATTATTGAAACATCTTATTTAAAAGAAGAAAATGAGTGCTTTTTTATTTTAATTTTTTCTTTCTTTGTTATGATATTTTTAATTTTTTTATGATATATTTAATAAATATTTTAAGAATAAGATTCTTTTTTTTTAATGTACTGGTTATATGCAAATGAGATAACCAATTATTGTGGGTGAATTGAATAACATTATTGGTCCTTCAATCTCACCTAAAAATTTGATTCTCACTTATCTACAAAATTAATATCTGTAGAAAAATTTCGTGTTTGAAAGTAACTTTGATTCTCTTAATAAATGAGAACCTTTAAAATCTTTGGGGTGGGTGGATCTTTTTTATCACCTGCATGCATCTCTTTTCCAATCTTTTTCTCTTAATTAAATTATCTTTTATGTCTACTTCTTAAGTTTAATGATAATACAAAACAATAATTATATATACAAAATATCTGCATTTGGTGAGGGTAAAAAACAAAGCAGTCACAACCTTCCTATCTTATCACAATAATATGCTACAAATATTCCACTTATTTTCCTCAATTATATCACTCACACCAACACCTTCTATTGTTCATTTTTGCAAACTCAAACAAAATCCCCTCTTCAATTTCAAATTTTCATTGCACCAAAAGCAAATCACTATTTGGTTTCTCCATAGAAAGAGGAACTTGAATTGGTTTCACCAACCAAAGCATATTTTAGGTGAAACCCTTTAAGGAAACTAAAAATGTCTTTCGTCTCATCTTTCTTCAGTTGCTTTACTTCATCTTAATCAGGTCAAGTTTGTGACTTTGTCCAAGGATCATCTCAGTTCAAATTCTTCTCAGAAACCAAAAGAGTAAACCAAAATCAAAGGACCCTCCACTGGTTGTTCCTTATTTCCCTGTTAACCATTACCCCTCACACGCTTGTAGTGGATTCAATCATGTACTATATATGTTTGTTAATTGAAGAAACATAATACTTTAAGAACTATGTTATTCAATTTTTTTGTAATAGACACCGTTAAACATATCTCTAAATTGGTTTTTAAAATTAAAAGAAATTGGTCACTAAACATTAATTATCAAGATTTTTGCAATCAAAGAAATTAATTTATAAATTAATTAACGACCAATTATAATTTTTTATTCATAATAGTGATTATTTTAGTAATCATAACTTTTTATTTTATAAATTAGTATATAAATTGATTGCTATAATGACTAATAATTTTTAGTTACTAAAATTGGTTGTTAATAAGACATTTTCTTGAAATAGAACATCTTGAGATAACAGAGGAAGTAGTTTTATAAAGATTGTCGATGCAATAATATATTATAGATAATATTTTGGATGCACATAGTAAAAAAAATAAAATAAGTGTGTTAAACTTTTACTCTTAACAAAATGATTGATGTTATCTACCACAAATTTGATTTTATGAGAATTTTGTGTAGTTATACTTAGTTGAATTTTTTTTACAATAATATGTACTTTTTGAGAAGATAGACAAGATGTGGGACAATAATTTATGATCATATAAATGAAAATTCAAAAGAAGAATTCTAGTTGCAATGACAATGATATTATGAAGTTTCTTTACACTGTAGTTTTGAAAAGTCAATAGCAAAAAGGATAAATATGTGTTGCTTCTTGTTAGAATTGAACGTGTTGAAAAGTATTTCAACAAACTCAAATTTCAAGTGATAAAATTTATGACAACGATTTTTATTGATGGCGGAGCTTAATAGGGACTAAGGATTGGGAGGGTTTTTGGCCACCCAATATTTATATATATTTGACACTTTACAAATTTGCGCATATCTATAAAAGTTTTGGTCTAAAATTTTTTATAACGGATTTCTAATTTAGGCTTAGTTATCATAATTTTTGGAGTTAAATATGTTTTTGTTAAATATATTTTTGTTCTTCAATTTTTAGTGAAAATTGGAATTAGTCTATCGAAAATCTTGAATCAATTTAGTCCTTAACTCTGTAAATGCGTCGATTTAGTCTTTTTAACCAAATTTTATTATGTTTATTTGAGGTTTCAAACACATCTCATTATAATATTTTAGTTTGTTTACACTATTTGACACATGTTCGCTTCAATGTTAGCTGAGAAAAGCGTTTAAAACGTTGTAATATTTTTATGTTTTTGTTCTATACTTAGGTGTTTGCTAAATTATGTTGTAAAAAGCTTTGGTTTGTGTTTGCTATGGATGTCGTTGATGAATTATTTGTTTGCTTTGTATGATAGTCTAAAACAAGCATTAGCTTTCAATCCTATTGACTTGAAGTTTGAGTTGAGTTTCTTCTAGGTTCGCGGAGATATAACCTCAAGACCCTATTATGAGATTTCTTGCGGTGATTACTGATTTTTTTGGTGCTTTTTTCCTTCTTTTGTGTTAACTCGAATCTTCAAGGTAGGTTTTTCATAATCTTCGTTTTGGAATAAGGTTTTTTCGTTGCTTCGTATGTTTTAGATGTTATCTTCGTATGTTATCTTATTTTGTTGGTTCTGTTACTATGGAGTGGTACATTTAATATCTTCGTATAATTTTGTCTTGGTTTCTGTACAAGATGAAGATGAGCATAACAAAGTGTCACTCATTGAAATTGTTTCTTGCTTTTGTAGATTAGAGGATTTCAAACCCATATGACCAAATGGATTGAAGTATGTGGCTGCATCATAACAAAATCAAGTTATAGCAATTTCATATTTGAAGTCCTCCTTCACATCTTATTGTTTGCAATTAGGCTCATTGTTTGTTTGAAATTTTCAGGATGGACGGGTACAATGGCAGAAGCAAAACAACAATTTATGTTGTGTTTGCTTTTGACGATTTGTAATTATTTTTACCGAAATGCCCTTACTTTTTTTTAATTAAGGCTGCATGAGAAGCGTACATTCCATCATACTTTTTTTTTACCGAAATGCCCTTACTTAGCCCTTACTTTTTTTTACCAAAATTAATTTTTTAATTAAAACAATTTAGTGTCGGCCGAAGCTAATGTACTTTATTTTAAAATTTATTTAATTTAACATTAGCTTGGTTGACACTAAAGACAATAAATTAAAAAAAAAAAACTTCTATATTTAATAAATATAAACGAAAAAAAAATCATAATTGATGAAAGAGATGTATAAGGGAAACGAATGTGGTTGAAAAAAATGAATATGAAGGAAGAAGATGAGATGAATAGCGTGGATAAAGTAGAAGAGGAGAAGAATTAAGATGAAGGCCGTGAGGAAAGAAGTGTTTTATGTAGATGAAATGGATGAAGAAGATTAATGTGGGTGAAAGAGATTTTTCATCTTTAAATCTAGGCAATTAAATTTAAAAATAAATTACATTTCATATTCAATATCAAGATATCAAGATTGCACATGGATTCAATATATAACTTAGAATTGGCTGAGTCAATATTAACTTAAATAAATATACATTACTAGAAATTATGATATTACATGAGATTTTTTTTGTAAATTTGTTAAAAAAAATTGCAAGAAAAAACTTTTTTTTGCCATTTTTTCTAAGAATTTTAATTGGCTCGTAATTCCTTTGTGTGTAATCATTTTCTACAAAATTATAAAATTTGCAAGTATTTTCTACAAAATTTGTTGTAAAAAGTGTTTTATATAAAATATTTTACAAGAAAATTGATAATAATTTATTGCAAATTTTTTTTCACAACAAAATTTATAAGTATTTCCTACGAAAAAATATTCAAAGAAAATATAATTTTTTTACTAGTGATAAATATTAAAAATAACTAAAATTAGAATTGACCAAGTCCACGCTAACCTTATTTCTTTTAGTTTTTTTTATAGTTAATAGTACGTTAATCCGATATTCAAAAGGGTTTGGTTTTTTTGACACTAACCTTAATTCATTTTCATCTTTTTATATTTAGTGTTTGTCTGATACTAAATTAAATAAATAAAATAAGATTTATATCCGCCTAATTTAATGCTAAAATTATTTTATTTTTTTCATACTACTTATCCTACATTAACTTTAATAAATATAAATATTAAACCCCGAACCTACAATACTTCTTTATTGTATTTGTTTTTTTTTTTATAGTTTTTATTTCCTAAATTAAACACTAACTTGAATAAATAAAATATTAAAAGTAAATAGGTAATTGTATCTTGAACATTAGGCTAGACTTGTTTATTTTAGTTTTTTTTTTTTTATATTTAACGTTTGTTTAGATTATGCTCCGCATAAAAAAATAAAACATTAAAACTAAACGAGAATAGTATCTACTAAATCGACATAACATTATTTATTTTTAATATTTATTTTAGTTTTTTTATAGTTAACATTTATTTAGTATTACTAAGTTAAATAAATATTAATATTAAAAATAAATAAAATAAATATTCATTAATTTAATACTGATCTTATTTATTTTAGTTAACATGTACAAATGATATGATGGTTAAAGTTTTAACAGACGCGTGTAAAGATTATGTGGTAAAAGTTGGCCAGCAATTTAGAATAAAAATTGAAATAACATTTTGTATATCTAATAAACGTAACAATCTACAAATTACCAAATTCATGGAGCCATGCCCAACACATTAAATAAATAATAAAGTGTGAGTATAATAAGTGAAATTTGAAGTGAATAATATTGGAGGCGAAAAGCAAATTTGAAATGACTGATATTTATATAATGTGCTAGAGAAAGATGTTAGTCCATTTACTTGGGGAAGAAGGAGAACATGACAACATATTTAGTGGTTGCTTTTGACTTAGCCCTCTCCGAATAATATATTGTTGGGGCCACTTCTACTTTCTTTTCTTCGCCTTTTCTTCATGTATCTTTGTGTTGTCGATAATGATAAGTGATGGTACCAAGAAACTTTGCAGAAACGTGTGCAAGTGGAAATATGTGTCTTTTTAAAACATTTTCTGTTCTTAAAACTCATCCTGTAGAACAGATCAAAGTCTTAAGAGGTTCACCAGTTCTCCAATAGAAATTTGTTTAAAGTAGATTACAATTTGGTTTTATAGAGACCGAATTCTGAAATATTCTTTTAATTTTTCTCAAACCTTTTAAAAAACTGAAATTATGATTTTTTTTAAATTAAAAATATAATTATAAAAATAATTAATATTTTTAAATAGTGATATTATTTAGAAATTATTTTGTAATAATTTATATGAATTTTTAAATGTAGTTCATATTTAGATTTTGTTAAAAATATTAAGTTATTTGATAGTAAAAATTAAAAATCTAGATATAATTTAAATTAATTATTCCATTTAATATTATAAATATTTATTTATTTGATTATATTAACAATTATCTTTGGTATTGAAATAACTCAAATTGAAATTTAAAATGAATATTAAAATAAGAAATTTATAATTATTAGGAAATTAATTTGAGCTAACTCATTCTCTCAAAATAGGTCTAGAAATTGATATTCGTCTTCTATTATAGAGTAATTTGATTTTATTTCCAACGTATATAATCTCACCTAAAGTCGTAAGCATTGTGTATAAAACTAAAGATTTATAATAGTCTAACATTACTTAATTGTGGATAATATAATAACCTAACAAACCTTTTGTTACAATAATCTCCAATACCAACTTGAAATTGTATATATTTGTTGATATTATTGTTATACGTTGTACTTGTATAATAACAAAACCCTTTGAAAGGAAGACAAGATTTTGATTTTCTTTTTCTTTTTAATCACCAGAGGTATTATTGAAAATATTTTTTATTATAATAATCCGCTGTTTATAATAATGCTACAAAATTATAAATTTATATTAGAAAAAAAAGATCAATAATATCTAGTAGACAAATAAATTCCTTAATTAATTAATAATAAAATTATATTAATTATTCAATTAATATTCATTATTTAATAGTTCATACAAAGTCAATAAACCAAAATAAAAGTCAAAATTCAGTTATTCTAGTTATTCTGATTATGATAAGTTAAGAGTTGAGTACGTATTCCACCCAATGCAATATGCTAACTAATATTTTTTTTTTTCTCAAAACTTAATACATTCGAACAAAATTCTCTATTTTAACGCTACCAAAATTTAAAAACATATACAAGAATAATAGAATCTAGTCAAATATTGATCACAAAATAATAATACTTTTTACTAACTAATTTAACAATATACAAGTAATGAAATAAATTCTTGAAATAACGTGTATTAATAAATAAAAAAATATAGTTTGAAACTATATTTTACAAATAACAGATCAAAGTTGAACTCTGTAACCTAATGACCCTGACAAAGGCAAAAAGGGTGGCACATCAATTAATACATAAACTGAATGTTGAAACTCTGAGTATCTGTTAGATTTTAGGTTAACAGATGTTGTAAAACACGTTGAAGTCCTTGGAAGCACGTCTTTAACATAAAACCAAACACTTCCTTAGTCTTCTGAACTCAGAATATATTCTACAAGCGTGAAGGGTAATGGTTGACAGGGAAATACGACACAACAATA
The DNA here is from genome assembly GCF_037176805.1 of Vigna unguiculata. Lineage (NCBI taxonomy): Eukaryota > Viridiplantae > Streptophyta > Magnoliopsida > Fabales > Fabaceae > Vigna > Vigna unguiculata. The sequence goes on along the minus strand of NC_140792.1, from coordinate 5,546,199 downwards.
GGAGCATCCTTTGATTTTGGTTTGTGCTTTGGTTTCTCTGAAGAAGGAAGATTCATTGAAGAAGAAGAAGAAGAAGAAGATCCTTCAGTATAATCAAAAACTTGACCTGATGAAGATGGAATGAAGCAACTGAAGAAGGATGACATGAGAGGCATGTTGGTGAAGGTTGAGTTTGGAATTGAAGTGGAGATTGAGTTTGAGTGTACGAAGCTGAAACGAAGGTTTTTGTGGTGAAGTTGTGAGTGATGATGAAGAGTATTTATAGCATAATACGATAAAGACAGAGGAAGATGCATTTGCTTGGAGAGCAAGGACAACATTTGACCATAGCTTTTGGTTGGTGGTCTTTAGTGGCTGCTTTTGAGCCTCACCTCACCTCAACCAATGGGGTGTTGCTACAATTAATGTTATATACTTGGTCCAACACATTTATAAATTCACATCTTATATTATAAGTTTCATTACTGATGCAATCACCACCAACTCTTTTGGGTAAACGTTGAATACTTGCACATAGCTGGATCAATTTTTTTTTTATTATTAATATTAGTTTTAGGGTTGACAAAAAATATCAATAGATAATAAGATATTTCAGCTACTCCCTAAGAATATTCAATATTAATTGTTTCTGATTTTTATTCAAATATTAAAAAAAAACAAATTATCAAAATAAAGCTATTTATAAAAAATACAATAATAATTACAAAAGTATTTAGAGTTTATTTTTTTTTATTTAGACTTATGATATTAAAACTATTTATTAAAATATTATTTTTTTAAAAATTATATTTGTAATGAAACTTATATTAATTTAAAAAATACATGTATTTACACTAATATTTTATTCACATTTACTTAAATTAAATTTTAAGATCAAATTTTTATTTGAGTTTATAATTTAAAGAATTGTTTAAAATTAAAAAAAAAACTATAACTACCTAATAAGTAAAAAGAGAGATAATGGAAAAATAAGTCAAAATATATAGATATTATCCATATTCACCTTATCCTCCTTATTCCTAATTAGTATATGTATAAATTAACTAGTAAAATTTCCCTCTTATTAATATTTCTAAATGACTTTTTTTTTTTTTTAACTTACACAAACTAATTTTAATTTATAAATACAAATAAAAGGTTTATCCAGCCAAATTTTCTGATCAACAATTGAGCTAATGTTACATATTGACGTGATCTCCTCCAAAGGATATTTACACCTTGATTGGTTCTTGCAAGATAACTATAACATATTAATTTGCATTTGATATTTAATCAATTATTTATATTTTTTTTTGGAATTTATTATATATATATATATATATATATATAATATATATATATATTTATATTAAATTTATATTATGGAAATTATAATAAAAGATAAAATAAAAAATTTAATGGAAACATTGATTTATAAAAGAGATTCAGATTTTTTTTTACTATAAAATTTTTTTATGAATCCTAATTATACTTTTTCCCAAATTATTATAAATGAAATTTAAGGATAGGTGAGATGTGATAAATTTATATTAGAAAGATTATATGATAAAATGTAAAAAAACTGATTCTTTATTTAAAGAAGGTTTGTCATAAAGATAAAAAAAATGCATATATGTTAACTAAACTTTTCATGAGAAATTTCATGAGAACCAAGTTAAATCACTTCCTAGAGTTATATATAATGAATTTAAAAATTCATTAGAACGCGACAATGACAAGGCCAATTTCCAGACAATGGCAAGTGCTTGAGAAGGAGCTGTGAAAGAAGAGGCTGCTAGAGAATAGGGAGCTCTTGAAGAAGAAGGGATTGCGGGGTGAACGACATTCTGTTGTACTACTAACACTAGCTGTACTAGAGTAGTTTAGTAGCGCCTTTTGAATCAAAATCAAATAGGCGAACCCTTTCCGAATCCGAAAGGCGAACAACCCGCATTGCAAGCAAATAGATAGCCCCGCCCGTTTGAGTCGTTCCGGAAAAAGCGTCTTCAAATTTGAAGACATCGAATCAAATTAATGAGGTACAAAGGGCTAATCTAAAATGATATTCATGGTTTGGTATCATGATATAATAGCATGATATAATAGCTAATAATAGTCATATTTTTTTGAATTCTACTATTATGTGTGTTTGTGTTAAGAAGAGGAAATGAGGAGAAAAAATGAAATACTTTTTTTTTCTAACTAAACGAAAATTATATATAACAAATTTAATTTGCCACCCCTAACTTTTTTTTCTAAGTTCCGCCACGGGTCACTTATATAATTTCTTATTGACTATTTTAATCAAAAATTGATACATGACGTTGACTTCAACACCGTCTGGTCAAACTAACAGTAAAGACTAAATTGAATCAATGCCGGAAAAGTCTTCAAATTTGAAGACACCGAATCAAATTAATGAAGTACAAAGGGCTAATCTAAAATGATATTCAATTGTAACAAATTTTCCAAAATAGGAACTCAATTGAAAATGGGAGAACTTACTTGATATTTCGCAACAAAAATAAGGACCTCTGAAATGATTTAATTTATTCTAAAAGAAGGAAATCTGAAAAAACAAAATATATCACAGAAGAAATATATATCCAGCCAAATTTGTCAAAATAAACCTTATATATTCGCATATTCTTTAACTTTGATCATGTCTTTAATCGATAATAAATAATCTATTATAATAATAATTACAATTCATTCCAAGAATGAAACACCATCCTACAAACGTGAGAGAGAAGAGTTAATAGGAAAATAAGACATCACTACTGGTGCTCCCTTTGATTTTGATGATTTCTTCTTTTGCTTGTCAGAAGAAGGTGCTTTTAATTCAACATCAGAGACTTTCATCGATGATGATGATGAAGAAGAAGGAACACAGCAATTGAAGAAGGATGAGAAAAAAGACATTGTTGCAGTTTAGATTTTGCCTCTGTATGAAGCAAAAATTATGGTTTCAGATAGAATTCAAGTTGAGACATTTAGCTGCTCTATTTATAGAGCCATATCATAAAATAATCCTTTATGATGCTGTGTGGGTTCATATATACGTGAGCTGCAAGGAATTTGTATCAACACTTTCCATTTTTATTATGCAGAGTCTCTGCCAGCTATTTTGACATAAACATTTTTATATCGTTTTTACAGTGTGCTCCTTATTCCTTAAGTTTCCTATAGTCAAACATTTTTATATTTTTTTATTCATACTTCTAAAATTATGATAAATTCACAACCATACAACCATGTTACAGAAATATTCACCCAATATTATATAAATTGTTATAAAGAGCTTCACAAAAACAGGGCAGAACTTGATCTAAGAGAAAAATTATAAATATTCATGACTTCATCTACTTGCCACAATCAGAAAAGGCAAATTTTGGCAAAAAGCTTCAACCTTTTCGTAACCCATTTGATATTAGCATTACTTCCATATGAATATTAAAAGAACTCTCAAAAAGGTGTAAGAAGGAAACGCCAGTTATAATAATGTAACAACAAAGAAATAAAAAAAAATTACTGATTCCTTCTTCAGTTCAATTAGAGCATTTGCTACATAGCAAGAATCAATTGAAAAGGGTATACAGTGTTTGTAGTAGCCGAAAAAATCATGAATCAAAAAGACTTTCCGAGACGTGTAGACTTACTGTTCTTAAATACTTATCCGTGATGTATTGCACAAGTCCTCAAGATTCTTGAAATTTTTGATGAACTCAGAACTGGCAAGATAACTTTTGAAAAGATTAAATAAATAAACCCAAGATGAGAGAAGAAATATAAGAGAAAAAGAAGGAGAGAACTAGAAAGAATGGATGAAAGTATGGAAGTGTGTTTGAAGGAGGAGAATTATGCTCTATTTATAGATGGTGGATGGGGGCAAAAATGGACCAAATCCATGGCATGTGAGAAAAAAAAATATCTATAACAATCCCAACGTTTAAAATATACGGTTGCAACATATTTGCAAGCGAAATGAGGGAAAAAATCACGGTGCAACTGCTTTTGCAATGAATTGCAAAATATATATATATATATACACGAATGATAATATGTTAGTTGGTGATAATAGTTTAATGTTATTAAATTAATATATAAAACAAATTTATATTTATAAAAAATAAAGTGAAATGAATAAAAAAAATTAAAAATAAAGTAAAATGAATAGAGAAATTAATTGTTGATGAATAAAAAAAAGAAAAGATAAACAATTTTATAGAAAATAGGTAAAAATAACGATTAATTTTAAAAAAATTTAATAAATAATTATATTGTAAATGGTAGAATTGACATTATGAAATGTGGACACAAAGGAGGGAATCCTCTTTATATATAGCGTAAATACAAGCGCTATCGCGCTTGTGTATACACAATTTTTTGAATTATATTAAAAATTGATGATATTAATAAACAAAATAAAAATATATTTATAAAAAATAAAGTGAAATGTATGGAGAAAATATGAATAATAGGAGAAGAAAGAAAAAAGAGATAAGTAAATACTTTTATAAAAACTTGTAAAAGTAACCGTTAATTTTTAAAAATTTAATAAATAATTAAATTGTAAAGTGTAAAGTTGGAATTATGAAATGTGGACAAAAAAGAAGGAATCCCTTTATAGCGTAAACACAGGCGCTATCACTAGGGATGGCAACGGGGCGGGGCGGGTACGGGTATCATGATCCCATCCCCATCCCCATAATAAAAATTCATCCCCATCCCCATCCCCAAACCCAACGGGTATACAACTTTTGACCCATCCCATCCCCACCGGGTAACGGGTATTTTCTTATACCCATACCCATTTTTTTATTGTTCCATATATCAATTAAATATTTTTTATAAAAAAAATTTAAAAATCACACCAACGGAATCATGATACTATCAAAATATTCAATATTAAAATAACATACTCTTTTTGATTTTCATGATGTCAAATATTAAGAAAAATATTATAATAGTATAAATCTCAAATTAAAGTATCAAATAACAACTAAATAAAATTCAAATAATTATATAAAAGCTAAAAAATTACACATTACTAAAATTTTATAATAACCAAAATATTTATTAATTTTACAAATGATCAGTGGTTTCATTTGCATTCGATCCACCTACACATAGAAAAAAAAATGAAAAATTAGATATGATATAATAATTGAAATTGAAAATTTTAATTACTAGAATATAATGTACCTTCTTCATCACATTCATTTTCACTCATCAGAACATCTTTTCCTTTTAATTTTTTAACACCTACAAACACCAAATGTAGAATATTAGATGAGAATTCACAAAAAATACTAACAAAAAATATTAATAAATTTGAGTAACTTACCTAGATGGTTTGAGTTCCATATCCAACTTCTTGTACACATCAAAGCCTCTATAGTAATATGATGAAGTCGACTACAGTGAGAAGTTAATATCTGACCACCAGTACTAAAAGCAGATTCAGAAGCTACAGTTGTTATTGGAATAGCTAAAACATCCCTTGCAATTGCTTGAAGGGTTGGAAACTTTAACCCATTTGTTTTCCACCATGATAGGATATCAAATTCTTGTGTAACCGGCAAATTATCTTCTTCCAAGTAATAATCCAACTCTGTTTTCATAACTGTAATTCTAGATTTTTTCTTTTTTGCCATAAACTCTAAAAATTCATTCGCATCATTATCAACATCCTTTCCCAACTCCAATGATGTAGCTCTATAAGAAGAAGTTTCATTCTTTTTTGATTGATATTCCAAAACCAAATTATAGCACATTTGACGAATTCTACTAAGTTTCAGATCAAAATCATTACCATACAATTTATAAAAATAATATTCTAACATGTCCATCTTGTACCTTGGATCTAAAACTGAAGCAATTGCCAATATGTTATATAACAAAAAACAAAGAGAATGAGAAATATGTTATATATATATATATATATATATATATATATATATATATTATATTATATTATATTATATTATATATTATATTACTATGTATATATATATATTATATGTGTGGATATCTTATGTTTATATATATATATATATATATATATATATATATATATATATATATAATTATTTATATATATTATATTATATTATATATTATATTATTATTACTATGTACATATATTATATGTGTGGATATCTTATGTTTATATATATATATATATATATATATATATATATATATATTTATAGATATATATTTATTTTAAGTATATATTATATTATATTATATAATAATATAAATATAATAATATATATTATATTATTATGTATATATATTATATGTATATGCGTAGATATTTTATGCTTTTATATATATATATATATATATATATATATATATATATATATTTCTTTTAAATTTTTATAAATTTGTAATGTTATAAATTTGTTTATAAAAGATCTCACTAGTTAAATGATTAATTTGTTTTATACGTATATATTATATATATTATATTATATTATTATGTATATATATTATATGTATATTATATTATATTATATTATATTATATTACATGTATATGTGTAAATATATATATATATATATATATATATATATAAAAGTATATTTTATTTATATGTATATATACTATATTATATTATATTATATTTTATGTGTAAATATATTATTTATTTATATATATTTTTTAGATTATTTAATAAATTATAAATAGTTTAGTAATTTAAGCGGGGACGGGTATTTGGGCGGGTATATATATATCCCCATCCCCATCCCCATCCCCAGTTGAAAATTTCGGGTATTACCCATACCCATACCCAGTCAAAGCGGGGATTCCCCGTCAAAACGGGGACGGGTTCGGGTGATACCCACGGACACGGGTTTATTTGCCATCTCTAGCTATCACGCCTGTGTGTATGGATTTTTTAAATATGCGTGATATTATATTAGTAGGTGATAATATTATAATGTTATTAAGTTAATATATAAACTAAAATTGTATTTATTAAAAATAAAGTGAAATATATCACAACAGATGAAAGAATAACCATTGATAAATAAAGAAGAAGAGAATAAGCAGAGATAACCAATTTTATAAAAAACTTGTAAAGTAACGGTTAATTTTTAAAAATTTAATAAATTATTATATTTAAAGGGCAAAATTGGTATTTTAAAATGTGGACACAAAAAGGGGAATCCTCTTTATATATACTAGCATAAACACAGGCACTATCGCGCCTGTGTGTATGATTTTTTAAATATGTGTGATATTATATTAGTATGTGATAATATTGTAATGCTATTAAGTTAATATATAAATTAAAATTATATTTATTAAAAATAAAGTAAAATATATCAAAACATGTGAAAGAATAATCATTGATAAATAAAGAAGGAAAGAAGCAGAGATAGTCAATTTTATAAAAAGTTTATAAAAGTAACGGTTAATTTTTAAAAATTTAAAAAAATATTATATTTAAAGGGTAAAATTGATATTTTAAAATGTGTACAAAAAAAGGAATCCCCTTTATAGATATAGATAATAATAATAATAATGATTTAAGACGAAAGAGATTTGGAGAAAAATGATTAAAAGTAAATTATTTATAAAATAATTAATTTTTAAAATAACTAAGGATAAAACGGATATTATGAAATGTGGACACAAAAAGAGAAATCCCTTTATATATACTAGTGTAAACACAGGCGCTATCGCGCCTGTGTGTATTTTTTAAATATGAATGATTATATTAGTAGATGATAATAGTATAATGTTATTAAGTTAATATATAAAATAAATGTATATTTATTAAAAATAAAATGAAATAAATAGAGAGAATAATTGTTGATGAATAAAAAAAAGATAAACAATTTTATAAAAAATAGATAAAAATAATTATTAATTTTAAAAAATTAATAAATAATAATATTGTAAAGGGTATATTTGGTATTATGAAATGTGGACACAAAAGAGGGAATCCTCTTTATATATTGTTATAGATATATATATATATATATATATATATATATATATATATATATATATATATATATATATATATATATATATATATATAACATAGAGTGAAGCAAGAACCTATGAAAACCTAGGCATCGTGTATATACTCTTTCGACACACGTGTTAATAAAGTGTCTAATTTAAAAGATTTTTTATTTTATTTTTGACATGATTTTAACATAATTCTACCATAAGGTTAATAATCACAAATTCAATAATTTTCTAAAAAACTTAAACTTGTAAATTTATCATATAAGTTTCTATTCTCATTATAAAAATAAGAAAAAAAAGTTTATATGATCACTATTTTTACATTTTTGGATATCAAATAAATAGATTAAATTATTTTTGTATTAGTTAATAATACGTTACTTGAAATTTTGAGACTAATATATATATATATATATATAAATGTATGTGTCTTGTGTTTTTTGGATCTAGCCGGTGTCCATGTTTTTGTCGTGTCCATGTGCCGGCTTCATAGGCAAGAACAATTTTATTTGATTTTTTATATCTTTGTGTTTTGCTTATCGGAAATGATATTTGAACATTTTTTTTTTGAACTTAAATTTGACATGGCTGATGTGGCATGACCTTTTTTTATTCAAACATTAACTTTTTTTTAATGAAAGAAAACTGTTGCACGTGTGGGAGTTAAATTTTTTTTTTCCAAAAACCAAAGGACACAGAGACAGTGAGAGAAAAAGCACAGTGATGAGTGTTAGTGTTAGAGAAGCAAAGAAGCAACAGAGAGAGAGAGATAGAGAGAGAGAGAGAGAAAGCAAAGAAGTAGTGCTTGCCGGAGAACACATCGGCCACTAAAAGTCATCCACGACGAGGCTTCCACCAGTTTTGGGTTTCAATGTTGGCCGCGATTTTTTTCATACATAATAAACTCACAATTAGGTTCATAAGTGGGGAGTGCAAGAAAATTAAGTGGGGAGTTCTGTTGGATATTTTGGTTCACAGACACAGTTTTTTTAAGCAATGGAAATTTCAAATATTTTTCAATTGTGTTACAGACCCAATCACTTTATGATGTTACAAATATTTTTCCATGAAAACATGATTCGTGGTTGGGTTATGTTGACGGTGAACCTATATGGTAATGCAAAAATTATGGATATTATTGGTAAGTGGTGAGTACAATACTACTTCATGGGGAGTTTTCGTGAAAACTTAAATCAAAAAAGGGTCAAAAGTGGGGACTCAAAAATAATTAGGTGGGGAGTTATGTTGAAATTTTTTGTTGACTTCAAACCAATGACAAAGTTATGCGCACCACAAAGTGATCAAAGTCACGTTCGAATGCTAGATAATTCCTTCCATCAATACATAATTCGCCATTGGATTTTGAATACGGTGAACCTATATAGAAATGCGATAATATGGATATTATTGGTTTGTGGGGAGTCAAGAACTCTTTAATGGGGATTTGTCATGAGTATTTTGGTCTTCGACACCTACTTTTAAAGAAATCAATCTTCATCGCTAATTACATTTCCTCACATAACAACCTTAACGTAGTGTGTCTATATTTCCATCACCATCACATTCCATGATGGGTATACAATGTTGGCCACAAAATTCTGATAAAAAAACTTTAAATCAGAAATGGGTCAAAAGTGGGGACTCAAAAACAATTAGGTGGGGAGTTATCTTGAATTTTTCGGTTCACAGACCCAATACTTGAAACCAATTACAAAGTTATGCGCACCGCAAAGTCAACAAATTCACGTTCGAATGCTAGATAATTCCTTCCATCAATACATAATTCACCACTAGATTTTGAATACGGTGAACCTATGTAGAAATGCGATAATATGGATATTATTGGTTCGTGGGGAGTAAAGAACTCTTTAATGGGAAGTTGTCATGAGTATTTTGGACTTAGACACCCAATTTTAAAGAAATCAATCTTCATTGCTAATTACATTTCCTCACACAACAACCTTAACATAGTATGTATGTATTTCCATCACCATCACATTCCATGATGGGTATAAAATGTTGGGCACAAAATTGTGACAAAAAAAATTTAAATCAGAAATGGGTCAAAAGTGGGGACTCAAAAACAATTAGGTGGGGAGTTATCTTGAATTTTTTGGTTCACAGACCCAAGACTTGAAACCAATTACAAAGTTATGCGCACCACAAAGTCACGTTTGAATGCTAGACAATTCCTTCAATCAATACATAATTCGCCACTGGATTATGAATACGGTAAACCTATGTAGAAATGCGATAATATGGATATTATTGGTTCGTGGGGAGTAAAGAACTCTTTAATAGGGAGTTGTCATGAGTATTTTGGACTTAGACACCCAATTTTAAAGAAATCAATCATCATTGTTAGTTACATTTCCTCACACAACCTTAACATAGTATGTCTGTATTTCCATCACCATCACATTCCATGATGGGTATACAATGTTGGGCACGAAATTCTGACAAAAAATTTAAATCAGAAATGGGTCAAAAGTGGGGACTCAAAAACAATTAGGTGGGAAGTTATCTTGAATTTTTTGGTTCATTGTGCAAACACTTCCAAACACTATACAATCGATGCTTCTTTGATTTGCTGTGCAAACACTTCCAAACACACCTTTCACTTGAAACCCAAAACTAGTGGAAGCCTCGCCGTGGATGACTTTTAGTGGCCGATGTGTTCTCCGGCAAGCACTACTTCTTTGCTTCTCTCTCTCTCTCTTTCTCTCTCTCTCTCTCTTTGCGTTGCTTCTTTGCTTCTCTAACACTAACACTCATCACTGTGCATTTTCTCTCTCTGTCTCTGTGTCCTTTGGTTTTTGGGAAAAAAAAAATTTAACTCCCGCACGTCCAGCAGTTTTCTTTCACTAAAAAAAAGTTTATGTTTGAATAAAAAAGATCATGCTACATCAGCCATGTCAAATTTAAGTTCAAAAAATATATTCAAATATCATTTCCGTTTGCCTATTTATATACAGAACAAAGGCAAAGTAAGGTTGCAAGGTGGTGGTCCTCAATCCATTAAAATGTTCATTAAATAGTGAAAATTACTGTCAACGTGAACAATTAGAGCACCAGATCCGTAAAACTGACAGAAAATTAGATAAAGATAGAAACTGAATGAATAAATAGCGAACAAAAGATTATATTCACACCTTAGCTTCTGCAATGTACAAACTTTTTGTAACAACAGATCAATTCATGTTTTCTTTGCCATTCAACAAAATGAAATAATTGACACGACTATAAATATCTAAAACAACTCTTCTTTTTCTTCTTTTTTTCTAATAACAATGGAACGGTCGTACACAAATTACAAAAACCAGGTCACTACTAAAGCACATGACCAACTTTATGAATACAACAAAAAACTGTGACAATGAGCATAGCTACAAGATCTGTGCAACACAATCATGTTCCTTCTACATACAAAACATAAACAAAAAAGATTAATCTTAGAGGTATAGCAGTTTCTATACTCCATTATTTCACAAGTCACGTCTCTTTCATCTCCAAAAACCAGTAATTCAGAATGCAATTTTTACACTGTAAACTACTGATCTGGAAATGAAACAAGTTGTGACTTTCCTTCGTTAGAGAACAATGTCTTTGATCATTTGCTCCAAAACTCGAACAATCTGACAGAATTCAAGTCTCTTCTGTGGTTTCAACGCCCAACACTGATTAATCAAATCTCTCAAACCATGTGGGCAATGTGTGGGAATAACAGGCCTTGAATTCTTATCAATCACTGCAACAGCAACCTGAACCGGATTCATGTCTGCAAATGGCAGTGTTCCACTCACCAACTCCCACAAAATAAGCCCAAAACTATACACATCAACCTTCCTTCCATAGCATTTTCCTTTGATCATTTCTGGTGCCATCCAACGATACGTTCCCCTCAATGAATCGCACTTTGAAGCAACACAAGCAATGCCAAAATCAGCAATTTTGAGGCGACAGTTCTTGTCTACAAGCACATTCTCAGGTTTAAGGTCTCTGTGAATGATGCCTTGTGCATGCACGTATTCCATTCCACGTGCAATATCCAAAGCAAAACGTATGATCTTCCTCAGAGAGATTGGCTTGGACTCGAGCATGTTCAAATGTGCCCTCAAAGAACCCTTTTGTTGATACTCCGTGAGAATGTAATAAGATTCAGAATCTCTGCATGCTGCTACGAAACTCACCACGTTCTGATGCTGCATACGAGGTAGATGTGTGACTTCTCTCAGAAATTGTGTCTCCAGAAGCGATCTAAGGTTTCCCTCTTCCTCGCATTCTCGTACCTCGAAAATTTTGATTGCAACATGTTGCTGCTTGTATATGCCATGGTAAATTTTACTGTGAGCACCGTGAGAAAACCTGTGTCCGATGAAGAGATCAGAAAAATCAACGTTCCATTCTTCTTCAATTCTGGCCCCAGTGTCTCTTCTATTGGTGTGGTAAAAGCATTTTGTCAATGGCCATGATGATGATTCCTTGCGGTTCTTGCACTTACCCTGCAACATGATCGCTAACTTTCCCATGATAATTTGAGAACAATGGTTCTTGTGATTCTGATCAACCCAATCACACATTCAAATTTGCATATATAGTCACTCTCGTTTATCTTTTCATCTTTTTATCATAAATTGGATAGGGTTAGTTCCTGGTTATTCGGATCTAATCAAATAATGTTTCTAACTTGCATTGGAGTTGATGATGAACAAGTGTTTCGTTTCCATAGGTAGAAAGAAAAAAGGAAATGTTTATTATCTTATGATCAGATTTATTCTCAGCTTTTAAAGGTAAGTTAATTACTAAATCTGCTATAAAATTCTTTTAGTTATCTTATCATGTTGCTAAAATAAATACTATAATTATTTTACAGTAGAATTTTACGCAACCACAATCCAATATCTCAAAAATATTATCAAATTTCAACTTACCGATACTTTTTAGAAAAGCAAGTATAACAAATCGATTATCATTATATATCAATATTTTTTTTTTTACTTTTAATATAATATGAATCATAACAAATTGTACTATATCAATATCAATAACTTAACATTCATATGCGCTCATTGTAATATTTTTCATATCTTTTTAATCTTTCATTGACTTGAATTTGAAATATAATTAAAAAGAACCTTTTATAAACTCATATATTTATGAATTTTTTTTTTAATTTTTAAAAATATTATCTATTTTAAACATAAGTGATACTCATCAATTTAATTTTGTAACAAGAATGTCGGTCACTAAAAAAAACCTAAATTTGAAGAGGAGTTTATTATTGGAAGTTATAATAACTTCAAGTAAATCATTAATTATCTATTTTCTTTAGTGATATATTCAATTCTCCCTCATTCAAGCCAATTCTTTTATGCTGTGTTCGTATTAAAGAGAGTAAATTTGCGAGCAAAAAAAAAAGACTTTTTGTGATGTTCCCTTAAGGGTATCTATGCAGATGGCAGAGCCAGGATGCTAGGAATCTATCAGATTTGTAATCGCGGGCACAATGCGAAGATTTGGTGGGATTGGGTTGGGGTATTACATATTTATCCCTCTCATCTCTCTCCGCTACAAACACACTCTCGCTGCAACCATGACTCGCTGCAATCATGAGAAGTGTCGCGGAGAAAACCAGATCCGATCCCATGTCTGAAGGATTCGATCCCATTGTGCTGGATCGGATACCTGGTCTTGGATTCGATAGCTAGATCGAATACGTGCTCTTGGATTTGTTCCATACTGGATCGGATACGATTTCTTTTTATTAATTTTTTTTAGTTTCATTTGTTGTGTTTAAAAAAATTAAGAAATTAATTTACAATACTAATTTAACTAAGGGCTAAATGGTAATTTGATTATTACTTCTACTAAAACATATTTTTTAATCTATCACAATCAATCAAATCTTTCCCAAACTTTCACAAAAATTACTTCTAAATTTATTCACCATAACTTCTAAATTCCTTAAAAAAAACAACACAAATTGTACTATTAAATCAACTCAAACTCATCCACTCATTCTCTCTCAATCAATCACTCTCCCACAAGTGAACAGACTGTTAGAGATTTGTGAATGTTGGGTATTGGGCTCCCTTCCTATGTGGAGAAAAGACCCAAAATTTGAGAAGCCCATGTCTCACTTAAACCTAGTGGAGAGGAGGCTATAAAATAAAGAGAGAGGCAGAACAATAGAGTCAGAATACACTGAAAGCCCTAACACATAGAGGGAGAGGTAGAGGGAAAATTCTGTTCACGTTTTTCACAGAGCTGTCATAGTAAATTCGGCGTTGCGGATTCGTTCACCGTTGGATCGGGCTGAAATTTTTACAACAGGTTCAGAACTCATTGCTCTTCATTCTGACCGGTCGGATCTTTGATACGAGGTCTGAGTTGGGAGATATTAATTTCGCACTGCAGCAGTGATTTGTAGAGGTTTTCCCCTCTTGTTCTTCTCTATTTGAAAGCTTTGTTGCTTTGTTATTTGGTTGGGTGTTGGCACTAATTTGTGCTATTGATTGAGACTCTTTTGTACTCTTGTTGATCATAGTGGAGCTATTTCTTTGGTCTGGACGACTCGTGGTTTTTACCCTTGATTTGAGGGGTTTTCCACGTTAAAAATCTTGGTGCCTTTATTTGTGCTTTTGGTGATTTATTATTGCTGCTCTTTGATTATTGCTCCTCATAGATTCTTGCAAGTTAGGGGAAATTATATCCGCTGCATTCTCTGGTATATTGTTTGTTGTTGTTTTCCCCATCAAAGTGGCATCAGAGCTCTTGGTTGGGCCATATTTACTTGCTTGAATGATGGAGGCAAATGCAAAGATGGTTGCTTTGAATGGTACAAATTATCATTTGTGGAAGGGCAAGATGAAAGATTTATTATTTGTCAAGAAATTGCATCTTCCGGTCTTTGTTACACAGAAGCCAGATTCTATGTCTGAAGAAGAATGGGACTTTGAGCACCAACAGGTATGTGGTTTTATTCGGCAATATGTTGAAGATAATGTTTATAATCATATTGCTAATGAGACACATGCCAGAGCTTTGTGGGAGAAGATTGAGTCTTTGTATGCTTCTAAGTCGGGCAATAATAAATTGTATTTGTTAAATTGCTTGATGAATTTGAGGTACATGGAGAATTCTTCTATTTCTGATCACTTAAATGAGTTTCAAGGGCTCCTAGATCAATTGTCAGGAATGGGCATAAAGTTTGATGACGAAGTTATGGGATTATGGTTGCTTAATACTCTACCAGAGTCTTGGGAGGTATTTCGGGTTTCAATTACGAACTCTGCCTCGAATGGTGTTATTTCTTTTCAGATGGCAAAAAGCGGTGCTCTTAATGAAGAGATGAGAAGGAAGGCACATGGTTCTTCATCTCAGTCTGAGATGCTTGTTACAGAAGTTAGGGGGAGAAGTCAGAAAAAGGAACATAAAGGTGGTAGAGAGAAGAGTAGGAGCAAGTCCAAGTCAAGATACAAGAATTTAGAGTGTCATTTTTGTCATAAAACTGGGCACATTCAGAAATATTGTTTTAAGTGGAAAAAGGAGAACAAAGACAAGAAGGGCAAACAGAGAGAGAATGATCATGATGATGATGATCGTGTCACTACTGCTACAGATGGTGATCTTGTTCTTCTTCGTGACTTTGAGTCCGTTAATCTTGTATCTGATGAGAGCATGTGGATTATTGATAGTGGTGCTACACTGCATGTTACACCTAGGAAGGAGTTCTTCACATCTTACACTTCTGGTGATTTTGGAGTGTTGAAGATGGGTAATGATGGTGAGTCTAAAGTGATTGGTGTTGGTGATGTTTGCCTGCAAACCAACATGGGAGTGCAGTTGTTGCTTAAAGGAGTCAAACATGCTCCAGATGTCCATTTTAATTTAATCTTTGTGCAGTTGCTTGATGATTGTGGTTATGACAATCACTTTGGTTCTAGTAAATGGAAGCTCACTAAAGGTAACTTGGTTATGGCCAGAGGGGAGAAACAATCTAAATTGTACTGGACTAAAGCTTTGGTTGCTAAAGACAGTGTGAATGCTATGTATATGGAGAATTGGAGAAATGCATCTTTGTGGCACCGGAGGCTTGAGAAATGCAGAATTGGAGAAATGTTCTCATTGCATGGCTGGTAAACAAACCAGAGTATCTTTTAAGAAGCATCCACCCTCAAGGAAGTCAGAATTGCTTGAATTGGTGCATTCTGACGTTTGTGGCCCATTAAAGGTAAAGTCATTTAGTGGTGCACTTTACTTTGTTACTTTTATTGATGATTGTTCCAGGAAGCTATGGGTCTATGCTCTTCAGCGGAAAGGTCAAGTACTTGAAAAGTTCAAGGAATTTAATGCTATGGTTGAGAGGCAATCAGGCAAGAAGCTGAAATGCATCCGTAGTGATAATGGTGGTGAGTACCGTGGACCTTTTGATGTTTATTGCAGGCAGCATGGTATTAGACACGAGAAGACTCCTCCTAAAACTCCTCAGTTGAATGGTCTAGCTGAGAGGATGAACAAGACATTGGTTGAAAGGGTTACATGTATGCTTTCGGAAGCAAAGTTGCCTAAGCACTTTTGGGGAGAGGCATTGCTTGCAGCTGTGCATGTTATTAATCTCAGTCCCGCAGTTGCTTTGAATACTGAGGTGCCAGACAAAATTTGGTTTGGTACGAATGTTAGATATGATCATTTGCGTGTCTTTGGTTGCAGGGCATTTGTTCATGTTCCTAAGGATGAAAGATCAAAGCTAGATAAAAAGACAAGGCAATGTATCTTTATTGGCTATGGTGAGGATGAATTTGGCTACAGGTTTTATGATCCTGTTGAGAAGAAGCTTGTTAGAAGTCGTGATGTACAATTCATGGAAGACCAGACCATTGAAGAAATTGATAAGGTGGAGAAGACCACACCCGAAAAAGATAGTAATCTCACTGATGGTAATCCGATGAGGTTGCCCGCTCACAATTTGGAGAATGTTGAAACAGAAGCTCAAGACAATGAGCAACATGGTGATGTTGATGATCAACAGTTTGGAAGTGGAGTAGAGGTTCCAATTGATGATGCTCAAGAGGAACATGATGATGATGACGATCTTGGTGATATACCTGAATCACCTCAAGTCCAACTCAGGAGGTCTAATAGACAGAAAAAGGGTGTTGATTTCAATGAGATTTTCTCACCTGTGGTGAAAATGTCATCCATCAGAACTGTGCTAAGTTTAGCTGCTACTCTTGATTTGGAGGTTGAGCAGATGGATGTGAAGACAGCTTTTCTTCATGGTAATTTGGAGGAAGAGATATACATGAAGCAACCTGATGGTTTTCTTGTTAAAGGCAAGGAAGATTACGTGTGTAGACTAAGGAAGAGTCTATACGGTAATGATGGCGGTTATCTCCACATAGTTATGAGGGGGAGATTTGTTGGGTATTGGGCTCCCTTCCTATGTGGAGAAAAGGCCCAAAATTTGAGAAGCCCATGTCTCACTTAAACCTAGTGGAGAGGAGGCTATAAAATAAAGAGAGAGGCAGAACAATAGAGTCAGAATACACTGAAAGCCCTAACACATAGAGGGAGAGGTAGAGGGAAAATTCTGTTCACGTTTTTCACAGAGCTGTCACAGTAAATTCGGCGCTGCGGATTCGTCCATCTAAGTTAAACACACATAAACGAATTAAATAAATCCGCAGTGAGAACATTTCTCCAATTCTGCATTTCTCAAGCCTCCGGTGCCACAAAGATGCATTTCTCCAATTCTCCATATACATAGCATTCACACTGTCTTTAGCAACCAAAGCTTTAGTCCAGTACAATTTAGATTGTTTCTCCCCTCTGGCCATAACCAAGTTACCTTTAGTGAGTTTCCATTTACTAGAACCAAAGTGATTGTCATAACCACAATCATCAAGCAACTGCACAGAGATTAAATTAAAATGGACATCTGGAGCATGTTTGACTCCTTTAAGCAACAACTGCACTCCCATGTTGGTTTGCAGGCAAACATCACCAACACCAATCACTTTAGACTCACCATCATTACCCATCTTCAACACTCCAAAATCACCAGAAGTGTAAGATGTGAAGAACTCCTTCCTAGGTGTAACATGCAGTGTAGCACCACTATCAATAATCCACATGCTCTCATCAGATACAAGATTAACGGACTCAAAGTCACGAAGAAGAACAAGATCACCATCTGTAGCAGTAGTGACACGATCATCATCATCATGATCATTCTCTCTCTGTTTGCCCTTCTTGTCTTTGTTCTCCTTTTTCCACTTAAAACAATATTTCTGAATGTGCCCAGTTTTATGACAAAAATGACACTCTAAATTTTTGTATCTTGACTTGGACTTGCTCCTACTCTTCTCTCTACCACCTTTATGTTCCTTTTTCTGACTTCTCCCCCTAATTTCTGTAACAAGCATCTCAGACTGAGATGAAGAACCATGTGCCTTCCTTCTCATCTCTTCATTAAGAGCACCGCTTTTTGCCATCTGAAAAGAAACAACACCATTCGAGGCAGAGTTCGTAATTGAAACTCGAAATACCTCCCAAGACTCTGGTAGAGTATTAAGCAACCATAATCCCATAACTTCGTCATCAAACTTTATGCCCATTCCTGACAATTGATCTAGGAGCCCTTGAAACTCATTTAAGTGATCAGAAATAGAAGAATTCTCCATGTACCTCAAATTCATCAAGCAATTTAACAAATACAATTTATTATTGCCCGACTTAGAAGCATACAAAGACTCAATCTTCTCCCACAAAGCTCTGGCATGTGTCTCATTAGCAATATGATTATAAACATTATCTTCAACATATTGCCGAATAAAACCACATACCTGTTGGTGCTCAAAGTCCCATTCTTCTTCAGACATAGAATCTGGCTTCTGTGTAGCAAAGACCGGAAGATGCAATTTCTTGACAAATAATAAATCTTTCATCTTGCCCTTCCACAAATGATAATTTGTACCATTCAAAGCAACCATCTTTGCATTTGCCTCCATCATTCAAGCAAGTAAATATGGCCCATATCTAAACATTGTCCATCATTTTTTTATATTCTAGAACTTATCAAATGATTCAATCATAACTACATTTTTCAGCTATTTTTTTTTTCAATATAAATAACCATATTATCTACAAAATATTCATTTTGCCTTTTACTAATGTGCACATATCGATTCAAAAGTCATCACAAGCATTTCATTTCATTGTTATGCGATGAGTAACAATATTGTCTTGTTTTGATCTTTACTTTTCTTTTATCAATTTTAAAAAATGAATTTATTCTTTTGTTTTTCATCAATATACCTATTTAAAAAACAAATTTAATATTAAAAATAATTTATCATAATCTAATCAAACATTAAGAGACATAACTACTATACAAAATTATGATAATCGAGTCCACTTAAAAATTTTCTATAAAAAATCACATAATACATTACGTTGTGGATTCATTGCGTTATTATGTGTTGGCATTATAAAATTTTACGCTTTATTATAAAGGATCACTTGCAATTTATGTGAATGGTTGATAAATAATATTATGAAACGGAATTTGTGTTATTGTGAATGGAATGCATGCATATGTGTTGTGATGGTAGGAATGAGAAGTGTGTATCTCAACAAAAGGTGAGGGGGCTTTGGGAGCTAACCCTGAGGAGAACATGTGAGGGGGCTCTAGAAACTGACCTTGAGGACTCCGAATATGATCTCTGGGAGAGAAATGAACGATGGTGAACTCGACATGGCTATACCGAATGTGAACTTTTTTTAGGAAGCTCTTAATGAGTGTGATGGAAAGTTACACCCGTGTACTTCATCGTAAGACTCGAAAAAGAGAAGGGGAAGTAGACTCTGTTTGAAGACTCCTTGGGAGTAGGAAGGAAGGATTGGTTTAGCTCTAGAGGTGAGTTGGTTTGGATGGTAAGCTACGTGCGAGGGTTATGTTTATATTGATGATTGAACCTTTTTGGCTGAGATTACATGTGGATCTTTTATCGTCAGATGAGACAATAATTTTTGTTATTGTTTATGTGATATTGGATGAATTAATGAAAAGGTTTAGGTGAGGTGTGTTGAGGTATTTTGTTACTATATATATATTTAAAATGTGTTAGTTATGATTTTTTTAAGTTAGATCACCCTTGTTTTTTTGTGGTTATGGTTACCACCTCTGATGATCGTATGAATTGTGTTATATGGGAGGATACTAACATTGCAAATGATGTTAATTTCAATGTACTACAAATCACATTGAGAAGAATCATTTTCTTATTTTTTATTTATTGGGAACAAATTTTGTAGAAATAATGTATATGTTAGATGATTCTTGACAAAAGTACAACTGTATCTTATGAAATAAAAAATGTACAAAAAGATTAACTCACCGAATCTTATGAAATATATGTTAATCAAACTGTATGTCCTTTTTAATTAAAGGAAGGCAACCCCAATTTCATTCATGTGTTGATGAGGTGCTGAAGTTTAGTTTTGACATTTTGTCCTTTCACGTAGTATTAATTGAGAAAACCAAAAAGAAAAAGAATAAAAAGGTGGAGGAGAAAGATTGGCATTATGAAATGAAAGAAGTCGGGTACCCAAAAATTAAACAAAAGGGTAAAATTTAATAGCACAACCCTTAAATTTAGGGTAAGTTTAATGAATGATAGATAGCATACTGGAAAAGTAAAAATTTGAATGAGGGAGTCTGTCAGACAACCCTGCGACCATCCCAGGTCGTGAACGACTGAGAACGATCCTCTACAGTTGAAGGTGAGTCAGTAAAAATTTGAATGAGGGAGTCTGTCAGACAACCCTGCGACCATCCCAGGTCGTGAACGACTGAGAACGATCCTCTACAGTTGAAGGTGAGTCCAGTCCGGAGTGACAAAGACCATCTACACCGTTAATCACGCTCTGATCACAGGGTCATGGTTCATCCACCAGACTTCAGTTCCTGTCTCCTTAGAACTTAAGGATACAGAGGTACGAGCCTATAGAACAGATCCTGTTCAAGTAAGGTCGTGACCAAGTCTGTGAGGGTTGGCTTTATAAACATACCTTCTTTCCATAAATCTGTCGATGTGGGACTATGTTAGCTGTTGTCATTGTGAACACTTTCTGTCTAGCTAGTTTGTTATTGCTTGCAATCTGAAAATAATGTTTGTGGTGGCAAATGGGGATGCCCTTTTGATGAGTTTATTTATTTTGATTATGAAAAGTTCAAAGGAAAGATGTTGCAAGGTTTGGCCAAGAAAGATTTTGCATCAAGTGCCAAACATGGTGTTGTCTCTGGAACTCATCGTGGTTGTTGGGACCATGTGTGAAACAGTGTCTCTGAATGAATACTAGAATCATCCTGTAAAAGCATTTAAAACCACCAGTTTATGAATAACAAGACACCAAATCTCAACATTTACCCCGTTAAACAAATACTTTAAAAGCTAGATTGTGAGAGAACTTCTGATTATTATGCATTACCAACAATACGGAACTCGAAAGAAACTAAGCTGAAGGGAGAAAAAGAAAAAAAAATTTGGACCATTTCTCGATTTGTGCGTGTCATCCTTGCGCAGGGGCCATGCTAATCTTCTCTGTATCGTTCCAATTTTATCGGATGTCCCCGAAGGGACGAGCAGGGTTGCAGATCGCTTCTTTATAAACACTAAACATTTAGTGAAACTATACGGTGTGGGACTCTAACGGAAAGTAAGTGAAAGGAAACTAGAGTGGATCTGTTACGGGGAGTAGGTGGAAGGAAAGTAGAGTATGCAGTGTCACATGATCTACCGGAAATACAGAAGAAGAAAAAGAAGAAGGTGTAAAAGATTTAGTTTCCCTCTTAGCCTTATCATTATTACTCTGCTCTCAGACTGCACCCTACTTTTCATTTTACACTTTTCTATTTTACTTCTGCTATCCTTTTTTATTTTTTTTCTCTCTGCATCTCTGCTTTTGCTTTTATGTACTTTATCACCATTTATCATCTTTCGTTTTTATATTATGGCAGTTATAAAGGACTGTTTCGTGATTGATTTAATCAATCATTCAAAGCATTAAAAATTGATGCAACTTTCCTTCTCCCATTCCATACACTTTATAAATTATAATTATTCATTTAATTTCACTTCTATTTAGTAATTAATTTCGACCTCATCCGTTTTTTACTTTCGTATTATGATTACTTTCACTCATGGATATGGTTAGCTCCTCATCTAAGAAAATTTTCCCATGGAAAGATGAAAATCATGGTTTTGCACTGATCATCATAAATTTTAAGAACATTTTTTCTTTTATGTTTCAAACTCAAATTTTATTTGTACTTAAATAAAACTTAATTTCGTTTTGATCTACGTTATAAACTTGAATTTTATTTGAAGGGCTGTTTTTAAAATCTCGTACACTTTGAAACATAATCATAATGTTACATTCAGGTTTTGTATATAGTGGATGACGTGGGAACTCAGCTTACTGCACGTTTTTTTTTAGTCTCTTTGTGTAAAATCTTTTTGTATGTTTGTTGTAATCTTAACTTGTTTGATATGTTCTGTTTGACTATGAAACAACAAATATTTTTGTCTCTCGTGTTTGTGGAGAAAGAAAAAGGAATTTTTTGCTCTTATATTTATCTATATAGTGTAATTTTCGCAGATGTTTTTTTTTTTTTATAACGCCCAAAGATATAATATAATCTGTAACAAATATTGGGTGTATGATTAGTCGGTTTCACATCTTATAGTATATCTAAATGTACTTAAAATATGCTCCTTTTCTTTAAGATTATTTTATCTAAATTTTTTTAGACTTCTTAATCTTGTTAAATTTGGTTAGTCGTGCTCATAAATTTGCTTATCATATGAATTTATTCTGTTAAACTTTTTAATTATTCATTCTATTCTATTAATATAAGTAATTAGAAATGTCAACGGGGCGGTTAGGATATGGATAGTATGTAACATCCCGTTTTCATAGATGTTATACTATTAAACAAAACATTAAATTTTTAATAATTCAAAAGCGGTTGATAGGAACAGGCCAAAATATGAAGTACAATACAGTCATCCTCAAAATAACCATACATATACTGTCCATACATATGGCCTATGCAAAACAAAAGGATACAAAACACCCTAGCATGTATGAGGAAAACAGATGATAACTACTACTGGGAACGTCCTGGAACCCACTCACCTCCTGTCCAGGAGTGGTGTATCCTCACCTGCACCTATATCTGCTCACGCCATTATATAGGGACGATCATTGCATAAATAGAAGACACAAGGAACACACAACATACAAGAAGGGTAAGCTTACAAGAAGGGATTATGTAAGTGACATTGGAGCTCTTGATGGCTTGCACTCGTGACGGTTCCTAAACTCTGCAGAGTTTTAGGCACAAGGGGTGTTCACCCAACCACTCGTGATGCCACCAATATGAGTCTTCATGTCCTTACATTTACTAAAACCATTTTCCTTAGAATTTCCCTTGAAATCCTAACTCCAACATATTCTCATTCATACCAATTTCACACTCAATTCCATCACACTGACTATCATGCATAAGGATTACATACAAGACTGGTCATTATCAGATTAATGCAATTAATACCGTATCAATTAGTCAAAAATAATGAAGGAGCCAATTTCTGTAAGGAATCTCGCTTAGGCTAGAGAGTCTCGCCTAAGCTAGAGAATTTGTCTCGCTTAGGCGAGTTACTCTCGCCTGGGCGAGACCTCTTACAGTGGCAAAATGAAATCCTGGGCGAACTCTCGCTCAGGCTAAATTGGCTCGCCTAGACGAGACGTTATCTCGCTTAGGCGACCTCAGCTCGCGTAGGCGAGACTTCGCGCAGTGACATAGGTGATCTTCTGGTATTTTCGCTCAGGCGAGAGCTGCTCGCCTGGGCAAAACTACCAGGAAATCTCATTTGTTCTTCACATGCAGACTCGCTCATAATCATCCAACAATCAATTTCACACACAAACAGTTTCAAATACGAATTTAACACATAATCAAGCAATTCAATCACTCATTAACATATTTCATACGAAATTTGGTGAAAAGTCAGCTTCCCTTACCTAATTAATGGAGAAAGCTTTGGGTGAAAGCAACTTAGAGAGGAGGGGCAGAATTCTTTAGTTTAACCTAGCAAATTCATCATTCAGACATGGATGAGTGAGCAACACTCGATTAAACTCAGAACAGGAACAAGATTTCGAGTTGAAATCTGGAATTGGACCTCAAAACGAAATTGGGAACTTACCTGAAGGAAGGAAGGCTAAGGATGGAGGCAACTTGAGGATTTTTCGTGGTCACTTCTCCAGAATCTGTTTCAGGAGCAAGAAGAAATTTGGTTAGGATTGAAGGTGGTTGTGTAGGGGATGATGGTGAAGTGGAGAGTGAAGTGTTCAGTTTGCTGGAATGAGGGGAAAAAGATTGGAATAATGGGTTATCACATAGTAGTTCCCTCGTACTCTATCCGCTATATAAATATTCGTCTTGTACTCATTTTTTTATGGACTTTACCCGCACATATCCGTGAATATGGATTTTTTTTTAACATCTCTGACTATATTCAATTAAATTAACTAAAATCTTAAAATTAAAATCACAACACTATATTATATAATAATAAAGTCTTTATTCTAATTTAATTTTGTTAAATTTTCCAGTTACTCATTCTATTAATATAAATAACTATAAATTATTTAATTAATAAATTTTAACTATTTTAAATAAGTAGAACAAACACGACTGTGGTAGAAAAATACAAAAAATTAAGGTTAAATTAAACGACCTATAAGGTGAGTATTGAAATTTCATATAAATGATTGAGGTGTAAAATGAAATGTGAGAGTCCTTCTTAAGAATCACATAATTTGAATGGAGCTTATTGTATTTTTTTTTTTTTGTAATTTGGTGTTGGACATTTATTAGGCTTTGTAATTGTATTTGTTCTGTTTGTTTGTATTGAACATTCTACATGTTTCATTTTTCTTGCAAATAAAGACCTTTTGTAGTTTTTTTTAAGAGGCTTACAAAATAGGCTTTAGTATCTTTTTTTTTACCCATGAGTACAAGATTCATGGTATATAAGGTTTAGTGTAGATTATTTTTAAATAATTTTCTTGAAGTGAGAATTCTATTTGTTCTTCATTAGAATTTTTGTTCCTTATTTTTAAATATCTCATTCAAAGTGGCAAATCATCCTCTTCTCGTTAATTTCTCTTGCTTATTTTAATTGTATTTTCCTTTTTAATTTAGCCAATCGTTCAATTAAAAATATCATAAATAATCCTACACATGCTTAGTTTTCCATCATTTGCTAATTATAGCTAAATCTTACATTTTTTTTAAAGTTAGTTTTAGGCCTTTTGTAATGTTTCCAAACTTTGGTGTGGTGGTATTCCACCACTTGCATGATGCTTTTTTTGGGGTGTTGTATATAATTTTGTTGTTGACTTGCTTCATTCATGTTACACAAGTACAACTCTTGATTTTGGATTGAATTGATGATTTCAGTCAATATGAGTACGTGTATGACTTCGTGTGATATAAGAGATGAGAAATGATTTTATTTAATCATATATTGAATCAGTGCACAGTAAAATTCATCGTGAGGCAGTTTATTATAAGGTGCATCAATCTTTCATGAAAGTGATGCATTCTATTTTTGACAAAGCTTACATGAAGAGATTGTAAGGTACATCAATCTTGCACAAATAGTTTCAGATTGTGTTCTTTTAGATAGATTTACTATTTCGAGAGAATACCAAGCACGAACTTAAGAAGGTTTTTTTCTATTCGTTTGTATTGATTTGGATGGAGGGCGGGGGGTGCAAGACTTCATATGCATGATTCAACTTTCATGCCATCTCCTTTCATGTGAAGATATTTGTGGTGGGGGGGGGGGGGGGAGACGTGTTTCTACAAAAACACCCTTGATTTAATATCACATTTATATGACGTGCATCGTTGTTAATTTTTCTATTGCTTATGCTTTGAGCTAAAGTCTTCAAGATTCCTCGACTATATAGGAAAGATACTTGACTTCAGATGAGACCATTCACAACTTTCGTTTGAATTTCTTTGACTATGCATAGGTGAGTGTCTTTAATGAGGCATTAAATAACAATGAATATATCAAATTGGTTGTTAGAGTATATGATAACCAGTGGAAGTTGTGCTTGGACAATCTTTGTTTGATGTTGGAGAGTGTGTGATGTAGCCTGGCTTCAATATGTTTCAGGTGAGTTACAGTAGATGGAATAAATATGGCGTCGTGTATTGAGTGTGTGGGAAGCGATATGCACTGGTGCTTGAAAAATAATTGGATTATATCAGACTAGGAAACATGAAAATTCATGTAAAACACCCGCGATATAGAAGATCTGTCAGTCTGCAGAGGCATTGAAATATCTTACAACATAGACAAGGAAAAAGAAGGGTGATCAGAGTATGGAGAAAAGATATAAAATATCTTTCTTTATGATTGTTTTTATATCTTTGTATAATTTTATTTCTTCAAATCATTTATTATTTAATCGTTTATTTATTTTATTTTATTTGACTAACATTTTTGTATAGATTTTATAATGACTAATTATTAAAGAAATAATTAAATAAATAATACTACTAATAATAAAAATATGAATAATATAATAATAATTATTGGAAAAATAAAACACTAAGACATATATATATATAAATTAACGAATATTAATCAAACCCAACAATTCTTAAAACAATAATAGATTAAAAAATAAATAAGGAAAGAATGAGAAGTATCCTGGGTTGAAAAATGCAGAACATTGTCTTTAGAGTGAAAATGCCCCTACTGCATATATCAAAACAAAATCACATGCGCTTCTCTACCAAAATTGTTTTGTGACTGGGTTGAATGTTTTTTTTTTATTTAATTTACTTTATTATGATTCTTGTCCACATGTGTGGTAGATTAAGTTTTTTTGTTTAACCTTTTACAAGTAACATGTTTGATTTCTTTAACTCACCAGCTAAATAAATTTAATTCTAAGCATTTTACTTATGTCTTTTATTTTTATTTTACTTTCTCATGGTCTTAATAAATTTTGGATATATATATTGGGGACTTTAGAAAGTTAGGCCATTTAATTAAATATGTGAAATTGATGTGTTGTTTCAAAAAAAATTTGTTCTCTTTTTTTTCTCTTATTTATTTATCTTTATTTATTTTTATTCATTATTATTATTATTATTATTATTATTAATTTGTATATATAATTTTTTCATTTTGGATTATTGAAATATGTGTTTATATTTCTTATTTGTATGCCCGAATATTGAATCCTAGGTAGACGACATTGTTATATATATATATATATATATATATATATATATATATGTCTAGATTTTTCTATTTGTTTGTAGGTAGAGATTTGGGTATGCATCATCCTACCTTCACACACTGTGTGCATGACATGAGTGGGTCCTATACCCGAGTTTGAGTAGCTTTAGAATTAGAGGGGATTGTGTAGTAGTGCCACGATGAATGTACTTCCCAAGAGGTCATTGTGAGAACCCCAACCAGAGTTTGTTCGCTTCATTTATACACATACCTCTTGTTGTTTACCAACTGTCATGGAAAATATTGTGAAGTGGGTCATAACTCTAGTGACCTTGATATTTAGGTATTAGGAAACCATCCTGGTGAGCGCATGTATTTTACCTTAGATCCATTAGGCGCCAAACCTCTCTTAAGGCATAAAGGTGGATATGCACATCTCTTTAACCCTAAACTTTTTTTTTCTATTAATTTTGAATTGGTAATAAAGTCATGCATGGCATATTATGCATCCATTTGTTTATGTTCTGCCATGTCATCTCATCATGTTTATTTGAATTTAGGACCAAAATTATAAAGCTGTGATTAAGTTTGGAAAAGTAAGTTAACATGGAATTTGGAGTCGGGGATCAGTTAGGATCTAATACTTTGAAGAAAAAGTTATCCATTAAGGTTGTAGTAAGTAATCTAAATAATTTGAGAGAAATAGTTGTTAGAATGGGAGCTTACAAAATATTGATAAATTGAAAATTGATAATACGTTTAAGATATTGGATTGTGGTTGAGTAAATTTCTATTATAAAATAATTATAGGATTTATTTTAGGAAAATGATAAAGATAATTAAAACAATTAATAGAAAACTTAATTATTAACATACCCTTAAAAGCAACTCACTACAACTCATTCCAAATTACAAAATCTAAAAGATAATTAAGACAAAGTATCCAAAATAGGTATTACATGGTAGACAATTGAACTAATCCAAACATTACTAAACTTTCTTTAGTAAATAATGTTTTGTGTTCTTCACCGAAGATCATAATTTAAAACTAATACATCGCAATAGAGTTAAAGAGGACTAAAATGGAATGAGAAAGATACCTAGAAGCAGAACAGGTGTTGAAATAAAGAAGAAGAAAAAAGTTAATAATGACTCTTTGCAGTTCTTTATATCCGCTGTAGGTATACGAAAGCAAGAAACAAAAAAAAATAACAAACTTGGAATTAATATACAAGGATGAAAAAAAGGGGAAAGAGTGATAGTGTGAATATTTTAGGACTTAGGATTAAATTAAATGGTGATAGTCTCTTTTCTCACACGAAGAAATATCATCACTTTTTATATTCATTTTTTATAAATATAGAAGAAAAAAGTATTGTACTATGTTTTTTTTTTATAATCGATTTTTCGTTGTTAGTTGATTATCATATATTTTTCTTTTAGTAATTACGACTCTTAAATTTTTATTAGATTATGATAAATTATTTTTGAGTCTTCAATTTAAAAAAAAAAAGTATATTGCATAGTAAAATGAAGGCTTAAATATATATTTGATATTCCTACTTTTGTTATTTTTATTCAATTTGGTTCTTATTGTCATTTTGTATTCAATTAAGTCCTCATTTTCGTCAAATTGTGATCAATTTGGTCCTTTTCACTACTAACGGTGTTTAAATAGTTAACATTTTTTAACAGTACATGTCACGTATCAGCTCATAGTTTTTTTGATTTTTTTTTTAAATTTTTTTAAACTTTTTAATTTTTTTAAAATTTTTTAAAATTTTTTGATTTTTTTTAATTTCAAAAAAATTGTCCACATGTCAAGTCATAATCGTGCCACGTGTCAGTTTGTGGTAGTATTATTTTTTTTGTTCAAATTCGCCCTTATATTCGTTATTTTTGTTCAATTTAGTCCCAATTTTTGTTAAAATAAATCAATTTTGTCCCTTTCAAATTGACAATAAATTTAATATCATTTATACAAATTATATTAATATTTTTTCTAAAATTGACATTTGAATTTATTATTTTTTAAATTCAATTATAAATTATTAAATTTAATTATAAATTGAATAAAATTCTTATATTTAATTGCTAAATAGAATATAATTATTTAAAATATTAAAGAATATAATTATTAATTTTTTTCTAATATTTATATTCTAAAATGCTTTAAAATTGATATATAAAAATATTTTAAATATTCAAAATATTTTATAAAAGTAAACTAATATCTGTAAAATGAACATTTAAATATAAAATATTTTAGATTTTAATATCTAAAATGCAATAAAAATATTAAATATTTTAAATTTAAATGTGTTAATATATATTTTTAAACTTTTAATAGTTATATTCTATTTAACAATTGAATCTAAGAATTATATTCAATTTATAATTAAATATTATAATTTATAATTGAATTTAAAAAATAACTAATAATAATGTCAATTTTAAAAATTAAATGGTTCTATTTTAAAAAAATTTGGTACTAAATTAAACAAAAATAACGAAAATAGGGACTAAATTGAACAAAAATAATGAATATCGGGACTAAATAGAACAAAAAGAAATAATACAACCACAAAATGACACGTGCCACTAACATTAACATGTGACACAATTGTGACTTGACACGTGGATAATTTTTTTTTAAATTAAAAAAATTAAAAAAATTAAACAAAAAATTAAAAAACCAAGAGCTGACACGTGGCATGTACTGTTCAAAAACGTTAACTATTTAAACATCGTTAGTGAAAATGACCAAATTGACCACAATTTGATGAAAATGAGGATCTAATTGAACACAAAACAAAAATAGGGACCAAATTGAATAAAAACAACAAAAATAGGGACCAAATGTATATTTAACCCTAAAATGAAACATGAATTTCTTATCTACAATATAATTATTTACATTGTAAAAAAAAGGTTTAATCACATGGAAGATCCTCTTTTCGTTACAAAATCTCAATTAGGTCCTCAACTTCTAAATTATCTCAATTAGGTCCTAATTTTTAAAAATTTGTTTCAATTTGGTCATCTTCATTAGGGCATCATTGACGATGTTAACTGTGTGTCACGTGTCAGCTCGTGTTTTTTTTTTTAAATCGTTTTTAATTTTTTTTACTTTTTTTTTCTTAAAAAATAGCTGACACGTGTCAAAATAGGGTTTTTTTAATTCTTTTTTTTTTAAAAAAAAAAACTAAAATGATGTAACATCACGTCCGGATATTACGAATTTAATAAAATAAAATAGAAATAATACATCAGCATCATTTATTTAGAATCTCAGGTAATAATAATGCCTCGTTTCCCAAAACACGGGAAATGTAAAACTTCATTAAATTACCAACAAGTTCATAAATACAAGACAATGGGTTTAGTCCAGTAGGCCATGAGCCTTTACATCATACATTAAAATAGAGTGATAAAAACATGAACATAAAAATTCCCAAAAACATCCCCTCTTCACAACTAAGCCTCACCAGCTCCACCTGCATCATCACCTGCTCACGTATACCACGTATATGATCATCGCCAAACACAAACAGATAGGGTGAGCTAACAGTTAAAATACACAAAAATATACCAAACACAAATATACATGTATAACTAATACAAATAATGCAACAATAGCACAACGCTTTCTTTATACTGCATGGACACAACCATACAGAGTATCCTTACTTTTCCCACAGAACCTTACTCAATTCCCATCACATGGCCACCACCATGTACACCGAAGCACCTAGTGGAAGACTCGTTACCTTCCCTACACATGGCCACCACCATGTATATTAAGTACATCAGGGAACCTCGTTCCATTTCTTTCACATGGCCACAACCATGTTAGCAGTGTTCTACATCTTATAGTAAGTATCTCAAGGTGCCTTGCTGCCACACCTATCGGCCACAACCGATAGAGCACGTGCGGAAACCATGCTACGGATCCCACACCGTAACGCCAAGTGGAGTTCTCAAATACGAAGATAGTCCGTAACGTCCTAGGACTACCAAACTCGTCAGCAACCACTGAGGAGGGCAATCTATTGGACCCATCCGTACTAGCCACAACCAACACACTCACACCGGCACACTCGCCAACCCGAGCCACAACTCAAAGTTCCTCGTGTTCATCAGCTATCCCAAGCCACAACTCGAGGGAAGTCATTATGGGCCACAACCCATAGAATTCCACGTACTTAACCCCTATCCTAAGCCACAACTCAAGGATATGTTCCGGACCACAACCCATGGAACACCAGCAAGCCCACCAAGAAGATATTTTAAAAGCCATGTAGAACACCTCTCACAAGTTTCATCTCGTCTTATAAACACGGTAGGTACATCTTCCTTAAACGTACCTCTTCACCCTTGCTTGCTTAATTCAAGAGTCTTTGTTTAACCATTAGGCGAGCTCATGCTCGCTTGGGCGAGACTCTCGTTCGCCCAGAATAAAAGTGCCTCGTCTAAGTGACGAGTCCCTCAAAACCACAGACCTTCCCTCGCGACCTCACTTAAGAGAGGATCTCGCCTGGGCGAGACATACTCCCGCTCAAAACACAATCACCCTCGCCTGCGCGAGTTGTTCAATCAAAACACACAATTGCATACGATTTCTCGCTTAGGCGAGTCTCACTCGCCTAAGTGAGATGAGCCCTCGCCCAAACCCCAAAACTCTCTGCCCGAGCGATGGCCACGAGCAGATTGTACATGCGTAATTGAACACGGAATAGATAATGCACAACCCTATTATTTTCATGCTTTTTGGCCAAAGTTCAATAAAACAGTACCAAAACCTCATTGATTACTTGGTCGCTTCAGACCTCACTATCCACTCTCAATTTTTCGCACTCCTAAGATTCTTAGAAAACACTCTACCCCTTTCATATTCAAACCACACTAACTTTTTAGCAAAAAGAAAGTTAAATTTGAGTCCACAAAGGTTTGAACCCATGACCTTCCTTATGCCAAACCAAAGCTAAACCACCAAGCCAACTTATGTTTCTTGCTAACATATACAATTCAAGCATTATCTCATACGGACTGTGGCCCAACATATTATTAAAACATTAACAACAAAAATACACATTATTGGCATACATAGGACTCAAATCCAAGTCCTCTCACACAAACACAGTACTCTCAACCACTTGAGCTGTACTTTTCCACGTCACACATAATAGAAGTTAATGTCAAATTATAATTTTGCCACGTGTCAATTGTTTATGTGAAAAATCTCGATTTGATCTTGTATTTGTTATTTTGTCTCAATTTAGTCTTAATTTCTTTTTAAACTAGAGTAATTTCATCCCTTCCAAATTGAGACAAAATTTAATTTTTATATAAATATTATTATTTATTTTTTTGTTATAATAGATAATTTTAATTAAATTAAGTTTATTTAAATTTAAATTTTGCATTGACCTTTTTTAAAATTTTGTTTTAATAATTTCTAGACTAATTTATAAATTTAAATGTAAAATTTTCCCAACAATTTTATAAGAATTACAAACATTTGAATTTTGTAACTTATATAAAACTATTTTAAAATTTTACATTTGAATTTATAAATTTGTTTTATATATTATTAAAACAATTTTTTTAAAATAAAGTTCAATGCAAATATTTATAAAACAACTTTATAAATTTTATAAATATTTATATGAAAGTTAAATTTAGTCTCAATTTTATAAATATCTATTATAATAAAAAAAATTATAATATTCATATAAAGATAAATTTAGTCTCAATTTGGAAAAGATGAAATTAATCTAGTTTAAAAAGAAATTATGACTAAATTGAAATAAAATAACAAATATAAGGATAAAATCAAGATTTTTTTCATAAATAATTGACACGTGGCAAAATTATAATTTAACACCTGGCAATTTCTTTTAAATTAAAAAAAAACTATAAGCTGACACGTGTCAACTATTTTTTTAAGATAAAAAAGTAAAAAAAAATTAAAATAAAAATTTAAAATAAAAAAAATTATGAACTAACACGTGACACATAATTCTATTAAATTAACTAAAATCTTCAAATTAAAATCACAACACTATATTATATAATAATAAAGTCTTTATTCTAATTTAATTCTGTTAAATTTTCCAGTTACTCATTCTATTAATATAAATAACTATAAATTATTTAATTAAAAAAAATATACCGTATTATTAGAATAAAGTATGTTTACTAAAATTATTTAATTAATAATTTTTAACTATTTTAAATAAGTAGAACAAACACAAAAAAATTAAGGTTAAATTAAATAACCTATAAGGTGAGTATTGAAATTTCATATAAATGATTGAGGTGTAAAATGAAATGTGAGAGTCCTTCTTAAGAATCACATAATTTGAATGGAGCTTATTTTTTTTTTTTTTTGTATAATTTGGTGTTGAACATTTATTAGGCTTTGTAATTGTATTTGTTCTGTTTGTTTGTATTGAACATTCTACATGTTTCATTTTTGTTTCAAATAAAGACCTTTTGTAGTTTTTTTAAGAGGCTTACAAAATAGGCTTTAGTATTTTTTTTTATCCATGAGTACAAGATTCATGGTATATAAGGTTTAGTGTAGATTATTTTTAAATAATTTTCTTGAAGTAAGAATTCTATTTGTTCTTCATTAGAATTTTTGTTCCTTATTTTTAAATATCTCATTCAAAGTGACAAATCATCCTCTTCTCGTTAATTTCTCTTGCTTATTTTAATTGTATTTTCCTTTTTAATTTAGTCAATCGTTCAGTTAAAAATATCATAAATAATCCTACACATGCTTAGTTTTCCATCATTTGCTAATTATAGCTAAATCTTACATTTTTTTTTAAGTTAGTTTTAGGCCTTTTGTAATGTTTCCAAACTTTGGTGCGGTGGTATTCCACCACTTGCATGATGCTTTTTTTGGGGTGTTGTATATAATTTTGTTGTTGACTTGCTTCATTCATGTTACACAAGTACAACTCTTGTATACATTTTTGTATACATTTTATAATGACTAATTATTAAATAAATAATACTAATAATAATAAAAATATGAATAATATAATAATAATTATTGGAGCAATAAAACACTAAGACATATATATAAATCAACGAATATTAATCAAACCCAACAATTCTTAAAACAATAATAGATAAAAAAATAAATAAGGAAAGAAGGAGAAATATACTGGGTTGAAACATGCAGAACATTGTCCTTAGAGAGAAAATGCCCCTACTGCACATAACAAAACAAAATTATATGCGTTTCTCTACCAAAATTGTTTTGTGACTGGGTTGAATGTGTTTTTTTTTTTATTTACTTGATTATGATTCTTGTCCACATGTGTGGGAGATTAAGTTTTTTTGTTTAACCTTTTACAAGTAACATGTTTGATTCCTTTAACTTTGTTAGTAAAAAACCAACACGGCAAGTACACCAGTCGCACATAGCAAGTAATAAGTATTTTATCATTCTCTCCTAAGGGACTTGTGCAACGCATGACAACTCTTGCAATTCACGACTCAATTAGACACAAAGTTCACACAAACACAATGGAAACTCTTTCTGTATTTTATAAAACAGTTGGTGTGCAACAAGAAATTAACATAGTGTATATACAATTTGTCAAGATTAGACTTCAACCATTTCATTCTCATGCATTCTAAATTATCCCAATTCCATATTCATGTTAAAATCAATTCACAAGAATACTCAAATCCTATTCCTAGAGCCTTTGAGCCTATGATTACTCATCAAATTTCAATTCCTTGAATCCTCAACAAGTGAAATCATGCATTAATTTCAAGAATCTAAGATTACTAATGAACCAAGTTCTATTTCTAGATACAAGTATCCATTAGGTATTTAATTTCAAATCTAGATTCTAAAGATGTTTCCCAACACCTCAAGAATCACAAATCAAGCATGGGAACAATCCACATCAAGCATTAAGCATGGAAATCAAATACTAATATGAATTGGAAAAGCATATAAATTAACAACACAATTTTTCACAAGAATTTAATGTTTTACATCTAATCTCAACAAATAGAAATTGCTCTCCATGGTGGAGAACCTAGGGTTTTACAAAATTGAAGAATAGGGAAGAAATTGGAACCATAAAGTAGAAACAATCTCTCTTCCAAGGTTCTTGAATATTGCTCAATGGTTCAATTGCGCCTCCGATTCGCATCTCTGCCTTCAATTTCGTAGCCCATCATCCTCTCCAACCCAAAAGGGGTAAAAACTCCATGAATGAAGAAGGAAACCCAAGAAGGAGAAGGGAGAGTTTTCCAACACCCCTAATAGCCTCCAAGAGCCTCTCCCAAGTACCCAAGGTGTTTCTCTTCGTACAAAATGAGGAATTCCCTAATACTCTCGTAGAAACATGATTAAATAATCATATTCGCTGGGGTTGATAATCTTGTCCAACGGCTTCATTCTCGCCCAGCGAGGCCTAAAATTGACGTTCTCAGACATGTAACTTGCTGGACGAGCCATATTTTCGCTCAGCTACTCGAATATTGCAGTTCTGGTCTGTCATTTTCGCCCAGCGAGCAACCAGATCGCCCAGCGAGTGACCCTGGCGCCCAATTGTCTTTTTTGGCCTTCCAAGGGTGGTCCAAGGCAGTATATACATATAGGTGAGTCCTTTCTCCATGTTTGCAATGCTGATCTCGGTGCCCCTCGACATGAGTATTTGTTTAAAACTCAATCTTTCATGTCCAATCATTTTCGTCAATTAAAAAAAATTAAAAAAATTAAAAAAAAATTAAAAAAAATTAAAAAAAAATTAAAAAACTAGGAGCTGACACATGGCATGTACTGTTCAAAAACGTTAACTATTTAAACACCGTTAGTGAAAATGACCACAATTTGACGAAAATGAGGATCTAATTGACCACAAAACGAAAATAGGGACCAAATTGAATAAAAACAACAAAAATAGGGACCAAATGTATATTTAACCCTAAAATGAAACATGAATTTCTTATTGACAATATAATTATTTACATTGTAAAAGAAATGTTTAATCACATGGAAGTTCCTCTTTTCATTACAAAATCTCAATTAGGTCCTCAACTTCTAACTTTTCTCAATTAGGTCCTATTTTTTTAAAAATTTGTTTCAATTTGGTTATTTTCGTTATCAGCTCGTGATTTTTTTTTTAAATCTTTTTTTAATTTTTTTACTTTTTTTTCTTAAAAAATAGCTGACATGTGTCAAAATAGGGTTTTGCCACGTGTCAGCTTGTAGATTTTTTTTAATTCTTTTTTAAAAAAAAAACTAAGCTGTCACGTGTCAAATTAAAATTTTGCCACGTGTCAATTGTTTATGTGAAAAATCTCAATTTGGTCCCTGTATTTCTTATTTTGTCTCAATTTAGTCTTAATTTCTTTTTAAACTAGAGTAATTTCATCCCTTCTAAATTGAGACAAAGTTTAATTTTTATATAAATATTATAATTATTTTTTTTGTTATAATAGATATTTTTAATTAAGTTAAGTTTATTTAAATTTAAATTTTGCATTGAACTTTATTTAAAATTTTGTTTTAATAATTTCTAGACTAATTTATAAATTTAAATGTAAAATTTTCCAACAATTTTATAACAATTACAAACATTTGAATTTTGTAACTTATATAAAACTATTTTAAAATTTTACATTTGAATTTATAAAGTTGTTTTATATATTATTAAAACAATATTTTTAAATAAATTTCAATGCAAATATTTATAAAACAACTTTATAAATTTTATAAATATTTATATGAAAGTTAAATTTAGTCTCAATTTTATAAATATCTATTATAATAAAAAAATAATTATAATATTTATATGAAAGTTAAATTTAGTCTCAATTTTGAAAAGATGAAATTAATCTAGTTTAAAAAGAAATTATGACTAAATTGAGATAAAATAACAAATACAGGGACAAAATCAAGATTTTTCACATAAACAATTGACACATGGCAAAATTATAATTTGACGCGTGGTAGTTTTTTTTAAATTAAAAAAGAAATAAAGCAAACACGTGTCAACTATTTTTTTAAGAGAAAAAGGTAAAAAAAAATTAAAAAAGATTTTAAAAATTAAAAAAAAATAAAAAAAACTACGAGCTGACACGTGACACATAATTAACGTCGTCAATGATGCCCTAACAGAAAGGACCTAATTGGAACAAATTTTCAAAAAATAGGACCCAATTAAGATAATTTAGAAGTTGAGGACCCAACTGAAATTTTGTAACGAAAACGGGGACCTTCCATGTGATTAAATGTATGTATATATATATATATATATATATATATATATATATATATATATATATATATATATATATATATATATATATATACACACACACACACTTTATATATGTGTGATTTCTCTTATAGCTACAATTACACTCGCTTTTATTGTATTAGTGACAGTAATTAAATATAAAAATTTTGAATGTATTATTTTGACTCCTCCAAAAATATTGGTCAAGTTTGCCATTGGTTTTGCAATTCAATCCAAGCAAAAACATCAATGCCTCACCAAAATATATACAGAAAAACTCTCGAAACTCATAAATTGGAAAGAAAAGTATCGAAAAACTAAACCGAAGAAAGAAACACAGTTCTAATCCTAATACAAGTTCAACAAATAGAACAAAAGCAACATCAACATAAATAGAAAGAAAAAATAATAATCATAAATGAGGATAAAATTATTAATACACATACGCAATATGAGATTCAAAGAATAAAATTTGTCAAAACTCTAATAAAGAAGAACTTTAGAATAAAAGGAAGCGAGAAGAGGCAATGAGTGAAATCAATATATGAGAAGTCATAGAAGATAAAACAAGATAATACAAATCAAAATTGATCATAAGAGAATAAAGATAATTAACTATTTTCTTTTTCCTAAACAAAATTATAATTTATTGAAAAATGTTTTAAATCATTAAATATTATTTTTTTACTAATAAAAATTATTACACACATACTCTTATAACAAATTTTATAGAAGAATACTAATACTAAAGTAATTCTTTTTTTTGGTCTTTTATTTTTGGAGGCCTGAAACAAATATTTTACATTCTTCGATTTTGAATCAGTCGTCATCAAAATCTTTAGAAATATTCCAAGTAAAACTTCATTGTATATCTAACAAGTACTATATCTATTTTCTAGTAAAATACCAAATATTAAACTAGCAATATTTTCCAAATTATTGTTCATATATCAAGTATTCCCCAAACAACTTCTATATAAACTAATATAAGATACATATTTGATTCTAATTTCTCTAGCATGAAAATTAATAGTTTTGAAGTGATATAGAATAAGAACAGAGATTTTGTCCATTTAAAAAAAAACTCAAATAAAAAATTTTAAGTTAAAAAAAATAACTTAAAAGATAAAATTAATAAAATAATTATTTTAATTTAAAAAAATATTAAAAGATAAAATTAGAAACCAAATATAAAAAAATGAACCCTCCTTTTATACAAGTATAAATATCTATTTATTGATTTTTTTTAAAATAAAAATAATGTTTTTAAAATTTAAAATACTGTAAAAAATTATATAATTAACATATAAATAAATATTCTAATTTTTTTAATAATTTAAAAAGTATGTGAAGCATCCACTTCCACACACAGTTTGGGAATGCCAAATTAATATACTTAAAATTTATAAAGTTGTTTTTAATATGAACACCATTTTAAATACACTCTCCCATTCTCTTGTATAATGTTCCAAAAAATTAATATCAAACTTATCCACCATGTGTAATTTTTTGAACCTTAAGAAAATGACTCCTCTAATTGAATTATTAGCATAATGTTTTAGTTTATGTATGGAATTTAAATTTGTTTTTATTTTCACCTTCCTAGGTAGTTTTCCTTTTATTACTTTTAAAAAATAATTATATACTCTTTTATTCTTCATCAATCAACCGACCTATTCTTTTTGTAAATTTGAAATTCAAAAATATTTTATCATAATTTAATGAAAAATTCAAAGATATACCTAATAAAAGAAAACTATGCTAATCCAATCACAATTGAAAATTGGTTATAAAAAAACGCATAGTATATTATGTTTTCTTCTATATTAATAAAAGGTGAACATACAGAGATAAAAATAATAATATTAACTATATTAAACTAATATTTCACTAGCAAGTGAAATAAAAAAGTGTTTTTTTTTCTTCAAAAATTGAAGAAAACATATGAAATAACAACAAAATATTGAGTTTGTCTTTAACCTTTTTTTCCTTAAAAAAAAAAGAAAATAGGTGAAATTGAGAGATGGGTATAATATGTAAAAAAACTCAAGAGACAATGTATAAAAAAAAGTATCTTAATAGATA
This sequence comes from Vigna unguiculata, assembly GCF_037176805.1. Taxonomy (NCBI): domain Eukaryota; kingdom Viridiplantae; phylum Streptophyta; class Magnoliopsida; order Fabales; family Fabaceae; genus Vigna; species Vigna unguiculata. The sequence continues at coordinate 5,506,520 of NC_140792.1, read as the reverse complement.
GTTTTATTTTTTATTATATTTGATTTTATATTTTAATATTTATTAACATTAAATGTTATGTTTCACTAAAAAAGGATTATTTATGTTTTTGATTATATTTTAAGTTTCTGCTACATTTGAAAATTTTTAATTGATTAGTGATAATTTTTGTGATTTATTGAGTGACGTAATTATTATATTGTCATCACATATCATTTTATTATTTTAAAATTTTGTAATTCTATAATATAATTTATAAATTTACAACTATATGATTTTATATTTTATAATTTAATAATTTTTATATTCTAATTTAAAATTATATAATTATAAACTTATATAATTATGATATAGTAAGATAATAATAACGTTAACTCTTCAACAGTCACGTCTAGAGATGGCAAATAAACTCGTGCCCGTGGGTATCACCCGAACCCGTTCCCGTTTTGACGGGGAATCCCCGCTTTGACTGGGTATGGGTATGGGTATGGGTAATACCGAAATTTTCAACTGGGGATGGGAATGGGGATGGGGATATATATATACCCGCCCAAATACCCGTCCCCGCTTAAATTACTAAACTATTTATAATTTATTAAATAATCTAAAAAATATATATAAATAAATAATATATTTACACATAAAATATAATATAATATAATATAATATAATATAATATAGTATATATACATATAAATAAAATATACTTTTATATATATATATATATATATATATATATATTTACACATATACATGTAATGTAATATAATATAATATAATATAATATAATATAATATATATACATAATAATATAATATAATATATATAATATATACGTATAAAACAAATTAATCATTTAACTAGTGAGATCTTTTATAAACAAATTTATAACATTACAAATTTATAAAAATTTAAAAGAAATATATATATATATATATATAAAAGCATAAAATATCTACGCATATACATATAATATATATACATAATAATATAATATATATTATTATATTTATATTATTATATAATATAATATAATATATACTTAAAATAAATATATATCTATAAAAATATATATATATATATATATATATATAAACATAAGATATCCACACATATAATATATATACATAGTAATAATAATATAATATATAATATAATATAATATATATAAATAATTATATATATATATAAACATAAGATATCCACACATATAATATATATATATACATAGTAATATAATATATAATATAATATAATATAATATATATATATATATAACATATTTCTCATTCTCTTTGTTTTTTGTTATACACTTTGTTTACTCTCTCAATTGTCTGGTTTGTTTTTCAAGATTTAATTTTGAAGGTAATTTTTCTTCTTCTTCTTATTACATAATTTTTACTCTCTGTACATGGTTATGTTCAAATAGGTGTTCCTCAATTTCATTCTATGAAATAATTTTTAGGTTACACATTTGATTATCTTTATTTATTTATTTATTTTCATGAAAATGTTTGACTCTTATTTTGTAGCTCTTCTTTTTGTTACTTTGGTTATACACTTTTTTACTCTCTTTTAATTGTTTGGCTTGTTCTTTAAGGTTTAAGCAGATCTTCAAGGTACTTTTCCTTTTATCATAATCTTAATTATACATTTTTTTCCGTTATGTTATGTTCAAATGGATATTCTCAAATTTGGGTCACACATTTAATTATCTTTACTCCTTTATGATAATTTTATTTATTATTTATTTTTTGTTTTATGATAATGTTTAATTCTCAATTTTAAGTGCTCAATTGCATAAATCCTTAATTTAATTCAAGATCAAAAGATGAAGAATCTATGTTTAAATTTGAATTATTATTAATTTAATTTTGTTATTTGTGCTATTTCGTTTAAGTGGTATAATATAAATTTTTAATAGTATAAAAATTTTAGTAATGTGTAATTTTTTAGCTTTTATATAATTATTTGAATTTTATTTAGTTGTTATTTGATACTTTAATTTGAGATTTATACTATTATAATATTTTTCTTAATATTTGACATCATGAAAATCAAAAAGAGTATGTTATTTTAATATTGAATATTTTGATAGTATCATGATTCCGTTGGTGTGATTTTTAAATTTTTTTTATAAAAAATATTTAATTGATATATGGAACAATAAAAAAATAGGTATGGGTATGGGTATAAGAAAATACTCGTTACCCGGTGGGGATGGGGATGGGTCAAAAGTTGTATACCCGTTGGGTTTGGGGATGGGGATGGGGATGAATTTTTATTATGGGGATGGGGATGGGATCATGATACCCGTACCCGCCCCGTTGCCATCCCTAGTCACGTCATCTCATTAATCACGAAAGTTAATTGTAGAGTCTCAAATGAAAAAATAAAATTGATTGAATATTCAATAAATCATCCAATTAACTAAAAAAGTTAATATCAGACACTCAATTAAAAGAATTAAATTTAGTGATTACATAATGAAACACAAAAATTTTATCAGAAACTTAATTGAAAATTTTTAAATTTATCAATGACTTAAAACATAACTAAATTTAAAAAAATAAAAAATAATTTAATTTTTAATATGTATACATGTAATTTAAATTTTTTTAATAAATATTAAAAATTCAATACATAAATTTAAAAAAAAAAAAAAGGGGGCCATGCCCCTGCCTGTAAAGCTCCACCACTGTCCACACACATTCCACGCTTAACCCGTGTCTTCCACCATCCTCAATTTTTTTCATTTAAATTATGATACTATTTTATATTTGTACTCTTTCATACAATATAAAATAAATATTATAATATAATTCATATAATCATATTTTTTGTATTTTAATTTTGACACTTTACTCCTACAACATATTTTTAGGTTGAGTCCCTCTTTTAAAAACCCCAATAATACCCTTAAGATGAGGGGAATATAAACAGAAGGAATAAAATGTTAAATTAATGGAATAAAAAAGAAAAATAAAACACTTTGTTCCATGGTTGTAAGCATAACTCATACATATTAAGAATTTATTAAAGTAATTATTTTACTTTAATAAATTAGATTAGTTTCCCTTTTATTGTTTATTGCTTTGGCACTGAGCAAAGTTATGATCCAAAGCTTAGAATGTTTTATCTCAATGATAATCATAAAGCACGAACTCATCTGAAATGAGGAGTGTGTATTTTTCTTGGAATCATAAAATGATGAAAGAGTTATATATAAGTTGAAAAAAGACTAAGAGAATGAACAATTCAACAAAAAATATTCATCATTCTATAAATTTACAGTACAAATAAAAATGAAATGTTGAGTGATACAAAAGAGAAAGAACAGAAACACAACCTAGTTCTACAATTCTTAAACATGTGACAGAAATGAATTAACTACAAAATAGGTAACAGCAGTTGAATTTTGAGTGTATTTTGGTGAACTTGTACCTATTTCCATGTCAACATTCTCTGCATCATCAAAGTTACGAGAAGAAGATGAAGTTGCAAGGAACATAAAGCAGTTGAGAAATGCTGTGAGAATAAACATTGGTTCCAACTTGGAATTGAGAACCATCCAATATTAAATACATATACTCAATATAATAATATATTATAACAGAACATGGATTCCTAGGATCATATCCTATGTAATGATGATAAACATCAAATTGCCATGTCAGACACTTAAGATAAGAGTTAGAATGACACTTGCTCTCTTTATTTTTAGAGTAACACATTTCACACGTCTCTGAGATGTTTCTTGCGTGTTAAAAAGGAATCTCCTATATCTTTTTTTTTTTCATTTTATTTATAAGCAATTAAAAAAATACTTATACATAAATAAATGTTAACTTTATAGAATAATATTTTAAAAATGTTTTAATTATGATTAATATTTTATTACTTTTTATTTTATGACCAAAACATTTTGAAAGAGTATTAAAGAGTCAAAAGGATTTAATATAGTTTATTTATTTATTTTGCTCGTTGAATGAGTGAAAATAATGTGATGTAGGTGGGAAGAGAATTGAAAGGTGGGAAAGGGATTGGCGTAGAAACGAGATTTAAGTCCCATTAAAAGAATAGTAATAAATAGATATAATGGTTAAAATTATTAATTGTAAAGATTAAAAACCATAAAATAAAATTTTTAATCGTTAAAATAATTGTCAAAATTATGTCGAAAATAATTTATGATAGAAAATTTTACTCTATTTTTATAATCTTTTATCATATTCTAACCATTAAAAACTGTTACAAAAGTATATTATATTTTATTATCATTTAACATTTAACATTTATTACAAGTTTAAAATTGTCAAAAATAATTTACAACATTTTAAAAAAAAATTAATTATTAATTAATTTTCATGAATTTTATAAATAATTAAATTATATATTTCATTTAAAATTATTGTTTCAGATTATAAAAATAGTATTAATAATTAAATTTTCATTTAACTTAAACATGATAATTTTTTATATACCACACACAACAATATACAATAGAAATTTTTAAGATGATTATAGAAATGGAGAGGACAAGTAATGATATTAATGGAACACTTAATAAACAATTAAGAAATATTTGAAGCAATGATATAATTAGTCATATGAGAGAAAGGAGGAAATTTAAATTAATAGTCATGTCATTCTTCTTCTGCTCATCACTATTTTTCAACAAACAATATTCTGAGTAGCCTACATATCAGATAGAGCAGCTGCAAGACTTTGAAGCTGAGGCAACATGTAAAGTGAGAAATGGTACTAAAAATAAATCTGTGAAATGGAAACCTCAAATTTGAATATTTCTTCAGCACTGAGATTGGTTCGGCCTCCAACTATTTTCATTCCAAAATTCTAAAGCTGATATATTTGTGAATCTTTTCTTTATCTTTATACATGATTCTTCTGGTTCTTTATTACTACATAATGGAAGAACTTGAAGCACACTTAGCTCTGAAATTATTATGATCACAGTTATTAAGAAACACATGCCACACATAAATCAAACCATCCTCAAGCAATATTTATGATGTTTTAAATAGTAATCATATAATATCCCCTATCCACATTCAATTCCTGACACCTATTTTACTTTGTGTAACTAGTAACTACTACTACCATGTATGACTATAGAAAAGGGAATAACACCAGGAAAGTCAAGCTGCACCTTCACCGAGAAAGAATCTAGAAATACGATTAGTTTTCCCAAATCAAATAAACTTAAGCACCACAAGAATCAATCCTTCCTTGTTTGCAAACTAAACTGCAACAAAATATTCTAAACACAGGAATTCAATCATCAACCTTGCTACAACATTTTTCAGCATCCAAAGTACACCAGGACATTTGAAATATCACAATACAGGTCTATGCATAAACTCACCATCATTCGGCACACAGTTTGCATCGGAGACAGAACAAAGTAGCAGACACAAAAGATGCAATCAAAGGAAGATAATCGTGAAAACAATAAAGTAGAATGATAGAACTAGGCTTTACCTCAGTTAACCATGGGCAAAAATCGGCTTGAACATATTAGAAGTGCGTTAACCTTTTCAAACCATTCAGTTACATATATATATATATATATATATATATATATATATATAGATAGATAGATAGAGAGAGAGAGAGAGCTTCCCTGTCCACTAATCAGCTACACCATAATCAAGGTTGAGCTCGCCCATGGGAGGGATATTCTCCATTGCAAATAGCGTAAGGTGTGGGAACATCAATTGTTGTGTATTCATCTAATGCACCAGCTGTAAAAGATAATCAGTTCTTACTAATCTTTGCTCATGTTTCATGTAGTTCAAGCTGCTTGTTCTTAAGGTGGACTATGTGGAATTATCAGTCAGATGAATAGGCATCTTCTTTTTCATCAGCTCCTATTTATTGTGTATTTGTTTCTTTGTAATAACATAAAAAAAATATCCTTCTTTTATTGTGTATGCTATGTTTCGTTCTAGTAACTGCTAAGCATTCTTTTTCTAACAAATTCTTAGTGGATTTCTAGTATTTTTTAAAGGATAAATTTTGGACTAATACTAGAATTTCATGGTGATTAGCATGTTCTTTGCCACCTTTTCCGTTAGATAAAATGGTAATATAATTTATTTGATACACAAGTCAAAGGTTTTCTTTGGGTTAAAAAACCATTAAACTATTTTCATAGAAGTTACAAAATATTTTTATAAACAATCTTAATTTTCTTCCGTTTAGGCAGTAAGGATTAACATTTTTTATTAGGGGAGTGGGCACAATAATGTTTGGTATCTAGGATATCTTATAGTTAGAGAAATTAATTGTCCTTCATTAAAACATATTTTGCTTATTGATACCCTGGTCTTAGGTGTAGGTAACTAGGTAGCAAGCCACAAACAGGTAAAAATAAATTAATTTTAGCAATGTGTCTCAATTATTGGCTTGATTTCTCACACATGCAATATTTAAAGAAACAAACTATCAATGACCGAAGATACAGAGACAAGAAATTAGGAGGAAAATGTCGATATGTATTAAGTTCTTAATATTCTAGAACAAGGTTTATTTCCTCATGTATGTGTTCTCACTTCAAACATTGAAATAATAATGAGCTTACCCTTCAAGATAGTACAACAGAAAAAGAGCAAATTTTGTGTAACAATGCCCTATAAGCTTGAAACTGTCGATTATCAATTCATCTTTAAACTGAAGGACTAGTATTAAGATTAAAATGAAATCCTACCAGTAATCCCCACAGGAACATTTTCCTTCTCTAAAGTGATGAAAACAATTGGAATCTCTCAGAATGATATGACGAGCGAAAATTCCTGATATATATTTCATAGCGGAATGACAATCTCCACAAACTCTGAGATTCTTAAATATCCGAATTGCTGCACCTGGTGGAGAAGCGAGTAATCCAAAAGCAACAGCCAATTTTTCACTGTGGTAAGCAAGACCAACCTCCATTCCCTCCCTATCCATATCATGCAAAGAAAAATTCATATCTGGAACATAACCAGCTTCCTTAATTCTTACTATAATTTCATCAATCTTGGAATAAATCTCAGCTTCCCTTGGATGTCCTCTATCTTCAGAACTGAATGTATGCACTCTGCTGTTCATCTCTATCCAACTGCATCCAGGCTCTTTCACTATTCCTTTTGATTTCATCAACCTTCTTATTTTCGCAGCAGCATCCCATTTACGAGCTGCAGAATACATGTTTGACAACATAACATAAGGCATAGCATTCATGGGTTCCAACTGAAAAAGATTTGTAGCTGCCCTCTCTCCCAATTCTAAGTTACCATGCACTCTACATGCGGCAAGGAGTGCCTTCCATACAGTGGCATCAGGTTTCACTTCCATTTGATTTAGTATTTCTTTAGCCTCATCGAGCTTTCCTGAGCGTCCAAAAAGATCAATCATGCAGGCATAGTGTTCAGGGCCAGGATCTATTCCATAAATCCTTTTCATTTGCTCAAAATATGCACGTCCTTCATCCACAAGACCTGCATGACTACAAGCAAATAATAATCCTATAAACGTGATAAAATCTGGTTTCGTGCCACAAGAAACCATAGCATCATAGAATTTTAAGGAATGTCTTCCTTTACCATTCTGTGCATAACCAACAATAAGAGCTGTCCAAGTAATTACATCCCGGACATGCATTGAAACAAAAATTGCATCAGCATCATCCAGGCAGCCACATTTTGCATACATGGTTACAAGAGAATTATCCACTGATAGTGATGATCTTAGACCTGACTTAATAAAGTCGGAATGCACTTGTTTACCAAATTCTAGAAGAGTCAGTTCTGCACAAGCACTCAAAATACTTGCGACAACAAATTGATCAGGATTTATCCCAGCAATTCTCATGTCACGAAAAATCTTCAGGGATTCCTCATGGGAGCCATTTTGTGCATAACCTGTGACCAGGGAGGTCCATGAGATGACATCTTTCTCGAGCATCTTTTCAAATACAGCATATGCACAATTCAACTCCCCAGTTTTGGCATACATATCAACAATAGCATTGCTAACAAGCTTATAGTTCCCAAATCCAGTTTTGATAACCAAACAGTGAACAGATTTTGCATCAATTCTACCTATTATGCAACAATTCAGAATAGATGGAAATGTATAGTCATCAATCTTCATATTTCTTGCATGCATTTTTTTAAACAAGAGAAGAGCTTCCTCTTCAAACCCATGTCTTACACACCCAACTATCATAGAGTTCCATGAAACAACATCATCATCATCCATATTTTCTAATACCCTTTTTGCACTACTTAAATCTCCACATTTTGCATACATATCGACCAACGCACTTTGAACATATACATTGCACCCAAAGCCATTCCGCACAATACAACCATGCACCTGTTCCCCAAAACAATGAGCTGAAACTGCAGAACATGCTGTCAATATGCTAGGAAATGTAAACTGATTAGATGCAACCCCTTCTGCATGCATATAACAAAAAAACTCAATTGCCTTAAGGCCATCGCCGTTTTGAGCATAACCAGTAACCATGGCAGTCCACAGGACATGATTTCCCTTGTCAAAGGCCAAACCCTTAAAGAGAATCTCAGCTTCCGAAACATGTCTGCACTTTGCATACATGTCAACAAGGCCAGTGACAACATACACATTGGACTCAAATCCATTCTTTACCACATACCCATGAATCATTTTTCCATTTTGGATCAAACACAATGCAGAACACACCCTCAGGATACTTCCTAAAGTGTACTGACTTGGTTTTTGTCCCTCCAACCTCATCGACCTAAACAAACCAAAAGCCTCAGCTTCACACCCAAATCTACAATATCCCGATATGAGGGAGGACCAAGTGATAGAACTTCTGCTTGAAAACCCATTCAAGAGTTCTCTTGCTTCAACCAATCTTCCCACATTAACATAACCAGATATCATGGTGTTCCATGTATACTCATCCCTTTTAGTCATTTTATCAAACACTTTTCGGGCATCGTCAATTCGACCAGATTTTGACAACCCATTTAGAAGCTGATTGGAATGAAGTATAGATTGATAGGAATCGGTAATGCTGGTGTGGATTGAGCGAAGAAACGACATACTCCTAAATCGGTGACATGGGTTGTAAGAAAAGGCCACAAATTTTGAGTCCAACTTGAGCATAACCATTTTTTGCACTCTTCTTTCATCAGTTTCCTTCAACAGCTAGAGATCACCAGAAACAGAAGAAGATATATTTTAAGTCTGCCTTTTCAATATCATTTAGATTTTACAAAAACAGGACTCGTCTTTTATTTATTTTCGTGCATGCATACACACATGAATGCATGCGATTTATTTTAGTCAAAGATAGGTCAAACATGGAACATTAGGAATCTAGCGAAATCTTATTTCTGAAATTACAAGACTGAGTCTTTTAAAAATTTTAAAGATAAATGGAGGTTTTCTTATATATATGTTTACAAGAATTGTCTTACAAATATATAAACTTTTAAAAGAACATAAATCTAGTATTTCATGAATATCAACAAAAGGAAAAATATAAAATTGTTGTCTATTGGTAACTTTATTCCAATAAAAAATATTATGTACTTATATGATAAGTATGATGATAACAAATCACAACATCAAATTAGGACAAGCTAATTTCAATATACTCAAGTCAAAAAAACAATACTACTAAAAGTTACCTGGGTTTGCCAAAATTAATACAAAATCAATATCAAGGTTAAGTGCTGCAACAGCTAGCGCAAGGCATTCTCCTAAAGATTCTCCAAGAAGATATATGGGCCCATTTCGTGACATTGATATTCCAACCTAAGTGTTATCTCAATTATTTTCACAAAGTCTGCAAGAGGGAAATATAACAAATAATAAATTATGCTTTTATATATCATTGAAAGATTGCATAAATTTTCAAAAAATGTAAGGAAATAATATGTGAACCTATTTTTCACTACAATAAACATGCTCCTAAACATTTTAAGAAAGTAGAGGCAAAACGATAAAATAAATTAATGGTTGGTGAGAAAGAGTATAATATTAACATGAAATAGTATAACTAGGTATAGGGGAAAGAAGTACCTGGAAAGGGTGTTTGGTCTGCTACTGGGATATGCAAGCACCACATACAAAACATCCTTCATTCAAGAAAAAAGAACAAAAATAGTTTTTCCAAGAAGATACCTTTTAGCTTCAAATTCATTTCATTACCTAAAAAGTGCATTTTTAAAATAACAATCAGGTGAGTGTAATTTAGCCTTCACATTAAATTGAGGCATACCTCCCTAGTTTCTGATGATGGAAAATAAGTCCAAGTTCCCACGCCATCAATCCCTGTAAAATTTAGAATGAAAATTTTTTAGTAACCTTGAATATGTGTGTGTTGCTGTTGAGAATGAGATTTATAAAATGTTTAGGCAGAACTAAACTAAGAGGTCGAATGAGTTAAGATAAATAGCCTAAACTTTCATCCCAACACAGCTCTTACCCCGATGGCAGCCATGCTCAAACAGAGCGAGGCCAAAACCCTAGCAAGGCAGCCGAAGCAATTTTGCACTCTGAAATCGATGTTGAACAGTTGAAGCTTCTCGACAAAAGTGGCAGAGGGTTACCTTATCGACCTTAATACCGGGAACAATGTGTTGTTGAAGAAGGACGTCTACGATCTTCTCCCCGTCAACAGTGGATTGGTATAGAGTTTCTTCGAAGAGAATGGTGCCTGATGAGCTAGTATAAACACTTAACCCATTTATATTGTGTTGGGATTTTGGGGTTTCCCATGATGAGTACGCTAAATTAATATAGTCAATCAGTTCATGCTATTATCATTTGAGAATCCCAGTTCATTGTTGTAGGAAAGCATAAATTACTAGTGTACATATCATGCTTAGGAATTAAACTGATGAAAGAATTTTGATTACTTTTACGTCAAAATTCTAAAACCTAAATGTCCTACACAACTTTTTTAAATTTGATACATGAGGGATCGAATCAATGACTTTTGTTCAAACTCATAGGCAGTTTGTTTTAATATACAGAACCCCAAAGCATGCCAGAGGAACCTTAGGACGTTCCCCTATCCCTCTCCTAAGATCAGTCAAATAAAGTAAGATAAAGTCCTCCACATTCATCCATAGATTATTAACACCAGAATCATCCAAGGAAAAATAAAAAATCGACTAAGGAAAACAGATGTAGAATGAAATGATAACATAAACTAAATTCATATCACAAAAAACTAACCTTTCCTTTGATTATAATCCAACCATCTTCTTGTGGTTGTGCTTAGCCACCTCCTCAAAGGTAAAAGTTTTGGTATTTTAACTCATCACGGCCTCTTCACTGCCAACAGAAAAACGAAGTACAACTCATTGCATTATGAAGCTTAAATGCAGAAAGAAATGTACTGATACAATAAAATTAATACTACAACTTAAAGCCCAAATTAACCAAAACAAAAAATTTTACCTCGTCAATCCTCAAGTTTCTCCTCCATCTGATAACAAATCAAACAATTTCACCAAAATATTAGTCACACCCAAAAATCCCAATATTCCGAGAATGAAATGATAAACGTAATCAAAGTTCAAGATCTCTAAATACATACATACAGTGTATTAGCACGTACTCCCATAAAAAATCCCCAAACCGTATCACTAAAAAAAATGATAATCCAGTAATTCAGCACCGAATAATTATGAGTACAAGCATCTCAATCATAAATAAATCAGTGACTTCATCAATTTAGCCAAGCACGCATTCGTTAAATTTCAAACACATCCGAGCCACAAAAGGCCTAAACCATTTCTCTTCAATAAATTCAAATTCAGCACTCAAAATACCCTGGATTTTAAAATTTGTAAAAGAACAGAGGAAAAATGGAGAATCTGGGACCGAACCTCCTCAAAACACAAGGGCGATCACCGTCGTAGAACCGAAACAGTAGACTCGTCTTCAGAGTTCACAGCGAAGCTCCACCGCTGTGAATGCAAGCCAGGATAACCTCCGATTTCTGCTCCGTTGGTGCGCGAGAGAGAAATGGAAAAGGCAAGAGTATTCTCCTCTTTCTTTTTTTGTTGAGGGCCTGTTTTTTATAGTGTTGTGTTGACGAGGGATAACTGATTCATTCAAAGAAATTTGGGAGGTGCATGAATGTAAGTGAACCGTTGGGTTTCTGTTGATGAAGTGTGCGTGGAAGCGAGACACGAGTGTGTGAGTAGGGTGGGTTAGGGTTGCGTGCGAGAGTGAAGTGAGGGAAGTGGTGTGCGGTGCGTTTGTTCGTGCGGTGTGTGGGGGCGTGAGGTGAGGGTGTCGTGAGATGAGGGCTCGTGTGGGTTAGTGGTGAGAGGGTGTGAGTGTGAGAATTAGTGGATTTGGGTGCAGTGAGGTGGGATTTGGGTGTGTTTTAGTGAGGTGTGTGCGAGAGTGAGGTGTGATCTGTGCGTGGAGTGTGTTACAGCGCACGTGAGTGGATGTTGGTGATTGGGCCGTGAGGGTTAGATGAGGATCAGTGAAGGTGTGAGGTGAGAGAGGGGTGTGTTAAGTGTGAGGTGTGGGCCGTGGGTGCAGTGGATGAAAGGGCGCTTTCTCCCTGCGCCTCAAAGCCTTCTGCAGTATCTCACAAATTTATCATGGTACCCTTAATTAATTTATAGGTAAAATTGGTGGAAGAGCAGTAAATAAAATTTATTGCGTCAACTTATCTTTGCACTTCCAAATTATTTCATACCTTCATTTTGTCTGTTTCTTCCTGTTTGTTATTTGTTTCTTCTCCATTCTCACTGTGATCCACTGTCTTCATTTTAATTTTCTCTGCTTCATTCTCTCGTGGTGGTCCCTGGTCCGAGATTTAATTTTCTCTGCTTCATTCTCTCATGATGGTCCTTGGTCCGAGGTTTGTGTGTTCACTTTCATTAATTTTATTTTTGAAAGCTCTCTTCTTTATTCTCTCATTGTCATTGTCCTCTATTCTTTTCTGTGCTTGAAGGTGTTCCCTGTGAGTTCCCTGTGCTTGAAGGTCCTCCATTCTCTCCTTTTATCTTCTCTGCAGGTTAGCCTCTTCCAATTTGATTTGAATGGTTGGAATGTTAATATTAGTTTTGCATTTTTTTCTTTTTATTCTGTGAAACGGATTTTGTGATACGTTTCAAGAAAAAGCGAAATGGATTTCAAAATCCATTTGAAAAGAAAAAACATAAAATTTTATGAAACGAATTTTGGATTCCGTTTCATAAAATTTCATATTTTTTTTTCAAACGGATTTTAGCATCCGTTTCATGCTTTTATTTTGAATCCTAATATTTTTATTAAAAGTGAGATACATTAATTAAGACAGAATATTTGAATAGAAGATAACTTTTAGATTTTTTAAAGACTAGAAGACGTTCAACTTACTTCACTTTAACACATTCAAAACAAATTGTATGACCAATGTAAATAACAAATCTTGTAATTGCTTTGCACACTTAAAATTAATCATATTTCCTCATGAGTCATATCAATAACGTCTTCAAACAATTAATTTATTTTTTCATAAAAAAAATTGTAAATATATAAGTCGATTAATCGTTTGGATATAAATTTTAAATCAACAATACCTAGTTGAATATGATCTCTAATTAGTTAATTTTAATATGCTTAACTCTATAATACAATATTAGATTTATAGAAAGACTAATTACAATATTATTATAACATAGAGCAAGAATATTACTCTAGTAGAAGTTATACTCTACTATTTGATTCTTAATCCATAACATTTGTGAAGAACAATCTACAGCTGATTAAGAGTGCATTTAAAAAATTAAATATTAATTATTTTTCGGTTAAAAATTCTCCAAACTATTTGAAACCAATCTATTAATATAAACAGTATCTAACCACATCAAAATTGAGTGAAGAAATAAATTCAAACTTATTTAACGTAATCCGTTGCATATAAACGCAAAATATGTTTCAGAAATAACAATAGAAATTTACAAAACAGAGTTCAAATTCTGTTTCTGAAAGTGTAGAAATGGATTAGGTAATCTGTTTCATATAAAAAAAAAGCAATAAATACGGAACTACTTTCAGAATCCGTTCACAGAAAACATGAAATCTGTTTCACATAAACAATGCAAGAAACAGTTTTTGTAATCCATTTCTAGAAAACATGAAACGACTTCTGTATTTCGTTTCATAACACACAAAAATTTCAAGAGCCACTTTTGGCACACATGGAATGATTATATATATATATATATATATATATATATATATATATATATATATATATATATATATATATATATATATATATAGGTTCATAAATCACCGTAAACACGAAAAAACATTACAAATTTGAGAAAACTTAACTGGAAGAAGACGTGTGTGAATTAACTGCAGGGAAGGGTGGCTCTCAGTGTCGTCACGGACTCCTCTTGGGTTGGTGGTTCCTGTTGCTCGATGATCTTCTCCACAAATGAACAAATGAAGGCAAAGAAGGAGGCAAAGAAGAAGGGAGGAGGAAGCGGAAAAAAGAGAACCTTTTAAATGTGTTTTTTAGGTCAAAGAATCAAATAATCTTTGGGGGTGCAAAGGCGTGCCTAGATTCGCTGGCTTTGTAGGGGTGCAGTGCATGTCATAATTTTTTTATTGCTTTTTCTCTTTCTTGATTTAACTTTTAACTTGGGAAAAATTGGAAATAAAAAAAGTTTTGAGGGTACAAGAGAAATGCTTTGGGGTGCAGGGAGAAGCCCCCGATGAAAGGTAAGAGAGTGGTGTGTGTTAAGTGAGTGTGGAGTGTGTTAAGTCTATGGAGTGATGGTATGAGGGTTTGTGAGGGTGTGTGTGTTAGTGGGCCGTGAGGGTTTGTGAGGATGTGTGTGTTAGTAGGCCGTAAGGGTGTGTAGGTGTGCATGTTTAAGGGGGGGCTTCTCCCTACACCTCCAAAGACTTCTACTGCACCTCCAAAAATTTAATTATGCAGTCCATTTTGCCCCTCTAACTTAAGCAGGTAAAAGTAATTAAAATAATTACTGCGTTAGGTGGACTGAGAATTGTATTTTGTTCTTGTGTTGCACCCCATTGAAAAGTCATTGTTTGTTGTTTTCAGAACGACTTTCGCTCTCAAGTGTGTTTTGAATGCATGGTTGTGAATTTGGGTTTCAAGAGATGTTGATATGATGCATGGAAAAGCAAAAAAGAAAGACTCAAAAAACATACATCAGCTTTCAACATCCAGTTGTGTCCAAAAACAGATTTGAAAATCCGCTTCACGAATCAAACGGATTTCGACACCCAGATTTTCAGAAAATTGATTAGGATATCCATTTCATCTTCAAACGGGTTTCAACATTTCTAATGTCATAATAAATATTCTTAAGTATTAAATTTTTAAGTTATTTATATTTTTTGTGATTCATTATATATTTATTTAATTTATATATATTTTTGCTTTCAAACTTTTAAAAATTAAATATTTTGTTAAGTCTTTAATTCTTAATTTTGATTTTTATTTTTATTACAAACCGGATTCTGATGATGGTAACCACATATTTCATTTCATACAAACCGAAATTTAAAATTCGGTTTGTATTTTGCTTTAACTATTTTTTTTTTTCAGAATTTTTTATTTATTTTGAAATGCTTTGTAATTATTTTGAATATTTTGTTAGTTGTGTTTTAGTTTTAGGAATAAGATTTTATTTATTTAACACATTTGTTTTATATTTGTATTTTTAATTTTATTAATTGGTTGAAAATGTAATTATTTTTTTAATTTAATGTTAAATAGTTTTTTAATAATTATTTATTTATTTATTTAATGTTTATTGTTTTATTAATATTTTTTGTTTTATTTATTTTTTAATTTTTTTTATTGTGTATCATATAGTTCTTTATATTTAATGCAATTTTTTATTTTTCAATTTTTTAAAAAAATTTAAAAAATTTATTCATTTATAATTATTTTGTATTTTTACTGTGTATCATATAATTCTTTATATTGTAATGTAATATAAATAAATAAATATAAGTTCAAATTAAACAATAAATTGAACAATAAATATTAATAAAATATATTATAAAAACAATTAAACAATTAAAAAATAACTTAATAATATTAATTAAATTGAAATTAAATCTTATATGCAAAACAAATAAAAAACTAATAGCAGAATTCGAATGAATCTTATATGCAAAACAAATAAAAAAACTAATAACAGAATTCGAATGCCGGTATTTAAAAATAAACATTAAATAAAAAAATGATTTATTAACCGGACTTCTATCCCGATATATTATTTTATTTTATGTAATTATTTATAATTTAAAAATCTAAAATTTAATAATTAATATGTAAATATAAAAAAATTAAATTAAATCTTTTCATTAAATCTTACAAATAAAATCAAACAAATAATAAATAAATAAAAATAACTTGAAAATAATTAAATAAAATTAATCTATAAAGACAAATATTTTAAACAAAAAATTATCATTATTAATTAAAAATTAACAAAGTAAAAATAACTACAAAAGTTAAAATAATAAAATTTTATTTAATCTACTTATATAAAATATAAATAATCTAAAGTTAAATAATTAATACATAAATTATAAAATAATTAAAATTAAATTTTATAAACAAATCTAATAAAAAAAATAAGAAAATTAAAATTACCAGTCGGATTACGAATGCCGATTTTAAAAAAACGGATTTGAATTTCCGTTAAAGGACTTAACCGAGTTTCGAATACCGGTACACAATTCCATAATCGAGCTTCGAATGTCGATATATAAAGAAAACAAATTATGAATTTCGTTAAATCACTTAACCAGACTTCAAATGTCAGTACACAATTCCAAATTCATTTGACGCTGCTCACCGAATTTCGAAAGCCGGTTAACGATTTTACCGTATTTTGAAATATGGTATGTGACCCAAATTTGTTTTTAACTTTTACCGTTGAATGATCAAATGATTCAAAGGGGTATTATAGGAAATTTAAATTTTTTGGGGGTACAGTAAAACTCTTTGGAAGTGTAGAGAGAAGCCCCCAGTTTAAGGTTTAGTGTGTGTGGGGTTTGGTGGGTGAGGGAGTGGTACATGGGGTTGGTGATTGGACCGTGAGATGTGAAGATTGTGTTGGGCCATGGGGTGTGAGTGAGGATTAGTGAATGTATGGTGTGAGGTGGTGGGCCATGGGTTGTGTTAGTGAATTAATGAGGGGCTTCTCCCTGCACCTCCAAATTTTTCTCTAGTACCTAAAAATTATTTAAATTTCTCCTTTGTCCTAAGTAAAAAGTAAAAGAAGAAAGAGAAGAAAAGTAATTTTTCTCATTCCACCTCCTGCACTCCCAAATGAATCATTTTGACCACATCCCTTTGCCATTGCCATTTTTATGCTTCAAATTCAGTTAAGTTATTGTATAATATATAATTTTTTAGATAATTACATGAATGCTTACTTTGTCTGTGCAATAGAATAGATTCATGTGTTTCAAACTGTTTTAATCAACCGTGAAAGTCGAGTTCCATAACAACCCTTTATTTTTTCTGGCCAGGATGTCGACATCCATTTTAGTCGCTTGAAACGTGGATGTCGACATCCGTTTCATAAATTTTTTTTGGATTTTTAGCATTACAGATGTCGACACGAGACTAGATCTACAATTAATTAGAAAAAAACAAAAGGAAATTTCTAAATAATAGTACTTCATCAAATGGATCAAGAATCAAAGAATCAAAGCCAAAAAACATTATTTATGAAAATTAACAAAAAAATAGATTGCGGATGTGGACATCCGTAACACAAACTAACATTCATTTGAATGCTATTCCAGATGTCCACATCTCCGCAATACTATTTTTCATTAACATCATTTTTAATTTTTTTTAATGAAATCAGATTCATATAATTGAAAAAAAAATTAACAAACAACTATATTAATGTTTATACATATTATAGTATGGTTACTCAATCAAATGGATCAACAATCAAACTCAAAAAAAAATATATAACAAAAATTAAAAAAAAAATTATATATATATATATATATATATGTTGCGAATGATGACATCCGCAATACAAACTGACATCCGTTGAATATTATTGCAGATGTCAACATCCGCAATACAATTTTTCATTAACATCATTTTCAAAAAAAAAAATTAATTAAATCAGATTCATATAACTCAAAAACAATTATCAAACAACTATATTAATGTTAATACATATTATATTATGGTTACTGAATCAAATGGATCAACAATCAAACCCAAAAAAATTATATATGAAAATTGAATATATATATATATATATATATATATATATATATATATATATATATATATATGTTACGGATGATGACATCCATAACACAAACTGACA
This sequence comes from Vigna unguiculata, assembly GCF_037176805.1. NCBI lineage: Eukaryota > Viridiplantae > Streptophyta > Magnoliopsida > Fabales > Fabaceae > Vigna > Vigna unguiculata. Next base: position 5,488,164 of record NC_140792.1, on the reverse strand, counting down.
TCCATTGAATACTATTGCAGATGTTAACATCCACAATTCAATTTTTCATTAACATCATTTTTGAAAAAAAAAATTAATTAAATCAGATTCATATAATTCAAAAAAAATTAACAAATCACTGTATTAATGTTTATACATATTATAGTATGGTTACTAGATCAAATGGATCAACAATCAAAGCCAAAAAAAATTATATATGAAAATTTTAAAAAAATGTTGTGAATGTCGACATTCGCAACACAAACTAACATTTGTTAAATACTATAGCGGATGTCGACATCCGCAATACAATTTTTCATTAACATCATTTTTAAATTTTTTTAATTAAATCAGATTCATATAATTTATAAAAAATTAGCAAACCACTATATTAATGTTTATACATATTATAATATGGTTACTGGATCAAATGGATCAAAAATCAAAGCCAAAAAAATTATATATGAAAATTAAAAAAAAAATGTTGTGGATGTTGACATCTGTAACACTGACATCCGTTGAATACTATTGCGGATGTCGACATTTACAATACATCTTTTCATTCACATCATTTCTATTTTTTTTAATTAAATCATATTCATATAATTCATAAAAAAAATTAACAAATCACTATATTAATATTTATACATATTATAGTATGGTTACTGGATCAAATAGATCAACAATCAAACCCAAAAAAATATATATATGAAAATTAAAAAAAAAATGTTTGTTATAACAGAAGGACACGTGGAAGAAAACCCATATCATACCTGATTGAGAAGAACAAACAAAATCATGAGAAGAAACATTTATTTACGAGACTTTGAAGAAGGAGGAGGGTAATCGTGGTATGAATATTCTCTCTGATATTTCCGCTGCTGAATTCTCTTACTCTAAACTCTCTTGTCATTCTAATTCATTAATTCTGGACTATTCAGGTGTGAAATTCTTGAAGGGTGCATAAAGGAAGACAATCAAAGTGTTGTCGACACTACCTTTATTGCCTTGTTGATACACTTTATTTGAATTTGGTTTTGTTTTTGTTGGAATTGAACCTGTTGTTGCTACTTTTGAAGTCTATTTCATAATAACAAATATACATATTGTTCCACTTTTACATCAAAATTCTAAAATCTAAAATCTAAATGCCATACACAACTTTTTTAAACTTCATACACATAGGGATATAATCAATGACTTTTTTTCAAACCTATAGGCAATTTGTTTTAATAAAAAGAATCCAAAACCATGTCAAATAATGTAAGATGCAGTCCTCAACATTCATCCATTGATTATTAATGCCAAATTCATCCAAGGAAAAATTAAAAAAAAATCAGCTAAGGAAAACAGATATATAACCAAATGGTATGTTTTTTATTCTAATATATTCTATTGAAGTAAATGTTAATAAAAATAAATGTTTTACACAAATTTTGGTCGCAGAAGAAAGTTTTCCTGCTCTCTCCAAGCAACAAAAAAGTTGAAGTCTTATGTGCCAATTTTAACAAAAGTTTCCATATTGCTATTCAAAAACTCAAAAAAAGTAAGGACCAGTGTTGTACCTATGAAAAAAATTGTCAGCGAGAAATATTTCCTTTGTCTCCTTGGATTTCTTTTTAACATCCAAATTTAAGTCCTTGAGCTTTGAGTAAGGCTCAAACTCATTTGCAATATCCTTCACTGTATTGATGATAATAACATAAGCAGTACATTATAAAGATACAAAATTGATATTTTAAGTCATACATTACAAAGACAGAATTAATAATATAAATCATATGCAATATCCCTCATCTTCCTGAACAATGCTTGTGCAAATATAATGACTATTTCACCATTCACTAGACACAATACCTTTTCTCATATGGTACAACTATCCCATTTGTTGCATGAGATGACCTTGTCCTATAATGAGTACTTGAAATTTGTTGATCTTCACCATTTGTTCTAGTTGAAATATTATGCCAAGCAAATTGAGAGAGAAGTAAATTTGTTAGACATGAAAAACTAAAAGAAATATGATAGTCTATTAGAAAACATATTCGTTGATGGCAATTATTTTCTTCTCAAACGATCACAGGTAATTGTTGTTCTCACCTCTAGGGTTTTAATATTCAGTGTGTCAACACCAAGACAAATTATGTCGATACATCCTACAGCACCAGTGGAATGCTTTGGTTAGTGATGACATCAAAACATTCAAAATGTTATAAAGATCAAATTTGGATATGAAAAATTCAAAAGAACAAAAACCCTCTAAAACTTTAAATATTCAAATATACCACAACTTCCATCACATTATATAAGGAAAAGTAGTACGTCCAGAAATAACAAACCTAACAAATAAGAAGATCAATAGAAAAATGATATTCAAACACAAAAATATTAGGATTGTTGATAACTACCTCTAGTAAAGCATGTTCAATCTCCTTCCACGTTCAAGAAAATAAACATGTAGGCTCCTCATAAGGTGAGAAATTAGACATGATGTTGGTTTTATAAGTATATTGAATGAGTATAGTGTATATATGCTATAAATTCTTTAGAAAATGATATGGTAATATATGCACACAGATTATTAGTACATGATATGGATGTTGTATCTCATGAATATATAGGGGTGAACAATTAAGCATGAATTCACCTACATATTCTTTTTCTTTCATTCCAATAGGATCTCTCTCCAATTCGAGCATCTTGACAAAAGTTATTAGTAATTTCCTTCACTTCATATGCTCATATATCAGGTCAAATGGGTTGAATTTTAACTGGTTGAGCTATTTACAGCAACAACCTATCATTTTAGATTTCATTATATCAACTCAAAATGTTGCGCTAATATAATACGGTACTTGATTCTAGTGTTTAGGAAGTAAAATAAACCTTTAAAAACTTGCTATCTTGGGAAGCAACCCATTCCCAGACTTTATACATGGTTATCGACATAGTTATGAGAGAATTTTATAAGCAAGTGAAAATATGGCTAATTATGAATCTTGATTAATAAGTTTTTGAGGTTTCCTAAATTATAAATAGTAACAACATGCTAAAGAATTTGGTAATATTTTACACCAATGACAAAATGATGGACATAATTAGACCATTACAGCTTTGACCATCAAAATATAATTAGACCATTTATTTATATAAGTGTTACTACCAATTGAAGTTATCTGCAATGAAAACATGCCAAGTTGACAATTACTTATATCAAGTTTAGAAAGAAGAAATTCTACGAATGTATTTCATATAAAGAAACTATTGTTCAGGTTATAATATATATCATCAAACCTTCTGAGATGATATATCCTACTTGAAGTTAAGTGTTTATTCTATTTTAGTAATGAGATTTATCTTTCTCGTAATTAACTAGAATTTATGATGGGGTTCTTAGAGTTCATTGGTATGGTAGCAGAAAGGTATAGGTATAATTACTCCTATATACTCAGTTTGGGGCTAGTGTGTCAAATAGGTACCCGGTTTAAAAAAGTATCAATTGCGTTCCTAAATCAGTTTATGTGCATCAATGCAGTCAATTTATGTTGACGTGGTTAGAAAGGTTAACATTGACTGATACTGGTTAGTCTCTAAATTAAATTTTGAACACGTGGAGATTATATATTAATGACGTGGATATGTTGGCTGGTAATGAAAAATAAAATACACAAGCACCAGCAGAAAAAATTAAATTTGGGGAAAGTTGTCGAAGTGTAGATGAAGTGGGAGAAGAATTGTCACGACTTGTGGTTTTGCTGGGATTGGAAACTGAAATCGAAGTTCGAAGGCGACATTGAGAGCGACTTGTGGGCCATCGTTGACGAAAGGTTCGTATTTGCTTTGTTTGTGATTTACTGATTAGGGTTCTGATATTAGGGTTTTATGGTAGAGGTGAAATTGTGAACTTGTGTTGATTTATGTGTTTAGGCGCATTGTATTTGATGTTTTTGTAATTTCAATGTTTTGTTTTTTGTAATGTTTGAGTCAGTATTACTTTATTGGTTTGTCCCCCATTATATGTGACAATGATGGTGTTGAGGATGTGGTGTGGTCCCTCTTTCTTAATTGTTGTCGGTGTCTTGGTGGTATGGAATGTAAATTGTGTGTTATTGTTTAGGTTTTTTTTTATATTTGGCAAGGATATAAAGTTAGGCATATAATAGTTGACATGAACGACGAAAATTTTGAAGTGGTGTTTCACCATGGGGGAAGGTTTGTCAATGATGGGTCACTGAAATACGTGGAAGATAGTAGTACTTTATTTTGTGACCTTGATAGATGGAGTTTTTTAAGATAATGTCAATTTTGAGGGAGATGGGTTATGTGAATGTGAAAGAATTATAGTATTCAGTAGGTGAGGGTTCTGTGTTGGAAGGAAGGTTAGAGTTGCTCAGTAATGATAGACGTGCATGTCATATGGTGAACATAGCCACCCTGAATGGTCAAGTGCACCTTTATATGGTACACTTTGTCTGTGAACCTCAAGTAGTTCATATGATAGAGGACCAACCTGCTGTGGAGGGGGATGGTCAGCAAGAAGTAGTGTTAGGGGGTGAGAATGAGGGAAATGATAATGAAGATGGTGGTATTGAGTCATATCATAATGTGAATGGGGATGTTAAGGAAGAAGTTGATGTTGAGAGTGAATCTCAATCACCTAATAATGGGGATGGGGATACTGGGGAAGAGGTTGTTGTTGAGGTTGGTATAGAGGCACATGATAATGTGAATGGTATGGCTAATGAAAAAGCTTTTGTTCATGGTGAGGAGGACTTAGCTGATAATGTGAATGATGAGGCTTACGAAGACCATGTTGTTGAGTGTGAGATTGAGGCTAAACATGTTTTTGGGGATGGTGAAGGGGAAGTTGGTGGAGAAGACCCTGTTGTTGAGTGCGAGGTTGAGGTTGAACACATTGTTAGGGATGGTGAGGAGGAACTTGGTGGAAAGATAGACAATGAGGAGGATGATGAGTATGAAGTCAGTAGTTGGACTAAGTCTGAAGGTGATGTCATGAGTGGGGATGAACTATATGATGTCAGGATTGAAAGAGATGATATGGAGGATGAACTATATGATGTTAGAATTGAAGGCCATCAAGTGTCTGGGCCAAGTGGAAGTACTCGAACAAAGTCACAGGATACAAATGTGTATGACGAAGGGATTTCTGATATTGAGTGGGAGTTTGAAACATTAGAAAGTAGTGACTATAGTGATACAACAAATGATGATAGAGACAACTATGGTCACTTTGGGATTTTTGCAATGCCTAAAAGTATGGAAGACTACAAGTGGGAAGTTGGGACCTACTTTGCTGAAAGGAAGAATTTACGGAGGCAATAAGAACTTATTGTGCGCGTAGTGGTAGGAAACTTAAAATATTTAGAAATGACAAAAGAAGAATTTGTATGAAGTGTTTGGGTGCGAAAGGTAAGTGTAAATGGTATGCGTATTGTGCTTATAAGGTTGCACAAAGTACATGGCAATTGAGGAAGATTATCAATACCCACACATGCATAAAAAATTTCATGTACATTTAATGACTTCTAAGTGGTTAAGTGGGAAGCTAGAAAAGACATTAAAAGAGAACCCAAATATTAGGCTCATTGATCTGAAGAACAAAATAGGGAGGAAATGGAATATTGATGTTTCAAGGTCTATGGCCTTTATGGCTAGGACTATGGCATATTCCAACATTAGTGGATCATTCAAAGAACGATATAAGCGAGTTTATGATTACGCTACTGAACTTCTAAGGTCAAATCCAGGTTTGATAGTTAAACTCCATGTGGATGAGAATGAAGGCAATCCCATATTCAAAGGGTTGTATATTTGTCTTAAGGCTTCCAAAGATAGCTTCATTTCTTGTAGACCTATAATCGGTGTGGATGGTTGCCTTTTAAAGGGAAATATTGAGGGGAATTACTAACAGCAGTGAGCAAAGATGGCAATGATCAAATGCTACCATTGCCATATGTGGTAGTTGAAGTTGAAAATAAAGAGACTTGGACTTGGTTTCTTGAGTTGCTGATAGAAGACCTTGGTGGGGCTCACTTGTGTTAGACATTCACCTTTATGTCTGACCAGTAGAAAGGAGTGGATGCAAGGAGTAAGCCATCATAACCATGATGGAAGAAATACGTCTTTAACTCACGAAAAGATGGGCATCCAATAGAAAGAAGATAGTTGTAGTTGAAGATTCCATTTGCCTAAAAATTAAAGACAAACTAGAGAAGGAGACTGAAAAAACTAAATATTGGATACTGAGGTAAGATCTACATTGTTTATTCCTTATTTTTGGTCTATGCATTAATGTGATTTTGTTTTATCTTCATTGGCAGTTGGTCTGGGGAAAAACTGTTTGAGGTCAGACATACTTGCATGACTGGGGAAAATTTTGTAGTAGACATAGATAACCATGAATGTAGCTGCAGGAAATGGAGCATAACAACAATCCCCTTCTATCATGCATTGACTGACATCAGATTCTTAAATTTGAATGGAGAAGATTACTTGCCTCATTATTTTCTAAGTCAACCTATGAAGAGACTTATTTGTCAATGATATACCCCGTCAACGGTCCTCATCTATGGGAAATGACATCTTATTGTGATGTATTGCCTCCTACCAAAAGAGTGTTGCGTGGAAGACCAAAAAAGAAATGCAGGTTGAAGTCTTGGGAGCTGAAGAAGGACTATATGCAAGTAAGGCAAAGTGGAACACGTAAAAGGTGTGGCATATGCAGACAACTTGGACACAAACGAAATAATTGTCCCCAAGCACCTCCACCACAGCAGCAACCAAACCCAACTACATCTACTACACATCAAGGAGGCACACAACCAACTCAAACTCAGGTAACTCAATCTCAGCCAAGTCAACCAGTTCAACCCACTGAAACTCAGCCAAGTCAACCAGTTCAACCAACTCAAACCCAGGCAAGTCAACCACTTCAACCAACTCAAACTCAGCCAAGTCAGATTACTGGAAGGGCACCTATTCTGCTATCACAACCACAACAGGGAAATATGATAACACAAGGAACTCAAATACCTTTGCCAAGTCAACCAACTCAGATTTCTTCATTCAATGTCGTTGACCCACCAACAAGGCCCAACTACAGAGAAAAATTATCATATAGGAAGGGCCCAATTTCGAAGCAACAAGGGCCCAATTTCAACCATTTTGCAGCTGTTTTTTGTTTCTTCAAGTTGAATGTGTAATTTCTTTTTTGTTGGAAGTAATTTATTTTGAAAAGACATGGTTTTGTATTGAAATACTTGACAGTTTATTTTGTTTATGGAGTTTTGTGTTTTGAAGAATAGGGTTATGTATTAAATTCCAATTTGGAATAATATCATGTTGCTTTTGACCATAATATTATTTATATGGTTCATTCATTTGTGTTGTGAACAATATATTACCTTATATTGGTTATTTGTCATGCTTTTGTGGGCATATTATAGTCATGGTTTTCTGTAAATCAATAAAATAAGACCAGCCACTTAACACTATTACTGAAACTTCTCATCCATTCAATAACAATTCATTACAAAAACAAACAACCAAATACATAACTTCCTACTCACTACATAACTGACTTTTACAACAATTCATGGGATTTGTATAAACTTCCAAACCAATATTACATTAATCAAACCCAAACAAATTAAAATCCCACTTAAAAACCTTACCCACTTTTCAGAAATCAGAAGTGACTTTTTTAGATGGTATATCTTTCTCCTTTGTCTAGCAATGGTAGCATCTCTTTCATCCCCATTATCTTCATTCAACCATTTGAAGTAATTGCACCCTTTAAATAGCTCATTGGCACCATCCGCTGCTTAGAAAAGCCAACAAACTACAAAGCCTCCGTTAAACAAAAAAAAAATCATTGGGATTAAAATCCACCATTGCAGCTTGAATCAAAATGAAATTAAAATTAGAAAACAAACCTTGAAGTTGGGGCAACCCCAAAATTCTTTTCCAGCATTCCTAATCATTTTAGCCACTCCCAACACAACAATCTCCCCACAATAACACATTAGTCTTTCACCCAAACCCCTATTCGAACCACCAAGGGAGGAGACGCTCTGTTGCTGTGAACCCTAGGAAGAACATGAACATCCTTGTTTGCAAGACATTGCGGAATTCAACAACCACCACCAAGTATTCGGGGATTGATGAAGAATAAACTGAAAACGAAAGGAAGAAGACAATGAACCCTCAATTCACTAATTAGGACAGAACTTCAATGTGAATACTCTTCCTTAATAGAGGAAAACCACATAAACGCACTGTATAATTATATTTTCAAACACCAATTTGTTATCATTTGACACATATGCCTTCTCCACTACCACATCACCACATTCTAAATGCCGTTTGTGAGAATTTAACGGTATGGACTACATTTATGCACATAAACTAATTTGGGGACACAATTGACACTTTTTTTTAAATCGAGTACTTATTTGACACACTAGCCTCAAACTGGATATTATACGAGTAATTATACCAAAGATATATATGGAATGGAAATTCAATAAAAGGAAAAAGAAAAGGGGCGTGAGATGATGTATCGTTAAAAATAAAAATGAATAAAAGCTTAAATGTTTTTCGCATGAATTTTAGCGATTAAAAACAAAACTCATTCGTGAACATGTTTATATATATATATATATATATATATATATATATATATATATATATATATATATATATATATATATATATATATATTATATTGTAGGAATAAATTTATTAGGTGTGAATAATTTAAAATTTTATATATTCTTTGGAATAGATACCTTTATATTATTGGTTTAGAAAGAGGTTAGGTGAGATTTTAGAAAACCCAACAAAGAAAAGAAATTATCTTGGCATATGATAAAATACGTAGAGCGGTGATTTATTCACCATGAGCTAAGTATGAGTATATGGTGGTGGGAAAAAAAAAGAGATAGAAATAATTAGAAAAAAGTCAAGCTTTTAGTTATTGGTGGTGTAGTATATTAATGTTGATGCAGAAAATGTGGTATAGTGTAAAGCCTTTAATATAAGTTGAATCGGTGCAATTCTGAAGAGCGAAATGAGTAAGAATGTTACTATTTTATTTTAGGCTTAATTACTATCTTAGTCTCCTAATTTGTTGGGTTGGTTCATTTTTTTCTCCTTATTATTTTTTGGTTCAATTTGGTCCTGTAATTCTTTAAAAAGTTCAATTTGGTCTCTGCCATTAAGTCTAGGTTAACAACATCTTCGTACATGACACGTGTCATTTTGTAGAATTTTCAAAAATTTTTTAATTTTTTTTTTAATTTTTTTAAAAAAATTTTAATTTTTTTTTTTATTTTTTTTTCTAAATTAAACTGCCACATATCACCTTATGTTGTGACACGTGTCAATTTGAGATTTTTTTATTTTAAAAAAATATACTGCCACGTGACAGGTCACGATTGTGCCACATGTCAAGCTAACATTGGTTATTTTCAATTTAGTTCCTCTATTTACAATTTTGATTCAATTTAGTCCCCCAAATTTTTAAAATGATTCCATTTTTTTCTCTCCAATTTGAGACCAAATTAATAATTAAGCTTAATTACAATTTATATATTCATGTCAAAATAATTTTTTACCATTTATACATCAAATCACTCCCTAAATACTCATGTTATTTCATTTCTTACATTTTTTCACTTGTAATTTTTTACACTTAAAATTTTTTATACATGTAAAAAAAATAATTTGAATAGTTAGATGGAGTAATTTAATCTATAAATATAATAAAAATTATTTTAATATGTATATATAAGTTGTAATTAAGCTTCATTACTAATTTGGTATCAAATTAGAGAGGACAAAATTGAATCATTTTGAAAAATTGGAGGACTAAATTGAATCAAAATTGTAAATAGAGGACTAAATTGAAAACAACCAATGTTAACTTGACATGTGGCACAATCGTGACCTGCCACGTGGCAGTACATTTTTTAAATAAAAAAATCTCAAATTGACACGTGTCACAACTATAAGGTGACATGTGGCAGTTTAATTTTTTTTAAAAAAATTTTAAAAATTACAAAAAAGTGGTACTGTTTTAATAGAATTAAATAACATGTGGTACTGTTTTAATAGAATTAAATAAATTGATACATTTTGAATTAGCAGGCACATGTATTTGGAGATAGAAGTTAATAATTGTTGGTTAAGGATTGAACTAAATTATGAATAGGTGCAGGTTTTGTTTTCTAAGGGTACAAAATAAATTATGAAGTGGTGCTGAATTAGTTTCCACACGATGCAGATATTAAAAAGATTCATCGTGTGTTTTCATTTTAGCATATGAGACGACATAGTAGTTCGTGGGATTAAAATGAAGGAATATATGGCGGAGGGTATCGTAAATGACGTTGAGTTAATAAAAAACAAGATTGATAAAAATTAGATTAGTTTTTTTTATCATGAAACACAATATTTAATTTATTAAATAATAAAATATAAAATTAAATATTATAAAGAATAAAAATATTTATTAAGGTTTTTTCTTTTCATGTTGTAGTCTAAAAAAATTAAAGATAAATTTATTATGGAAGGAGTTATTGGAAGGAGTTGACAATTTTTGATGAGATATTGGAAGGAGTGGAGCATAGGTTCGGTTTGAGACACCTTTACACTAATTTTAAAAAGAGATTTGGTGGAGGAGTTGTCATCCGGGACCTTATGATGGGGCTGCAAAGGCTACCTTCTATCAAGCTTGGGAAAAAAAATGGGTGAGTCGCAGAAAATTAATTCTGATGCTTATAACTGGTTACTTCAAATACCTAGGAAATGTTGGTGCAAACATGAATTTAGTATGTATCCTAGGTGTGATGTGTTGATGAATAATTTATCTGAATCCTTCAATAGTTCAATTCTGATTGCTAGAGATAAACCTATCATAACTATGATGGAGTGGATTAGATCATACATCATGGGTAGGTTTGCATCCCTAAGACACAAATGTAGCTTATATAATGCAAATGTGATGCCTAAACCTCAAAAAAGACTAGATAAGGAAATTGAAAAAAGTGCAAATTGGATTCTAGTCTGGGTAGGGGGCAAAGTTTGAAGTGACTCAAGGGTTCACCATGGAAAAATTTATTGTCGACCTAACTGAACATAGTTGTAGTTGTTATTTCTGGGATTTGGTTGGGATTCCATGTAGGCATGCAGTGGCTGCAATTCACTACAAGATAGAAAATCCTGAGGATTATGTTCATCCCTATTACAAGAAAAATGCATATCTGGCTTGTTATGGACCTAAAATAACCCCCATAAATGGACAACAAATGTGGCCTAAAAGTGATTTCCCAGAGCTGCTACCACCTATCTACAAAACACCACTAGGACGACCCAAGAAACTACGTAGGAGGGAAGCAGATGAACATGTTAGTCACTCAAAGATAAGTAAGAAAAACATTGCCATGAAGTGCACAAGATGTAATCAGTTTGGCCATAATATCAGGACCTGCAGAAAGAGAAACACAACCAGAACAACCAGACAGGTAACATTTAATCCAGTTTTCTATCTTCATTATGTTATACAATATTCAAAATAATTAGAATACCCTTTTCACAGAGTAACACACAAAGGAACACACAGAGGAACATCCCTGCAGCAGCAGCAATTGAAGCTGGATGTAGCAATTCTGCACAAGCAAGAAGGCAGAGGCCTCGTAGGAGGGAGAGATCCTCATCTTTGGCTGGCACGAGGAGGCAACGAGCAACTGCAATAACAACAAACTCAACTCCATAAGTTATAGGGTCCCAAGCAAGTAGCACTGCACCCACTGGACAACCCACGTGAAAACTTTGTAGTTGGTTTGTTGGATTAAGTGAAAACTTTGTTTTTTGTGTGTACATGAATGGATTATTGTCCCCCACTAATGGAACACCATAGCGGTGGGTAGGCATGTGGTGGACCACCTTTTGTTATAGGTACCACTTTTGATGCATGGACCACATTTTGATCAATGTCCACTTTATATGGCTTTTTGTAATGACTTAGCAGTTGTTTAATTCATATGATGCAGGGACCACATTTTCATCAATTCAAACATATGTTTGGTTCAAACTGTAAAAAAAATTCAAATTAGTAAAGAAGTAACCAATATGTAAATAATTATATGTTTGTTTAAGGCATATTTAAAACTAACCAGTATGTAAATAAAGCTACCAAAACAGATAAAAAAATGTCCAACAGATTGTTAATACCACAAGGGTAATAGAACACCAATTAAACGAAGTGAAATGGAACACCAATTCTTTGATTAATAGCAAATTCCCACGAATACAAAACATAAAAACCTTCACTGCCATAGCTCACAACTCCATACCTAACCTAATTACAATTCACCTTCAACAAGAACATAACCACAAATAAAACTGTAAACGCCCACGACATAAGAAATAAAAATTGCAGGAATTTCCCTAATCTTCTCTCTGTTTGCAATTTCTTCTTCAACTTCTCATTTTTCTTTGTCAATTCCAGGATAACTTTGTCCCTATCTAAGCAAACTTCATCTTCCTCTACTATTTTTGCGTTGTTCGCTTCAATTTCAGATTCTTTACCTTCGAATTCATATTCATCTTCTTTAACCCACTCAAAATAGTTGCAGTGCGAATTGGACTGCAAAAGAAAAAAAATTTAGCATTTCCGTACATAAATAACAAGCAAAAGTGGGAAATTGATATATTTACAGCCCAATTTCTACATCTCCAAAACAATCTGCCCTTATTCTTCACAGTAGTTGCCTTTAGGAGCAACAATCTTTCCCCACACCCACATACTTTTGATGCTATTTCCGAAGACGAGCCACAACTCTGCGACATTTTCGAACCAATCTTCCTTTGCGTAAAATTGAAACCTTTGCTACCACTCTTCATAACTGACTCCAGACGATTGTTGTTGCCTCAGTTTCCCCAACACGAACCAATCTTCCTCTTCAGTCACACTCTTTACCACATTACCATTGTTCCAATCCCGTTCCAATCCTCCAATCGCAATATTAGGGTTCAAATCATGTATAAGAAGCTTATGAGTAAAATAAAGTAATTAACTTCTATTTTGCCACGTTTCACTGTAGCTTAGTTGACCCTTAAAATAACGGGTGACATGGAACTCCGTTTGCTAGCTCAAAAAAA